>NC_134656.1:333055-661111 GCF_030463565.1 Pelecanus crispus
CGGGATCTGAGCTGCTGCAGCCGGGCGCAGGCTCGGCGCAGCCCCAGAAGCGCTGCTCCCGTGGGAGGGCGGCAGCGGCTTGTCCTGCGAGGGGGTCATTGTTCCTTAGTCCTGCAGAACAACGGCAGAAAGAACAAGAGGCAAACTTCACACCAAGCGACAACAGAAAGTTTCGTGATGCATTGTCATGATCTTTCTGTCTCAGCCAACAGAGTTCCTTAACATTCTTTAAAAAGTGCATCTTTAGTGTTGTTCTCTTGAAGTCACGGACAGCCTTATAGCTGACCAGCTGATCGCTCAAAGCACGGATCCTGCTCGTGCACTGCTTCCCAGCTTCAATACGGCTGGCCACTGTCAGTGGGTTCTGCTACCATGCCCCGTTCTCATGTTGGTAATGGCGTGTATTATGGCAGTGTTCAGTTATTGGCTGCAGCAAAAAAAATCTCCTTCATACTCAGTTTTAATACTGGAATAATGCAAATAAATGACACTAGCCTGACCACAGACAAATCAATTGCTGGTGGTTTTCTTGATGGCAAGGGACTGGGGAACGAGCAACGTATTAATGGCAAACAAGCGTGAATGTCCCTGGGCCCAGGAAGCCTCATCAAGGTGCGCAGCTGCGAATGCGCTGGCACCCGTCCGTGGTGGCGGCACGCGGTGGAGGGCTGGATGCGGCACACAGCAGCTGGCTGGCACAGAGAGAGGGGGATGTGCGCTAAACTCTGTGGTAGCATCAGTGTAGGTCAGCAGACAGCACAGGTAGAATTTAAACTTCTCCATAAAGTGACAGTCATTTAGAGAGCGTCTTGCTGTCCTTGCTCTGCAACAGGCATATTGATCCCTGAGGTCTTTAAGCATTTCCGTATCCTTCACCATCCCTGTGCCTCCACTCCCATCCCGCTCCCTTGATCATTCACTAAATGTTACGGAAGAAGCATCTGGTGACCTTTGATGACAGCAGTTAGTGGGATGCTGTAACAGAAGGGAGGAGTCTTGAGGCCGGAGGGTTTTTCAGACATGCAAGGTGTGCTGCCAGACCTCAAAGTATGCACTATTTTTCTTTCCACAGTTGCAGCAAGTGCCTCTGTAGCTGCCAGCCTTGAGCAGGCTTTTTTGTGAGCATCATCGTTAACTGCCGACACACAGCAAGCGTGCTAGCAGTGCACTCACAGCTGTATGCTCTGGCAGTTCTGGACACATCGGCTGGTTGCTGTTTGCAGAGAGCTACTGATGGTGGCTGTGTGTTTGCACCCCAGGTTTTCAGCCCAGGACCTTAGCAACAAGAGCTCTCATGTTCCAGCTGCAAGCCAGCACAGAGATGTGCTCTTTGAATCCTGCTGTCCAATGTCAGGCACCCAAACAAGCAGCCCAGCTACCTTGGGACGCTGGGGATCAGGTGGCGTGGGGATCAGGATTGCCCTAGGAACTCCCCATTGACGGAGGAAGCACCTGCAGTTAGTGTGCTCCTAACGAAGGAGGTAACAAGTGCCTAGCATGGAGTGTGATGAGCCTGGGCCATGGAGAAGGATTTGCTTCTTGATATCGTGGAGGAATGGAGAGAGCTCAAAGCAACAAATTGCCAGCCAGAACCAGACCCTTAACTACAAAAGAGGAGGATTATTGAGAGCTCTGATTGCAGAAGCATCTGTGAAGATGTTTTAAGAGCTCCATGCCCCTCAATACAGCCCCTTTTGAGGAAATTTTTCTATAGCAACTTCTCTCTCTTCAGTGGTTGCACAGCAGCCTCTGGCTCCTTGCAGGGCAGGACAAGGGCAGGTTGATCTCCTCCTTGCTTCTGCAGGAGAAGCAGCCAGTCCTGCTCTGCAGGCTGGTGTCCAGTGACAGGACTGTCTCAGAGCCACGGACTGAGCTGGCCAGCTAGGCAAACCCAGGGGCTGCTCTGCTGACGAGCGTGGAGTGAAGATGCTTCTCCCAGGTCAGTTTTCTCACATCAGAGGCAGCCCCAGGGGTGTGGAGCACACAGCACCGTGGGCCCAGGGCTCCCAGCCTGTTAATGACGCCCGCGTTTGTCCGTGTGGGGCAGGGCAGTGGGCGCACAGAGTAGGCAGTCGCTGGGCAGAGCGGGCTCCTGTAGGAGCAAAGCAGGTGCATGTGGAGGCAACTGCTGCGTTCTTGGAAGGTGATGGCAGCAGTCAGAACCTGGCCATGCTGTGCCTTCCGTGCGGACACCTGCAGCTTCGGGTGTTTCCTTGCCTGAAGGAAGTCTGCTGCGGCCAGCTGCTTTGCAGGAGCAAAGCACGGCAGCTCTAGTGGTGCTGCTTTCTCTGGCATTTTTGCTGAAGAGCAGCTGCTCCCTGGGTACCCTGGCTCCTGCGGTGCTCCACATCCTTCCACAGGGCTCCTGGCACCTGCGCGCGATTCACCCCCTCACCACCCCCCGCACCACCCATCATGCTGAGGTGTGATCCTCACTACACGGGATGCAGCCTGTGGCTGTCTGCTGGCGGAGGACGGTGGCATTTGTCACTATCACATTCTGAACAAGTCCTGCAAGGTCGGTCCCCCTGTGTTATGACAGCAGCTGGATACTGCAGCTCTGCTCCTGGCCCCAGCACAGAGATGCTGCAGCAGTCACCTCTAACACCTTCGGTCTGAGCCACAGCGAGCTCCAGAAGGCAAGGAGTCCAAGCCTCCTCCAGAGAGTTATTTACAAAAGATGGATGTGATCCGCTGGGATCATTAAAGGGGAATGAAAAAAGGGCAGTGATATCTGCACCCCCAGGAGAAAAATACATCCCTGGTAACTGAGTGCAAGCAGGGCCGTGTAAGCTTCTGCCTCCCACTCGTGTTGGTAATATGCTGCTCAGGAAGGTGATCGCTTCTCCCTCCATATCCTCCGAGGAAGCTGCTCTGTCACCAGAAAGCTGACTCCTTCAACCACCTCTGCTAGAGCTGGTATCACAGCTCCCTGCATCCTTTCATTTACCAAGCCCTTGAGCTTCCTTTAGGGTTGGTATCAGACTCTTGCTGCTCAGCATAATCTCAGTTTTGCATCTCTGCTCTTTGTGCTCAGTGCAAAGACAGCAGCTGTATCTTGTTAGGGGGTTCTTGCTGTGCTGCCGTGCTCGTTTGTGCTCTCTCCTCGCTGTGGTTCTGCTGCCTCCCAGCCCATCCCGGGAGTGTTTCCAGCATCCCAGAGGTGACCTAGGTTTGTGGTCTGCAGCAGCAGGTATTCCCCCTGGCTCACTGTCAGGGATGGGAGCTGAGTTTCCAGGCAGCTGTCACGGCTATGTGTTGCCACAGCCAGAGAAGTTAGAAACAAAATAATTGAATTTTACTTGACCTTGGAATCTTGCTCCTGGGCAGTCAGTCAGTGGGGCTGAAATCTCCCCCTTATCTTGCTGAGCACGCCAGGTGCCAGGAGAATGGGTGTTCCTCTTGCCTGCCAGGGCTGCTTCCCGCTCAGGACGCTGGTGCTGTGCAGAGCAGCCAGGCTGGCTGTCAGCTACTCACACGTCCTGGGCTTTCACCCGGCCTCGTGATCCTTTTCTGGATGAGCGTGGATTTAATGACTGTTCTTCACATTCTTAGGGAAAGACCTTGAGCTTTGCAAAGCTCGATCCAACACAGGTGGGCAGAGTCTGAAGCAATTGGGATATGCAGCCATTGTACTAACACCGCAAAGCAAAACCAGGGGGCCCCTGCGCAGTAATTGCACAGCCCCAACTTTACAAAGGGCCTCGGTCCAGTCTTCCCTCGCCGTTGCTGGAACGCGGGTGCAGAGGGTCAGCACCTGGTGTTTAATGTCACAACATTGGGCAGCAAGGAAGGGTAAAAAGGGGACCAGGAGCCGAGCGCCTCAGCATTTCCCTCTCCTGGGTTGTGCAGCGTGGCACGCTGCCCATCCACCTCTTCTGCTAGCGCGTTTGCCAGTCGTTTGTGGTTAGGATGCCAAGCAGTTGTTCTTAGACATCCCTCACCTCTTGCCAGCGACAGCTAGTGTTTGTGGCTCGGGGATTGTTAACTGCCCTGTCCAGCTACACTGCGGTTTTATGGACGTGTATTTTTCATCTGTCTCCATCGCTGCTGTAGAGGAGCTGCTCAGGTGAGCATCAATTAGTCCAGCTGTTCGCTGGGGGGAGCAGGCACCAGCCATTTCTAAGCAGAATGAGCCCCCTTAGCTAGTGTTTTAACCACGGTAATTGGAGAAGTTTTAATACCTCTTCTGCTGGGGGAAGCACGCATCGCTAACAGAAACAATCCACCCCGATTTATCCCCAGCTGAGTCAGCCTACAGCAGCTTCCTCCGCGGTCAGAAGTCACTCACCTTTAGCCAGGAACCAGGCAGCTGTTGAAATCCCTTCACATTGCACGCAAATTAGGCATTGAAAATACTCATTACAGCCAACATGACACGCCTTCATTATTCCAGAATAATTGTCTGAAAAGCTCAGCTCACAGCACAAGCTTCACTTGGTGCAGAAATGTGATAAAAAGAAAACAGGAAGTGCAATCAATGCTTGTAATCCTTTTAAATAAAAAGGTACTTGCTAGTAGCTGCCAACATCTTTAAAAAGCTGTGATTTCCCTGGAGAAAGCCCTTATCAGCTATGACTGCATGTCATTCTGGCTGTCTGTCAATCCATCAGACTTCAGTGCCACTGACATTAAGAAGCCAGGCGTTAAGATTATCACATTTAGCCGTAATGTAGCACAGATTGTGTTGACATTTGGAAAGTATTCCACCACAGGAGCCATTTGACTTCTATGCTTTCTTCCTGAAGAAAAAAATGCTTTGAAGTATTTCAGGGAGGGAGCCTGCTCTGCCTGCAGGGTGCTGGATGGCCGCGCCAGCCTGCCGTCGCCATGGGCTGGAGGAGGGTGAGGGTGCAGCGCGATGCCCGTGAGCAGGGGGACCCCGTGCACGCCGTCGGCGCAGAGGGCAGGCCCTGGCTCCGAGGCAGCTGTCAGGCAGTGGAGAGCTGCACTCTGCTGCCTGCAGCTTTCTCCAGAGCCCTTCTGTGCAGCTCTCGTGCAGGGCCTGTCCGGGCACGGCGTGCTCTGGAGGTTCAGCGCCCAGAGCCCAGCCCTGGCCTGCAGTGGGGGCTGCTTCCCAGAAACGCTGCTCTCTAATTCCTTTGATGCACCCGGTGCGAAGCGCTCTCGTACTTTCGTTAGCTGAGGAGGCGCCCAATGCACACGCCCTGGGCTGCCGTGGTGCAGCAGCTGCTTTGCTGGCAGGGACCAGGAGAGCAGCACCCTGTGCACGCACCACGGGGGCAAGGGTTCCTTCCCTCCTCCTGGCACACCTCCGCCCGGGAAGGCCGCTGCTCTTCCCGCAACGGAGAGGGGGAGATTCCAGGCCATGTGCTGGGGGGAGGCTAGGCCATAGAAACAATGGCAAACGACCTGAAATGAACTGATTAATCTCTTTAAATAACTGTGAAACCATTTTCCAGGAAAAGTTAATCTACTCTAAATGGCTCTGGTGCTTTTCCTGGGCTCCAATCAATATGTGGTCATTTGCTTTTCATGTGTAATTCACAGTAATTGCAAAAGAGCATTTTCTGAAGAAAATTACATTCTGCAAGCAGAAATGCAAAGAGACACTAGGAACAATTAGCTTTAAATCCCAGAACAAGGCATGCTGTCGGATGCACGGGTGAGCTGGAGATGCTGCAGCAGCACAGCTCGGTGTCCTGGGTTCCTCTCCAGGAAGCTGCTGGAGGTGCTGCGGCGTGTTATGTCCAGCCGGCTTGCTCAGGAGCCTCCACTGCTTCCAGGTCTGGCTGCTGGGACCCTGGCCTGTGGACCCCTGGCCCACCAGCTGCAGAGAGAAGGTGGCTGCAGGATTACAAGGGTAGGTAGACACATCCCTTTCCTGCCACTACAGCAACAGACATTACTAGGACCCAGAGGCAGCCGTGCTCCCCTGCCCAGCTGTCCTGTGAGGGCTGCACAGACCCAGTGCTGCCTCTGCACAGCAACACTCTCCCATCACCCCAGGGCCCCTGTGGTCTGTGATGGGCCCCTGTGTGCAGAGCCGATGTAGCCCAGCCACAGGTCAGATCCCCAGCTCTGTCCTAATCCCTTCATCTCCTGCTTAGGTTTGCATTTGCTGGGCTTGCCCCATCCTTGCCCAGCCTACTAGCCCATGCCCACGCAACCGGCTCCTGGTCTGCACCACCCTAGGACTGAGGAGGGCTGGCGTGGGGCAGACAGGAAGGCAGGTGGGCGGGTGGGCGGACGGGCAAATGTCCCCAGCAGGGCAGAGCTTCCCAAGGCTGCCCAACATGGGGTGCTGAGGTCCTGCTCAGCCTCAAGCTGTGGCTGTCTGACAGGAGGATGGGCACCCCCTTCCAAGGAGTCCATTGCTTTTCCATCATCTGCTGTAAAACCAGAGCATAATTTTCCAGGATGTCATTCAAATTCTAGTGGGAAAGCTTATTACTTGTGATTTACCCATAAAAAAGCCTAGTGACTTATGACTGTGTGTCTGTGGGTTTGCCCATCAATCCATCACAGGGGCTGCGGGTGGGCTCTCCACAGGGCAGGGGGAGCACGATACGGGGACTGAGGTGAGCATGCCACTGTGATTGACATGCTGCTTTTACCATCCGTAAAGCCTCTGACATATTCCTTCTGGCTTGGTGCGGATCCGCACTGCTGAGCTCCAGCACAAATGTCATTAAAACATGTTCTACCCATGGTACCGATAAATAATTGAGGCAGCAGGTCTACACTAAGCTCTGTGCTGCAGCTTTCTTCTCCAGTGAGGGGCCCAGGAAGATGACCTTTCCTTCTCTCATTTACCATCTTTGAAATGAAGGAGTGCCTGGTGCTTCATCCCCACGCTCATTTCTCTGCTGTATCCCCCAGGCCGTGCAGGATGCTCCCAGGTCTTGGGGGTCTGGTGTTCTCCCTCCAGTGAGGTGAGCGCAGAGCAGTCAGGCTCCAGACCTTGCCCTTAAGGACAGCCAAATGGTGGGTGGTGCCGAAAGCTGTAAGTGGTGCCTGGCTCCTGCCTCAGGCACTGCTGTGCGTGGATGGGTGGGGAGTGCCTGGTACCCAGGCAGAGGGGTCTGGTGGTCTCAGCAACCCAGGCCTCCTGGGTCAGCAGCCCCAGCCCTGCGCCACCGTAGCCTACGGTTCCCAGCCACTGATGCCCGCCACTCCCCATCTGCGCAAGATGCCTGGGGCAGCGCCTGTGGGTCTCACTGCACCGATGTGTGATGTGCACAGGTGTTGGTGCATAGTAAATACCATCTGAAATGGCTTAATGCACTTGGATGCATTTCCAATACTGCCACTAAGTATGTGGGAAATTCACAAGCCTGGCAGGGAAATCCATGGCTGAGAATGTTAGTCTCTGCTGTGGCCTTGGCAGTGCCTGATACAAAGCGATCAGTCCATGGGCACAGCTTTCCTTGCCTGGCCAAGGCTGGTGGGAGCATCCCATCTCTGTGTGAGACCCACCAGGCACTGCGGGACGGTGCAGTGCCTGCCACCCATCCCCTTCACAGGATGGACCGTCGCCGGCCCTTCTGCCTGTCCTAGCACAAAGGCCAGGTGCCGTCCTTGATCCGGGCTCCTGCAGGCCGGCAGGCATGGACCGTGGGCTGGCAGATGAGTTTGCAGGCAAGGCAGCAGCATGGGACACCAGCAGGCTGCTCAGCCCCTGCAAGCAGGGCCCTGTGTCTGGTGAGAGGGGTGAGCTCACGCCTTCAGCATCAGCTCCCCCCACCATGCAGGTGCTGTCTCCCTCCGTGCCCACGAGCAAGTTGCTTTTTTTTCCCCCCTTCTCCTGACAGCCACCAGCTCCCCTGTGTCAGTGGGAGTCATTAGCAAGCCTTATGTTAGGAACATGCAGTATAAATACTGAGTGCTAATATCACCATTTCTAGTGCTGGTAGCAGTAATCCCGGCATGACGCTGTCTCCCCCCAGCAGCCTGAGCCCTGCCGCTCCTCGGATCCGCCAGCCCCCAGCCAGGCTTCTTCCAGCTGCCTTACGACTCTGGGGTTCAGGTGAGCGTATGTGAGAGAGCTGTGTCACCACAGGCATGGGCACACCCCCATTGCCCAGCGCGAAGGCACGCACAGAGCCACAGCAAGGTGTTCTGGGGGTGGAGGAACACCCTTCCTCCCCAGCAGCAGACCTGTACACCATGTTCTGGGCCAGGCTGGCAGCACCTGGAAGCGGGGCTGAGCATGGCTGCCCACCCCTCCCCGCGCACACACGTGCACAGCGGTGGGCGCATGCAGAGGCAGGTGCTGTTGGCTGCATGTGGAGGGGTGCAGCCATGCAGAAGCGTGTGTGTGGTGAGGCACAGACGCTACACCGTGCAGCGTGCATATGCCCTGACAGATCATGAAGGTATATTAAATAGCAGCTGTCGTGCTCTTCCTGAGCACAGCGGTAACACAGTTGGGACCATTGTGATGGCTTCTTAATTTAAACTCATGTTGTCTTTCAGCCACGTGCTAATGAGGGCTAATGGGGAGATCAGTTTACTGTTTGCCACTGTCGCTGTGTGCTTTGCCATGGCCCTGTCACTCCTGCAACCTGGCTGTCCTCGCTAGCTGGTGCCTTCCCCTGCCTCGCTGCTCCAGTGGGGAGGGGGACTCAGGGTCTGCTCCCCAGGGAGTGAGCTCCAGCTCAGCATGTCAAAAACTGCGCTGCTGAGCTGTCTTCTCTCACCACGGAGCAGCAGGACTCATTCAGGGAGTTAAGCCTCCTTGTGCTGTTCGTGGTCAGCCCCCGCCGGTCTCCAGGGCTCCTTTGCATCGCAGCACCAACAGCCCCAAGAGCACGGATCAGATCCTGTGCCTGGGACGCCCACAGTGCTGCCATGGCCCCTCCTGCCCCTGGAGCCCCAGGACAGCCGCACCCTTGGGACCCTCCTCATGGAGAAGGAGCAGCCAAGTGCTCGTGCAGCCCATGTCAGCCCCTCGTACTGCCCTGCCGTGCCTCAGGGGCTGCATGGGGCGCAGAGGTCTCCAGTAACCAGAGGAATGATAGCCCCAGCTGGTCTGGCCACAGCTCAGTAACTTTTTGTCACCTGTGTGCCTGTCCCAGCTTGCGTGGCTGTGGTGCTGGTGCTCGGGATGGAGCAGCTCTGCATGGGCAATCTCTGCTTCCCAGGACTGCTGTAGGCTTCACAGGAAGGACGGAGCTCTGGGAGCAGCTCCAGGGGCCCACTGCCCCTCTCCCTGCCTGTCCCGCGCTCCAGGGCTGTCCGGTCTCCCCTCTCCACAGCTGCAGGTGCCGGGTTCGCAGCAAGACGTTGTCCCTGGGGCTGCAGCAGGGCCCCGGCAGTGCCATCCAGCGTGGCCGGTGGATGGGCAGCCTGATGGGTGCCAGCGCTCAGGAGCGGGCGCAGGGCGCTGGATGCTCAGTGGTGGCAGCATCCCTGGAGCTTCTCCCAGCCCAGCCTCCCCGGCCCTGTGTAGCATTAATCCACATATTTATCAGGATTAATGAAGCATGCAACAAATGTATAGGCGAGGCAAAGCAAGCAGCAGAAAGACAGAGACAATGGATGACAGCAGGCGAGGAGGAAGATAAGGCATTGTATTATGCAGACCTGGGGAGCAGTACGAAGACACGTGCGCTCGCTGGCCAGGACTGCACGCGAGCAATGCACGCTCCCCGTGTACACACTCCCAAATACCTGCACGGACACACAGAAATGCTCACGTTTGCTCACCATCATGCCTCTGTGCACACAGGAACAAAGAAAAAGAGAGAGAGTCTTACCGGAGATCAGCCATCAATGTTTAAAAAAAGCCGTTGAATACTAACACAGCCACTTACACCATATTTGCATACTTGCTTAATAAAAAGTTATGGCTGTTCAAAGCCCAATCATTAATTACGCAGCATATTTTCTTTTAACTTCCTCCCTTTTTTATTACAGACTAAGCTGTTTTCCTGCTTATTCAGCAAAAACTCCTCACTATTCCACCAGGACGAGACGTGCAATAAATATGTACTTATTAAGTGTGCATTACAACTACACAAGCTGGGAGAAGTAATAACAGGCCCAACATAAAGCTGAAGTATTTATGCATGTACCTAGGGCCACTTTAGCTATTTATTTTCACAAAGAAATTAAATTAGATAGTTTGATAGCTCTCAGTGTGGGAATTTACATAGGGCCCAGCCTGTCAGGTGGAGGAGATATGTGTGAAGGAACAAGCCTACGGCGAGGGCAGGCTGCGGGCGTTCCGCCAAGCCGCGTGTGCCGGGCAGGACCCTCTGCCAGGACAGCACGGTGCTGGCAGCGGCACGATGCCCCTCTGCGCGGGCAGCTGGCAGGGACAGCGGGCAGCGAGGATGCGACCCCACGCACGCTCACCGCTGGAACTGCGCAGCGACGCTTCGCTGGAAGCGCGGCGCTTGCAGAAAAACTCTTGGGATGTGGAAGAGGAGGAAGTTTTCTCGGAAAAATTGCCCTTTAGCGCCATTTTCGCTTGAAAGAGTCACAGCATCTTTGTGAGTTTTTAACCCCCGTTCTTTATAAATGCCTTCAGACAAAAGACATGACGCCTGCCGCGGGCGAGGAGCGGGGAGGTGCGGGAAGGAAGGGCCGCTGGTGCGGGGCAGCCGGAGCCGCCCCGGGCGCCCTCCGGCAGCCAGGGCCCCGCAGGAGGCCCAGCAATTAGCGAGCTGCCTGATTAGCGCTGATTGCGCGCCCGCTGCCCGCAGCGGCGGGGCCCCCCGAGCCCGCGGGCCCGGCGCTGCCTGCGGCGCTGCCGGCTCTGTCCCGCCGCGACCCCGCACCGGCCCCGGGGGCACCCGGGAGGCAGCGGGGGGCACCGAGCCCCGGGGCACCGAGCCTGGGGGCACCGAGCCCGGGGGGCACCCGGGAGGCAGCGGGGGGCACCGAGCCCGGGGGGCACCGAGCCTGGGGGCATCGAGCCCGCGGCACCGAGCCTGGGGGGGCACCGAGCCTGGGGGGCACCGAGCCCGGGGGGGCACCGAGCCCGGGGGCCGCCTGCAGCCCCCCCCGCTCTCCAGGTACCGGCTTCCCCTTGCCCTTGTCCCTGTCGTGCCTGATGTCCCCCGTGCCTGTCCTGCGGGTTCCTAATGTCTGCAAGTTATTGAAGGTGGGATTTTAAAATAGCGCGGAGGATGTACAAGTTTTGCAGCGTCAGCACGGGGAGTGACAGGGAGCTGCTGCGAGCCAGCCCCTCCAGTGACAGTGTCCTTTAATTACAGTTGGTAACTTGGCATCTCCCTCCCTTAGTGCTCGCAGGCTCATCCCCTGGCAGCGGGACAGTGGGCACCCCAGGCCGCGTCCTGCCGGTCCCCTGGACTCAGGCGTGGTCTGCTCTGCTCCTCCCTTTGCACAAGTTTTATCTAATCAAAATGAAACATTGGCAAGATGCTTCCAAGGAGGCAGAGGCATCTCTTGGAGAAGCACCCTGTGCCTGCCCATCTGCGCATCCCGTGGCGTGGTGGTGCCTGGTCACCCTGTGCCCTACGGCAACCGCTTCCAGTGGGGGCTCGCAGAGGGGCCAGCAGCTTCCAGGCACGGGAGATGGTGTTTGCTTGGCAGCGGGAGTGAAAGGAACACTGCCCCTGCCCAGGGGCACGGCTGGGGTGGGAGCAAGTGGGCTGAGCGATGGGGCTGCCAGCAGGATGTGCCAGCTTGCCAAGAGGAGTGTAACAACCAACGCTCTCTGGTGAAACAGGAGGGAGCACAGCTCAGCAATTACAGCACAATTAGCTCAAACAGCAGGTTGATTGTAAATTGCAGCTCTGTGCCAGCTACAAGTACGGAGCGAATGGCAGGCAGGCGCTCTCCCGCAGCCCTGCTGTTTCTGCTTGGGGCCTGAGCCAAGCCGGAGGTGCAGGGCCACGGCCCCCACCATCCCCCATGGGGTCTCCTGGCACCCGGCCCCGCTCCCCCACCCTGTCAGGCTGCTGTGGACACAGGAGAGGTGGTGAGGAGCCCCGTGGGCTTGCTGCAGCATGGTTCCCTGCGGGAGGGCTGCCAGGAGTGGCTCTGCAGGCACCTGGTGCAGCTGCCATGGTGAGCACTGTCAGCCATTCCTGGGGACGGGAGCCATGCTGCCTGCCCGGGAGCATCCTGGGCGCCAGGCAGAGCTCCTGAGCAGTCCCTGCTCCCTGCCAGGGCTCTGGGGCTTGGCCCACAGTGCCAGAACTGCTGCTGGCTTGGGGCCCGGGATGAGTAGTGCCACCGACTGCCTCTGTCACGGAGCCCCAAACCAGGTTTCCAGGGTGTGCAGCCTTGCTGGGAAGCTGGTAGTTGTAACACTCTCCTGCACCCAGTGTGGGGAGCAGCTGGGGCGGGGGAGAGCACCTTGCAGCGAGTGGACCCCCCCGCCCTGTGCCTATGGTGGCAGGGAGGGGCTGGGCTGAGCGTGGGCTCACCTTGCAGGAGCTGCTACAGCCAAGCAGAGGAGCGTGAGTGTTTTGCTGCCAAGGGGACAAGTGGCAATTAATGCTTGCTCTTTTCCTCAGAATGACCCTGCCTCGAAGCAGCCTGTTCCCTGGAGCTGTGGGTCTGCAGGGTGCCCGTGCTGATCTGCCTGGAGTAAACAGGACAGCCACTGTGACAGGGAGAGGGCCCCGGGGTGGGTTGTCCTTGGTGCACACGCAGGCATCCACCCAAGTCCTTGTGCAGAGCGTGTGGCAGCCGGGCTGCGCTGTCCCACCGTGGGGATGTGGCAGGGCTCCTGCGCAGCCCTGGGGAGGGGCAGGCTTCTGGGGACCCTGCGCTGGAGCCCCATGCGCTCGGCTGTGCTGGGGGGACCCGCGGCACGGGTGCAGGAGGGCACGGCACTGCCTGCGGGGCTTGCGGCAGCCCCCATCCCCAGGGATGGCACCCTTCTCAGCGATGGCCAGGGTGCTGCGCCCAGCTGGCTCTGGGACGGCCTTGCCCTCAGTGGGGTGTCCCACGGGCTCTGTTCTGCAGGTTGTGCTGGTGGTGCGGCCGGCACATGGAGAGCCGCGTGCTCGGCAAGAGTCAGCAGACGGTCACCAAGTCTGTGCCGGGGAGGGGCAGGAGGGGCCCCTGTACCCTGGCTGTCCCCTCTGCATAGGCTGTGGAGGGGCCTGGGGCTGGCGGGGGGCAGCGCCTGTCAGCCTGCTGAGGCTGATGCCTTTCATCTGAGCGTTACTGGCTCATGTCAGGGCAGAGCTGGAAATGTCAGGGACTGCTGCAGGGTGACCGTGCAGAGTGGCAGATGGTCAATGATGGATTTGTCACTTCAGATTCAGGTGGTTTTTAAATATTCAGCAGAATCGGAGGTGACAGCTCATGGCAGCAGGCAGAATTTCTGTATGTCTCAGTAAGACCTCCTGGCCCCCTGGGAGGGGGAGCACAGCAGGACAAACCCTGGCACCTCGAGGCAGCAGCTGGGGACACTGCAGCTGGGGACCACAGCACGTTTGGCCAGGGCTCTCTGTGCTCCCTGTTGCTGATGACCTGGTGGCTGTGCGGGCACGAGGCCGGCGCCGTGCCTGGTCTGCCCCTGGCTGCTCCCTGCAAGCCCGGAGGCTGGAGCATCCGTGCAGCATCCCGTGCTGCCCGTGGCCGCCACGCTTTGTGAGCACCAGCTGGGCCCGGGTGCGCCTTGGGGGCACTGGGGGCTGTCTCGGGCTCCATGCAGGGGGTTGGCACAGCCCAGCCCTTTGGTGATGGCCGTGGCAGCCATATCCCAAGGAGAGGTCCAGGGAGTGGAGTCCAGCGGTGCTGGAGGCATGGGCAGAGCCAGCCGCAGGCTCAGCTGGGCACGCAGAGTAGCGGGGTCAGCACGGAAAAGAGATGTGGCACAGCGCAGCCTGCAGAGCTGCCCTCCGGAGAGATGTGCCTCCAGAGAGGGAACCTGGTGGTTTGTCAGGGCGGGTGCGGGTGCTCTGCAAATGCACAGTGGCAGCAGCATTAAGGCAGGAGCCAGTGCTACCGCGGTGCTGTGGAGCAGTTGGCGGGGCTGCTTGGGGCCAGTGAGGAGCAGGCTGTCAAGAGAGATTCTCCTTCCAGAGCTACTGGCAGCAGCCCTGCCCCAGCTGATGGTTATGGAGAAGCAGTCACGAGCTGTTTCTCCCGCAAGCTTAGGAGAGTCCAGCAGCACACACGGTCGTGCAAATACTGCTTTGTGCCTGGCTGGGGCCCTTGTGGGGTGTAGGGAAGGACATAGCCCTGCACAGGGACACACAGGCCAGCATGGGAAGCATCTCCTGTTGCAGGAGGAGAAGAGCCAGGACAGAGTGCGGGCCCTGGCTGATCTGAGGGACGTGGGACTTCCCTTCCCTGGGGAGAAGCGTGGCTACAGCTGCAGGGGAGGGAGGCAGCGAGGTCAATGCACTAACGAGCACTCTGGCCTTTGAAGGCAGGTGATGTATTATTCACTCTGCATCCCATGTGCCTGCTGCCTAGCAGAGAGCTCTTGCTCACGCCAGCTTGATTGGCTCAGCTGTCCTCGTGCCGCAGCTCATCAGGTGGAAGCCCTGACTGCAGGGCACTGCCGCCCGTGTGCATTTTCATCAAACTTTGCCAACGGTGCAAGTCCTCCTCCGGCGCTCACGCCTGCCACGTGCGCAGAGGTGCCTGTGCGGCGCAGCCTGGCTGGGGGAGATGAGCGGGGGCAGATGGCTCGCGCTCCCTGGCCCTCCTCTGCTGCAGGCGGGTGTGTGGGGCTTATGCAGCCCCGGGGAGGGGGGGCACTGCCAGTGTGGCGGCCGAAGTCTGGTGGCATGAGTGACCCCAGCCAGGCAGGACCGCGCTTGCTGGCTAGGCAGGTGCAGGGCGCAGGAGAGTCTGCACCCCCATGACCAGCACAGATCAGCCCCGGCAGATCTTTTCCTAGGTGCCAGCTCGGTCCAGGAAGGACACAGACCTGTCTTCATCCTCAGCGGGCTGGGTTCAAGCTTCTTCTGCTGCTTGGTGCTGAGCAGCCTTCCCATGAGGCTGGCTGCGTTCTCTGTGTAGCTGTGGCAGCTGACCTCCACCAGCCGCTGCTCGTGACGTGCTGCAAGGAGACCTTGCCGAGCGGGCAGCCCCCGTGCTGGGGACTGATGAAGGAGGGCAGTAACCTCCCTGCCTCCTCCCCGGTGCAGCCCGCGTGCGCCCTTGCCGTGCAGAGCCGCCAGCTGGGCTGCCCACACGACCCCATGGGGTGGGCTGCGCTGTGCGGCGACTGCCCCATCCCGCAGGGCTGTCGCCCCGTGTGCGGTGCAGCACCCTGCCCTGGCAAGGCGATGCTGACAACCCAGATGACCTTCCCGCAGCCTAGCCCGGGGAGAGCAGGGCCCCGTGGGAGCACCTCGGGTCGGGAGATGGGAAGGGCAGTGTGCTGCCAAGCCTGCTGGACCCGGCTCTGCTGCCAGGCGCAGAACTGCAGCCCCTTCCCTGCCAGGACCACGACAGACAGTCAATGATTAGTGCTAAAGTAAAGCGAAAGCTAATTGTACCAGCCCTGCCCGCCAGCTCCAGCCTTAGCAGTGCTGCAGCCTAAACCAGTGACTCCCCAGGAGCCAGCATGTTCGCAGACCGCCCCAAATGCACCCCAGCTGTCTGCAGCACCGTGCAGCTTTGCAGAGCTGACCCCTCTTCATTGCTGTTGTCTGTTGTCAACAGCTTGCGCCTGTCTTCTGCACAGTCTGCGAGATCGCAGCAGCTTCCAGCAGGGCCAGTTCTCTGCAGCCCAGCCCAGTGCCAAACTTTTCTTTCTCCGTTAGGTGCTTCTCTGATCAGGAAGCAGAAGGCAACTTGCCGGCCAAACTCTCCTGCAAGAGCTGAGCTTGGCTCTGGCTCTAGCCTGCACTTAGAGCAATTTAGTATCAGCAGCAGGAGGGAATGGGGAATTAATTTTGCTTGCTGCCACCCCTTTGGGCCACACCTGCAGGTGCGTGTGTGGTGCCACACACAGCGATGTGCTGGCTCCCTCCTTCCCCTGCTCTCACAGCTGCTTGAATTTCCTTGCCCTGCCTTCATCACCCCTTGAATTAACTGTTTCGCAGCCATCAAACACTGAAAGGACTGCAGTCTGCTCTGCCCAACAGGCTTTTTCCCTTCTGGTGATGGAAAAGGCATGAAGCTCTCAAGGAAACCATGGGCTATAAATCAAGGGTGGCAGCAGCATCAGGCAGCCCTTGGCTCTGAAGAGGCGGCGCAGGACTCGCTAACAGAGGTCAGGCGCTTGGTGGTAACCGTCTGCTCTGGGGCACTCGCGTCCTGAGGGATGCAGGAGGAAATTGCCGTGGGACGCTCACTCAGGTGCAACGTCAAGGCTTTACTACAGAGCCGGAATGGCTGGCCAGCGGCGTGCCCTGCCCTCACAGCCCTGCCCGCACATCCCTCAGGAGAGGATCGAGCACGCAGGGCTGCCTCAAGAGCATGCTTTGGGCAGGCTGAGCTCGCCAGCAGGGACGGCTCTGCGCAGCAGCAGTGTCAGGCCGGTGTCCCATCACATGCCGTGTCCCCTTCCCCAAGCAGCAGTGCAGGACGTGCCCCAGCCCGGGGCCGGGGGTGGTGGGGCCGTGGGGTGGGTGCTGCCCAAGGCAGTGGGGCTGAGCACTCGCCCCGCAGAGGGGTATGCGGCTCCGGCTGGCTCTGAAGAGGTTAAATCTTTCTAATCGCTCAGTAAGACCTTCTCTAAGAATTTATCTACTTTCTGCCTTCCAAGAACATATGGATAAAATCCCCCTGAGCGGGACTTACATTTATAGCATCTATTACTGAGATCAAGGTTAATCCAGAGTAATCTAATGGGGTGAAAAGGACTTTATATAAATCTGTTTTAATCTACAGGACATGATAGCCTGACAAGGCCATCAGAAAACTCGTGTGCCACAGGCCGGGGCAGGGAGAGGTGCCCGGGTTGCCGGGGGGCTGCACAAGGGTGAGTTGGCTCATCAAGTGCCCACATCTCCGTAGCGTAGCGGGGCAGTGTCGGGCAGCCAGCAGGGCTGGGACGTGGCTCGCCAGGCTGGAGACGTGGTGGCTGTCCTGGTGTGCAGCTACTGCTGGTGGCTTCAGAGAGATTTAGCGGCTCTGTCCCTGTCGGGATGTTGTGCCATGGGACAGGGAGGCTGTAAATGCTCTTCCCGCTAAGTTACGAGCCATCCCTGGTAGGTGTAATTTATCTGCGCTTAGAGAGAGGGGTTGTTCAGCAAGGAGAGGCAGAAGGTGAACTTCACACGGCTCCCAGTGCTATGGCCACATCCTGCATGCGTGCCCCGTGCCGAGGACCGGTGTTCCACCGGGGCCTGGTGCCTGCAGCACTGTGCACGGGGCACGGCCAGGCAGGCAGAGCGGAAGGACTTCCCCTGCCGGGATGTCACGCTGTCGTCCTTGCTGCACCCCGCATCCCCCACAGCCAGGCCAGCACACCCTCTCTAAGCCGTTTGGTGCTGAGCACTGCTCCTGTGGCTCCTGCAGCCCCTGCTGCTCCCGCTGCCCTCCATCCTGCCACCTCTGGTCTCGCTCCGGCTGCTCCCTGTGCGCATCCCGCAGCGCTGTGCCCGGCACCTGGTGATGTGCTGAGCCCTGCCCAGGCCAGCGCAGCGCAGGAGTGAGTCCTGCGGTCACGGGAGGCCAAATAAGACAGTTCTCCAGAGCGTGGCATGTCGTTTTACATCTGCTCAGATGGAGACTGAGTTATCCAGGTCCCTGAGTCCCAGACCCGCCAGAAGACAGTATCTCAGCTAAACGATGCAAAAATGATTTAATGGAGGGAACTAATCAAGGAATCCAAGAGAGACTGCTCACCAAGGGCTGATGCAAGATTCAATTAAACTGCAGCCTTTGTGGGCTCACCATTTTAATTTTCCACAAATTAGCTTAAAAAAGGTATGGAAATGAAGATATTAGATTTTTTTTTTAAAGTCAAAAGAAAAATCCTTTGAGGATTATATTAGATATTTCGTTTTAACAAACATAATTTCTATACTCATTTTCTTGTTTTAATCTCAGCTGTTGAGATGCTGTTTCCATTTCAGCTCCAGTATCAGTGTTTTGAGAATGAGCTGGGGAAGGCTGTTAACTCTTCCAGGAGCAGGCCCTGCAGCCCGACTGCCGCAGCTCCCCAGGCTCCCGTGCCGGCCCGTGGTGCTGCAGCGAGGGGGAGCGCTACGGCACAGGCAGCCCAGCCCAGCCCCTCCTGGGGTAGCTGGGTGCTGATGCGGGAGCACTTGCTGCGCCTCCAAAGGAAGCTTTGCCACCCGGCCCTGCCAACTGCTCCAGCACCGGCGGTACAGCTCAGCTCTGCAGTGGTGCAGCTGGCGGCAGCACTGCTGCATGGGACCAGCACAGCGGCCAAAGCTTGCAAAGCAAGCCGGTCCTCACAAACGCTGTCCCCCATGTGCGGCCGCATCCCTGGGGATTCTCAGGGGGGCAGCCCCCTGGTCCATTAGCAGCAGCCGGCCCTGCCCCACAGTAGCGATGGAGATGCCTGCCTGCCCAGCGCAAGGGCAAAGCTCTGCTCCGTCCCCGTCTGCGCCCGGCTGGTTGGGCAGAGGCTGGGGCAGGACGGGGCCGTGGATCCGCTCAGGGCTGTGGCAGCTCTCAGCTCCAGCCGTCCCATGTCTCCTGTATCTTAAACCTGCTCTTGCCCTCGGGCAGCTGGAGATAAACATGGAGCAACAGTGTTGTGTGTCAGCTGCGATTTGTCTTCTGCGCAAGTGTGTCTTGCGCTAAGGATCTCCCGTGAATAATAACAGCTGCCGTTACAGCTGTGCCTCCACTGGGATCCACGGAGCTGGCGTGGCCGTCCTCTCCCCGCCCTGCGCAGCACAGCCTTTTGCGCCAGCCCCCGCTCCCCCGTGCAGCTGCAGCGCTGGGCTCAGCCGGAGGCGGCTCCCCGGCAGAAACAGTGCCTCGAAAGAGGCAGGGCTGGTGGCCAGTTCACCAGGCTTTGCCTGGGCGGACAGCCTGCTTCCCACCCCAAGGCACTGTGTTCCTGTCCCTAGGTTCACTGCTCATCAGTGGGAAACGAGTCCCCAGCAGCATCGCTTACCAGCACGGGGGCTTGGGCAGGACCGTGGCAGGGCTGGCAGTGCCACCCTGGGCAGGGCTGGCATGGCTGAGCCGCAGCTGCAGGCACGTACCGCAGTGCTCGGGAGCATCACCCACAGGCCCCCTGCTCCCCGCCCGTCCTCTCCGGGGGTGGGGATGGCTCCTGCCCCTCTCCTCCCACCGCTGCCCGCACCTCTGGCACTGCCCATCTGGGTCCCGCACCCACTGTCCCACCCAGCTTGCACCCTCCCGTCCCACACCGTCCCCGCTTTGTCCTGGGGCAGCATCATTGGGCTCCTGGGTGACCTTCAGGTTGCAGCTCCCGGAATCGCCTCCCTGCCCCCTTCCTCCGCGCCTCGAGCTGGAAGGGAGCTTCATTTGTCACTGTCTGTTTTAAAAGGTCCAATCTCTTCCTCGGGGTCACCTGGCTGCTCTGCCAGCAGCTCCTTATGCTGGCACGGTTCTGCTGCAGCCACCGCAGCTGCCAGCCTGGGACGCGTCATCCCTGTCCCCTCGTCCTTGGGGTCCTGCTGCGGTCCCCCTCTCCCTGTGGTCAGAGGAGCGCTCGGAGCTGGGGCCCCGGGGGTGCCCGGGGTGGCTGCAGCCCCCGCCGGGCCCTGCAGCCCCTGGTCAGGGCCCGGGGCACCCCCTCCCCTCTGCCAGCACAAGGGGCTCGTGCAGCCAGTGCAACCCAGCCCATGGGACCACGAGCAGACCCCCCCTGCAGCAGCAGCCCCTGTCCAGGACCGGGCTCCAGCCGGCGCGGCGGGCAGCCCTGGGACGCTGGGGCCATCCCCGTTTGGGCACTTGTGGCTCCAAAAGCCCCACTGCTGGCCAGGGGCTTCCACCAGCCACGAAGAGGGGCTGCAAAGCCAGGCTGCGGCTCCCAGCCGAGGGCGGCTGCCGGGGACGTGGGGCCTCTCCCGCGCCGCCCTCCTGGAGATGCTCCCGGAGCAACAGGCTGTGACGTCCCGGCCTCGCCCCGTAGCGCGCATCTGGCGGCGGAGGCTGCGGCCAGCATTGTGCCGCTCCAGTGGCCCCTCCCCGCCCTGCACACGCTGAATGGAGCTCAATGCAGAATTAATTTGTCATATTGACACTGATCGTTTATTACGGAGTAGAGTGGAGCCCATTCATTTGAACAGAAAACATTTCATCTTATCTCCTGCCTTTTCATGCCTCAGCTCTCACTCTTTAACCTTGGACAACGAGACATTCATAATTTCCTCACTGGCTCTATGGCTCCTTTAGATAAGAAACTTATTTTTTAATCTTTCCTTCTATTGAATTTTAAACATGTTCCATTACAAAACCTGATGCACATAACAACGTATTTTGCCCAGCATTAATGTGGCCACGTTGTGCTGCAGCCGCCGCTCTGAGCCAGGCTCCCGGCCCCGCTGTGCCCCGTGGGGTCCGAGGGCCGGGGGCCAGCGCTCTTTTCCCAAATGTCCACGGGGGCTGCCCACAGCAGCGCACGGGCGCAGGCACGGCGCAGGCAGCAGCCTGGCCCAGCCCAAGCTCGGCCGTGCTGGGGCCCGGCGAGCACCCGGTCCGGGGGACGGGGCGTGCGTGGGGTGCTGCCAGCAGCCGCGGGGAGGGCGCGCGGGGCCGTGGGGCTGGCTCTGCCCGTGCGGGGATTGCAGCCCGGCGGGGCGGCGTGAGGGCGGGCGGCCTGAACCGCCACAAGAGGAAGATGCTGTCACGGGCTGTTTCCAGCAGCTCCCATTTGCTCTAACGCGGTCTGAGTTTGGAGGATATTTGTTGTTCAGGGATGGTCCCTGGAGAGCCGCTGCGTGACCAGGAGCCTTTGCAGCCCTTGGGCACAGCAGTGCAGGGTCTGGCTTGTGGAGGGACCAGTCGCATCTCCAGTCCGTGCCGCCGCTGCTCCAGCGGCAAATAGCCCCGTCAGGGCCCTACAAGGAGGGGCCACGATTGCTTTCCGTGTGCAGGAGAGCTGCATAGATAAGGCTTTCACCTCTAAGGCTCTGCTGAAAAATTAGGGATGGGAGGTGGGAGGGAGCAAATTGAGATAAATGAGTGTGCTGCGTGGCATCCGGCCCACAGGATGCTGAAATAAAAAATCAGTAAATAAAAAATCACCAGTCTTTATCTGGTCAGAGCCTGAATGGGCTGTGTGATAACTATAACAGATGAGCTTGCCGTAAGGGCCTCAGAGAGGGACCTGCCGTCCCTCACTGCCACGCGGGAAGGCACCTCCCGGTGCTGGTTTGCCAAGGAAACGGCTGCTGCGTGCGCAGAGGGCTGGGGCGGGCAGCTCTGCCGCGGCGCACCGGGTCCTGTCCCTCCGAGTGCACCGCGCTGGCTGCCGTGCCGGTCCCAGGCGGCGCCGGGAAGGGCTTGGCTCCTTCCTCACCATGAAACGCACTTTTCCAAGTCGTCCTTCACAGCGAGGGAGAAGGCAGATCAGATGCCGAATTAGCCTGCAAGAGCCGTGTTCCCGTCTCTCTTATCTAACTCCCTGTAACAAGCTCTTTGCATTTATTCTACCAAATGTGCTGCAGAATTGCGTTACAGCTCATGGCTGCGAGCCATCTGTGGAGAGAAATCCAGTTATACCTTGTATAATAAGTTCCTGACAATCTTACAGAAGACTCCGGGTCATAAAAGTCTCCCAGTTTTATCGCCAGTAACAGACATGGAGAGAAATTAAGTTGTCTTATCAAATTTAGATAATATATATCCCTCTGGAGTGGAAGGTTTCTGATGGATCTTTTACAGTATTAGAACATTTAGAGGGGTGAACAGAACTGCACAGCAAGGGTGGGAGAGCACTGGGGAGCAGCACGCCCTGGGGGCACCCAGGGAGCAGGAGTCCGGTAGCCGCCGGGCAGAGAAGGGCCTTGGGGAGCCCTTGAGACGCAAGATGAGGCAAAGGCTCTTTGCAGGCAGGAGCCGTGCTGAGGCATGGGCTCTCCTCCCGTCTTGCTTACCTCGAGCGATGCATGCCATCTATTTATGAAAGCAATAACCTCCAGCAGTCCTGATATGCAGAGTCCTTCCTTACTGTTTCCTGCGCTAGTCTTGCAGGAAGGAGCCACGGGACGTTTGCAGAGTTTCTAGGTCCTGGGGTCTGCTGAAATAAGCAGCCAAGCCCCGCAGGGAGGCTGGACACGGGATGTCTCTACCACATATCCTCCGTCCCTGGGGTGCATCTGCTTCGGGCCAGTGCACCAAGTGCCCTGCAGCTTCCCTGCCGCAGGCAGGCACGGCGAAACGGTTGGCACAGGGGAGGAGGATCCCCGGTGCCAGGAAGGGTCTCGCTCCTGCAGCCTTTGCAGTGAGGTGCGGTCCCGGCTGGGCTCTCCCTGCCGCCACCGGTGGGGAAAGGAGCTCAGCTCTGCTCAGGCAGTAATCTTAAGCTCCCTGGAGAAGGGTCTCCTGCTGAGCCCGTCATTCAGGGCTTGGCCTGGTCCCTGCTCCCCTGGCTCGGGTGTGAAGGCTCCCGCGGGCGGGTGCACGGGATGGGGACGCTCGCTGCCTCACCCGGCCCACAGCCCCGCAGCGAGCGCTCCCTCCCGGGGTCCTGGCTGTCTGCAGAGATGGCGCTGATGGCTTGGGAGGGCTGGGATCCTCCGCACACCTGCTCTCTGTTCAATATTTAGTTTTCTGTGAAAGCAGAGTGCAGTAGTCATGGTAATGAAGCGGGCAGGCCCGGCATCGCTGGCATGCCATTTATTAAGAGCTGTGCAGTCTCAGGCACTGGGGATGCAGACGCATGCCTCCCTTGAGATTCCTGTGCTAATAAAAAAATGAATCCTCACTTACTGATCTCTGTATTTTTAAAGACTGGTTACTCCATCTTTTCCTTTTTTATTCACTTTTTAAAAATCTATCTTGCCCTTCAGTGCAGAATTACCTGTTTAGCGCCATCGTTACTTTAATCACAATTAGCTTTCCCACTCCATTAATAAGACTCTAAATGGTGCTAAAACATGGGAATGGGCCTTCACAGCCATGCCGACATTTTGCCGGGTCCGATGCCCAGGGTTTGCTCTCCTGCCAGAGCCAGTGGTCGGTGCTCCCCGTGCTGTGCCGCGCGCTCCTGCCCGGCTCCTCCGGTCTGAGAGAGGTGCCGAGCCCCTGGCAGGGCTCCGGGGACGGGCAGGCGCTGGCAGTGCTTCCCTGGCAGGCTGCACGGCTAGGCTGGAGCGGTTCCCGCTCATCACGGCAGGAGCAGAGAGGCTGGGAATTAGGATTTAACCAGAAGAGTGGGTCAAGAGCCTGCCTCGCCTCCCCACATCTTTTCTTTAGAGCATTTGGTGAACAATGCATGCAGAAGGCTTTTTATTTTTGTGTAGAAACGTGTGTCTAATGAATTAGCCACGGATTGGAGCCTAACATGGGTAATTTACACTGAACATTCGCTCGCTCAGAATCATCCATCAATTTCCTACCACATTAAAACTGACATCCCAGCCTGGGAGAGTGCGGCTGGTGCTGCACCCCGTGACTCCCTCCCAGCGCACCCCTCGCCGCAGCGTGACTCTGCGGGTCCCCTCTGCAGAGCAGGGGGCTGGTGGGCTGCCGGCTGCGGTCGCTCCAGTCTGGCCCCTGTGTAGCCCCGTGGGCAACGGGCTGTGCTGTGCCCCGGCCTCGTCGGCACGATGGGCAGATGCAAGGACAGGCGCAGGCTCCCCCTCCTGCAGCCTCTGGCCACGGGGTGCCAGCGGGGTGTGAGGGGAAGGGGGATTTGCTGCTCTGGTGGGCTGGGCGTGGGGCTGGGCACTGCAGCAGGGTCCCGGGCAGCCGGCATGGCCTCTGACACCCACTGCCCAGGCACGGGAGAGGGCCACGGAGGGCTGGCCGCAGGAAGCAAAGCCCCTGCCCCGAGGCTGGGCACCGAGCCCTGGGGCTGGCGGGGAGCCCCGCTGTGTGCTGAGCTTCCCCCGAAAGCACAGAACAGCTTTCCGGCTGGGAGCTGCGTCCTCTCGGTGCACGGTGTGGCATGAGCCTAATGTGCTTGCCTGGGGACCAGCGCCAGCCCCAGGGGAGGACGCTGCTGCCAGGAGCCGCTGCGGCCGGAGCAGGGCATCTGCCGGGGCAGGTGCGGGTGGGGGGAGCGCACCCCTGCAGTGCCGGCGGGGCGGGGGGGCTGGCGTGTGGCTGTGCCCGGGGCGCAGCGGGGGCTCACCCCTCCGCTTGGCAGCACCGGGCTGCATCCTCCCGCTGCTCTGCCCACTGCTGCAGGGACACCCCCGGGGAAGGATTACACGGGGGAATCGTCAGCGCAGACGTAATTGCTGAGATAACTGCTGATTGTGGAGTTTGCAGACAAAAAATAGAGTGGCCCGGGTCAGTCATAATTGGTAAATATTTGTCTATCTAATCAAAAGGCCTTTTAATTAACAATTTTCTTCTTGCAACTGGTTTAATTTTTTTTTAAGAACTTCTTCAGGAAGTCAATTAAACCCAACAGATGGTGAAGAATATCCCGGCATCAGCACATCGTGCCATCTGCCACCGCTGGAGAGTGGGGCGGCCCTGTCAGACCCACGCGCCCCATGGCAGCCCCCTCCCTGGGACGGGGCAACTGCGGACCCTCACCCCCGCCACGGGGCCGCGGACAGGCAGGTTCCCCTCAACAGGAGCCAAGCGCAGCCGGTGCCGCTGCAGGCGCAGAGGGCGAGCAGAGGGGCCAGGGCTGCCTGAGCCACGCACGCCGGGACTTTTGGGGCTGCAGCTCTGCCTGGGGCGGTTTCGCCTCTCCCTGGGCAGCTCTCGCGAGCCCCAGCCCTGAGCGAGTGGCAGGCGGAAAGGGCAGCTCTGCGCTCTGCCGTGCCTCAGGGCCGGCTCGCTGAGGGCACCAGCAGCTGGCACAGCTCGGGGCAGGCACGGCTCACCATGCCAGCCGGCGCTGCTCCCTCAGCTGGAGACTGGCCCGGCGCCCCTGCCCTCTCCTCCCCGCGGGGCTGCGTGGCATGTGGTGCCCAGGTGGTCTGTCCCTGCAAGGCTGGAGCAGAGGTGCACGGCCCTCAGGAGAGAAATGCCTGCAGGGACGCAGGGCGCTGCTGTGCGGGGACACGGCACACGCTATGCAGGGACGCAAGGCACTGCCGGCCTGGCTGCAGCCCTGGTGCAATGAGTTCTCCCAGTTCTCGCAGTTCTCCCTGCGAGCAGGGGGTCCATCAGGCCTTCGCCCCTTCCCTGCGTCCCCGCTCCCTGCACGCTGCCCTTCCCTCCCCCTCCGCAGGCAGGGCTGCGTCTCCGCAGGTGAGCTGGCAGCACCCGCACCTGCCGCTCTCCACAATCAGGAGATCACTTTGCACAAGAGGCATCTGACGTGTCTCTTCCTCAATCAGCTGCTCTTCACGCCCAGCTCCGTGCCACTCGCCGCTGATTGCCCTTTGTCTCCTGCAAGGCCGTGCTCTGTGGTGCTGCAGGCAGCGGGGCTGTGGCACTCCTGCGGCAGGCACAGTGCTCCCAGCACGGCTCTGCCCTCCTCTCACCATGTTCCCCATGTCCCTGGCAGCTCCCACCGGGGAAGATGCTGGGGCTCTCCCAGCTCTGGGGGCTTATCTCAGCATGGGCTGGACGGGACCCCTGGGACGGGCTCTCTGCTGGGTGCTGGCTTTGGCTCCACGTGCGTGCAGGGCCCTGCTGCTCCTGCCCTGGTCCCTGCCCGCGGGAAGGGGGCTGCAGAGCACGAGACCGGCCAGGTCTCCGGCTCTGTATGGAGACCAGGCGTGCGGTAAGCGGCTGGTCCTGCAGCTGGCAGGGCAGGAGGAGACAAGGGTGAGCAGAGGGCTGGGCGCAGGGCAGAGCGCCCATGCCCCAGGGCTGGGCTGGCAGCCCGGAGGAGGGGGCACGGCTGCCCCAAGCATCGCTCCTGAGCCGCGCCGCTGGAACGTGTCCAAGGCGCCAGGGAGCAAAGCACCTAAATCTCTCCTGCCAGGCCCTCCAGAGATGTCCCCCTTTATTCACAACTGCTTTTTAATTGCCTTTTGTCAATTACAGCGAGATGGATCAAGTTCCTCGGGGAGGCAGTAATTAGCACGGGGATGAATGCCGAGGCAGCCAAGCTCCCTCTTCACGCAGCAACGGTGATTTGTAAACCTGTCACCGAGACGCTGAGCTCGGCTCCCTCTCGCCGCCGCACGCCTCGCGGGGGCAGCGGGCGCGCCACGCGCGGCATGGGGAGGCACCCGCGTCCGCCCGGCCCCCCCGGAGCAAGCAGGACCCAGGCACCCACCCCAGCGTCTCCCTGCGAAGAGCCTCGCCGTGCCCCCTGGGTGCGCAGGGCCCAGAGCGCGCTCCGCAGAGCGGGGTCTCGCCAGCCGGCGTCCGGCCGGTGTGCGCCCTGCCGATGGGAATGGCCGCGCGAGCGGGGCCGGGGGGTGCGGGCTGGGGGGCACAGCACCAGGGCAGGCGGGGCGTCTGCAGCAGCCAGGTGAGGAGCTGCTGCGGGCGGGCTGGGGTGCAGGAGCCCCTCTGGACAGGCCACTGCTCCTGCCAGAAAGAATTAACACCTACAGTTTCCAGCTGGCTGTGGCCAGCCTCCTAATTAGGTGTGGTGACAGCGGCAATTAGTCATCCAGGTTCCCAGTGCGGTGCCTGGGACCTGCAGGGAGCTCTGACCAAGTTGCTGCTCTCCCCGCAGCGTCTCCAGGCGTCCTGTCCCGTGGCTCAGCCTGCGCAGACGCCCTGCCTGCCGCTGCCTGGCCTCCATGGCTGGCTGTCCTTGAGCTTGGGATGGTCTCACTCGTGTTGCCAAAATTCATCCCTCCAGATAACCTGGTCAGTCATGGGACAACCTAGGCAGCGGTCAGCTTGACTGCACCCAGAGCCACAGCCTGCCAGGGATTGCTCTTGCTCTCCTCCTAGCACTCACTGATGTCTCCCACACGCATGGGTGGCACGATCCTGGTCCCAGCTCTGCAGGGCTTTGGGCACTGGGGGGATGTGGCCACCAGCCACAGGCCATAGCCAGGCTCCAAGGACAAGCCAGCGTGCCAGCCTGGCCCGGCTCGGATGAGCCCAAGGGATGCTGCAGACAGCAGCATCGCCCAGCCAGCGCTGGGATGGATCCAGCCTGCGGCCGCGTTCCCATCAAGAGGGAGCTGTGCGACCCCCGCCATGCTCGGCGGCACCGCAACACGCGGTGCTTCAGCCGCAGGACGTACAAGTCACATCCCCAACCCCATCCTCCCGGAGTGAGGTTGGGGCAGCACGGACAAGCGTCCTGCAGCTCTCACGGGTGACAAGAAGACGGGGGGGACAGCCGTGAACGCTGTCTGCCCCACTGACCGCAGAGCTGGGGAGAGCCCCGGCAGCTCACGGCACAGCAGAGGCTTCCCGCAGAGGCAGCACAGGCCCGGGGCACGGCGGGGGGCAGCTGCGGAGCCCCCGGTGCAGGCTGCACGGCGCTGGCTCTGGGACGGGAGAGGCTGCTGGGCAGCCCGGCTGGGCTGAGTCCTTCCTGCCATGGGGTTCTGCCCTGCCCCAGCTGCAGCATCAGCTGTGCCCGCGCTGCAGCTGCTGTTGGCCACCGCCTGCTCTCCCCGACTCACCCCCCCTGCCTCTTTGCTTCGTGGCTTTTGTCTAATTCCCTATGCCCCTTTCCTATTTTTCTTCTTGACAGAAGAAGCAGGCTCATGCATCTAGAGACTCCACAGCCCTTTCTTGTAGCTGTAGATTAAATTTCCCAGCACAGTGTCTGCTGGCCTCTGGCTGAGTTGGCTTGCATGGGCATCCTCCCTGTCCCCGGGAGCAGAGCGCAGTCCTGGCAGCGCCGAGTCCTTGGGAGAGGGTCAGCGCAGAGGCACGGGGCAATCCCTGCCAGCTGAGCCAAGTGGAGCTGAGCCAAGCCCAGCCCTGACAGCCCTCCGGGCCACAGCTCTGGGCAAAGAGAAGGGGTAAATCTTGTGTGAGCCCAGCAGCCAAACTCTGCCGAGCATCCCTCAGCTCCTGCTTCCCTTGCTCTGCTCTGTCCTTGACCCCGGGGACGGTGCAGCATGTGGAGGGAGCCCAGCTGCTCTAATTAAACCATATTTGCAAACTCCCATGGTAAGCATCACTAATTATAATTAGGGAGAGCAGATCTGCCTTCCCTGCCTCTTGGAGACGTGAACAAGCTCCCCGCCTGCCGACCAGGCTTGGAGGGCACCGAGGGCCGGCACGCGGCGCTGCTCAGCATCCCCTGGACCAGGCACGTGCCCCAGAACAGTCCCTGGGGGCAACGGCCCCATCGGGGGCCCTTGGGCCAGGGGTGCCGGGCTGGGGGCAGGGTGCCGCAGTGCAGCTGGCATCGACCCCTCCTCCTGTGCATGGCGTGACTGCCACCCCGCTCCCTCAGCATGCTGTCTTCATGCTTGAACCATTGGCCTAACGATTTCAGGTTTTTTCCCATTTTCCTGTATTATTATTTGTCGTTGTTCCTGTTGCAGTTCAGTGACCATGAATTATTGAACGTCTGCTTGCTCAGTAACTCCTTACTTCCACCTCAGCTGCTGCCTTGCAGCCTGCACGGGACAGCCGCCAGCTCCTGCCCCCAGCCTCGCCGCCTGCTGCCACGGGACCCCTTGCTGCGCTGCAGCACATGCAGCCCGGCTCCACTCGCGGGCGAGGCTGCGGGCGAGGAGCTGCACAGGCTTCTGCGTCCAGCAAAGTCCTTTTTGGCTGCACTTCGCTGGCCACGGGGGCTGGGGAGGGCCAGGAGTTGCTCAGCCATAGCAGCCCTGGGCGAGACATGGGATGCACTGGGAGGCTATGCGAGCAGCAGGGGCAGTCAGGTGGAGCTCACTTGTGCCCTGAGTGGGTGTGACCCAGGCCATTAGGTGCACATGGGGCTGATTTAGGGCAGTGCTTAACACGTCCCTGCCAGGTGATAAGAGGAGGAGGGAGGGGTCCTGCCTGGCTGCCCAGCCTGGGGCAGTGTGGTGGGAGAAGCTCAGCCTGCTCTCGGGGAGGCTAATGGCACTCTGTGGGGCAGGGAAGGTGGGAGGCAGCGGCGGCATGGTCTGTCCCGGCCCTGGGATGTGACAGGTCTGCACTGCTGCTGAGGACTGCTGCAGGTGCCCGGGCCACCACCTCCCTGCAGCTGCCCGTGTGTTTGCTGTGCCGATGCCATGTGCTGCAGCTGCTGTACCTGTGCAGGTGAGTCTGCTCTCGCTGGGCTCCAGCTCGGCGTGCTCAGGACCAGTAGGGCTGGATTCTCCAGGGACCCTGCAGTGCTTTCTTTGCCCCTCCATCCTGCCTCTCCCACGGTGTGCTGGGGAAGGGGCTGGTTGCTGCAGCTGCCGCAAACACAGCACCTCTTGCTGAGCTGCAGAGATGCCAGGTGCTGGGAGGCCCCTTCCCAGCAGCTTTACCAGCTTGCTGGGGCAGGGGCTTTGCAGCAAGCGCTTGCTGGGCAGCACGTGTGGGCATGAGGGGGGCTTGTCTAGCACCCCACCCCTGCTCTCAGGAGCTCGGTGCCCATCAATGGGCAGAGATGTGTTGGTGCTCACTGAGCTGCCCTGGTGCTGGTGGCAGGACAGGGGCTGGAGCTGGGGCTGCACTGTGGTGTTTGCAGGAGCGAGGAGGCTCTTGGCGAGTGACAGTGTCTGTGCAGACCAGCAAAGCACGGGGAAGGCTCAGGCAGAGCCTGCTGGTGCCCCAGGGCTGTCCAGGGCAATGGCACAAGTGGCTGGGGATGAGCAAGGGAGGCTCTTGGCAGTGCCCAGCCCTGTCTGGGAGTACAGGGCTTTCCCAGGACCAGGGAAACGTTTCCTTCCCCTGTGCATGCTTGGAGTGCATTTACTGTGGGGGCAGAGGGGAGCCCCTGGGTTTAACAGGCTCCCTGGGTGGGAGCGAGGGCATGGGAACAGCCGGTGCCAGGCTGAGCTGTGCCAGCAGGAGCTGGTCCCACCAGCACTGGGTGGCCAGGATGCACTGTGGCTGGAAGCTGGCTGCCACCTCAGCCCTGCAAAGCTGCTGCTTTCTCCATGCTGCTTTTGTGCTTAGGGTAGAGCTGAGAAATCTCTACTGGTATTGTGGGACTTCACAGAAGTGAAGAATAAAGTCTCTGAACTCCCTACAGCTGCATTTTCTGAGCACTGCAACACTCTGATACCTGTGAAACACTATTAAGCACCTGGTGCTGGGTTGTCTTTGCAGCTGAGTGTCCTAAATAAATCCCTTCCCCATGCTGAGCCTTGCTAATGGCCCATTGTTAAATGGCCAGCCAACACAGTATAAGATGAAGCCATTATTTTTTCCAGTCATCCCAGAAAAAAAGAAATATCCAGCATCTTTCTTGTAGGATGAGGCTGAAACTGGGAAGTTGCAAATCCCTGTGCAGTGCACTTGCTCAGCTCTGCCCCCTGAGCACTGGATGCGGGGGGTGCTGGTTGGTCGGGGCCCTCCTTGCAGGGCTGGCGATGGGAAGCATTTGCTGGCATTGAGCTGGGCCAGGCACCCTCTGCTGTGGGGCAGGGCGGCCCCCGGCAGCACCAGGGCTGGGGAGCAGCATCCGTCCCACTGGCTGCTGCACGGCGTCAGCTCCTCCGTCAGGGTGGGCCAGCGGCACCCGCAGGGACTCCCGGCTTCCTCAGGCTGTCCTGGATCAACAGACCCCGCTGGCCTCTCCCATCATGAGCCAGGGTAATTGCTGCCTGCTCTGTCAGGGCCGAGCCCAGCCGGGCATCCCGTGGAGCCAGAAGCCCTCATCCCTGCCTGCATCCACAGACTGCTCCTGCCTTGCGCCTGAGCCAGTGGTGAGGCCGGGCGGGGAGGCTCGGCAGCCCGGCATCAGCTGCACCCTGTGCCGGCAGGCCGGGGCCGTGCTGGCTGGCACGCGCTTGGCCCTTTGCACTCGTGTGTGCAAGGCGCTGCCTCCAGCCTGGCTGCTCTCTGGCACCCGTGCGCTTTGTCTGCCACCGTCTTGCTTGTAAGCGGGCTCCCTGGGAGACTCACTCCATTTTTTTCCTTTAACCTTGAAATGCAATTTCTTCCCCAAAATACCCTTTTTCCTGTAAACAGCATCTCTTTAGTGAGATTACAGCAAAAATCCCTGAGCTACCGGGTCCGGGCGCTTTATCACCCGGTGAGCCCCATCCGTCACGGCTGCGCGTGTGTTCCTGGCGCCCCGCCCTTGCTGCTGGGTGATGGTCTTTTCATCATTTTTACAGATTTATTTTACAATAATTTAATTTCATCCTCAGCCCTGGGAAGACGAATTGGCCCCTGATGTGACTGGGGATTTGGAGCCAGCCTCATAAATTTGCTGCCTCTACACAAAGCTCTTTCTGGAGTCCCAACCGCAGCCGTGAGCAAGAGTCTTTAAACAATGGGGAACAGGCTGTAAATCTCACATGGCAGCGGAGGGGTGCTGCTGGCGCCATCGCTTCTTGCCGGGCTCGGTGGCTCGGGGCAGCTGGCAGGGCGATGGGGCGGGCAGGGCTCTACGGGCTGCCCCGGCTGCTCCCCCGTGGGACTGGGCGCTGCCGGCGGCTCCACGGGAGCTGCCAGCGGCCCCATCCCAGGGCTCTTGCTGCGGTGCCGGGATGCAGCCTGCTGCTGGGAGCCCAGGAGCAGCCAGTGCCCGGGACTCAGCTCTGCAGGCACGCGCCTTGCTTTCCTGCCTCGGTGGAGTCGGTGCTGTGCCGGTGCTGTGCCGGGCACGGGCTTCAGGGTGGTGCCGCCAGCCCTGCCATGGAGCTGTGCCCGCTCCTGCACATCTGTGCTCGCCACATGTGGGACTCGCCATGCTTTCATTGCGAGAGGCTTGCCAATGTAATTAAACTCGAGTGACTCCCCTGCCCCCAGGCACAGCCCCTCATTTCCCTTTGATTTATTATGTCGTCTTAATTTATTTAAATGAGTCTCGGTGTTTGCACAGGCTGGGAGGGTGCTGGCTGGAGCTCTAATTGCTGGAGCGACGGGAAGGCAGCAGGAGGGGCTCTGCAGGGGCTCAGCCTGGGCTAGGCAGCCAAGTCCAGGAGCCCCAGGGAGCGGTGAGGCTGTAGGGCCGGAGCTGTGGGAAGGAGCTTCCCCGCCTGCGGCCACTGTCCCCCGCAGATGCGCTGCTGAGCGAGGCACAGCTGCCTGCAGAGCTGTGTGCTGTGGGGCGGGGGGCTGCGGCCGGACCCCAGCTGAGCCCCGGGCATGGGAAGCGCCTTCAGAGCAAAGCCCCCCGTGCTGGCGGGGGCTGTTTGGCTCCTGGTGTCGTGCCCGGGGCTCTGCCTCAGTGGGGCTGCGACAGGAAAGGCTGAGCAGCTTTTGGGGCTGGTTTAGGGGCATCTCCCTGGGGCACCGCAGGGCAGTGGCTGCCCTGGCTCTGAGCTGGCAAAGGCGGGGGGACCCCTGCTCGGCGCCGCTCCCAGCGTGTGCAGCGGCTGGGGTCCAGCCGGATCTCGCCATGGCTCCTGACCGGCTTGGGAGAGGTGTGTGGGACGCCGGGAGAGCCCGTGGCACGGCTCTGGGGGTCAGTCTGTGCTCGAGGCCAGAGGAGGTTCCTTTCCAGAGCCTCTCACTCCCTCCATCTGTTCCTCCTGCCTCTCCGTGGGCCCTGCTGCTCTGGTTCCCAAAGGATGACCGGGCTGAGCAGGCAGCGTGCCTCCTGAGTGCCTGCACGGTCTCATGTCCGGCTGGGCTCCGTGCCGCCGGCCTTGCCATCCCCAGCCTGTCTTTGCACAGCTGATTGTTCCAGGCTCAGCGTGCTGCCTTGCACTTGTCCCTGTTGAATTTCATCCTATTTTTTCCAGTCCATTTCTCCAATTTGTCAAGATCATTCTGAATTCTAATCCTGTCCTCCAAGATACTTGTAGTCCCTCCCAGCTTCGTGTCATCTGCAAATTTAATAAGCGCTTTCTCTATTCCATCATCCAGGTCCTTAATGAAAACATTGAGCAAACCAGAACCAGGGCAAGCCCTTGGCCATCCAAGCAGCCCAACACTTGTACCGCACTCGCCATGCTTGCAGCCCACATGCAATGGGAGATGGTGCCAGAGCTTTGCCGTGTCGGCTGTGCCTCGCTGTGTCCCCCAGTTCGCATGGTACCTGACTTTGCTGCCCTGGAGCAGTGCTGGGACCGCGGTGCACTGTGGTCCCTGGTCCCTGCTGGGGGATGGGGCTGCCGGAGCTGGGCTGAGGCTGGGAGGGGGTACAGGTTCATCTCGAGGAGGACTCCAGCTCGAGCTGGTGCAGTGCCAATGCCTGGGGCCAGCCTGCAGGTCTGCACAATGTCCTGTTGTAGCGGGGGGCCCAGTGGGCCCTCGCCCAGCAGCTGTGTGGTAAATGCCGTGGGGCCGTGCCCCGCAAACCCCTGCCGTGGCGATGTCAGTGGTGCGGGGAGGGTGTGCGGAGCAGTGGTGAGATGCTGCTCCATCCCAGGCTGGCGTGTGCAGCGGTGACCTTGGCAACAAGTGGGGAGCAGTGGGAGGGCAAGAGCCCCTCACCCAGGGAATCAGTGCAGGCACGGGGGCATCAGAGCTGCCCCGACGGGGCCGTCCTCCCCCCTCGCACAGCGGCAGAGGGCAGCGGCCCAGGCCTCTTTCTGCCGGGTGCAGGCTCTCCCCAGCCCTGCGGTTTCCCCATGCCGAGGCTGCTCCCTTGGGGGTCAGGATTGCTCCTCTGGGCTGCACAGCGTGGGCCTGGAGCCAGCCCAAAGAGGAGCCACCCCGTGTGCCCCCCTGGCCACCAGCCATCTCTTCTTTAATTGATTGTAGAAAGCAATTTAGAAAATACAAACTGCTGCCTATGCCAAGCTCTGTGTGTCCAGGCGTAGCTTAATTTCACAGTAAAATTTCAAATGCAATGAATGACTTTTCCCAGCTCCAGTCCCTGTCCAAGCCAAGCGCTTTGCTAGCTGTATGGGCTGTGCTGAGCAGCCCCGAAATGGCTCTTGCACTGCCCTGCAGAGCACGCAGCTCCCAAGGCCGGCTGTGATGTTGGCTGCCGCAGGCCTGCCAGTGCTCACGTGGCTGATGCTGCCCCGGTCAGCTCGGCTGTGCAGGACCCACCGTGGCTGCAGCCCACTCTGCAGGCCCTGACTCTCGGTGCAGTGAGCTGGATGCAGACCTTGCTGCGGGCGTCCCATGCGATGCTGCCTCTCTGCACGGCTCTTGGGGAGGTGTCCCAGCAGGGCTGGCCAGCACTGCAGTGGCGGGGGCTCAGCTGAGAGCTTGTGTTCCCACTCCCACTCCTTTCATTTCAGAGTTATAATTTCATGGTCAGGGTCTAGGAGGTTTGTACACACAGATGCATTAGTTCTGCATTTAGTGGTACTTGAATAATTGGTGTCACATCAATTAGATTGGTTCTTGGATACTGCAGTGATAAGTGCTGTGCAAAAGCCTCTGGGCTGTAGGATATAAGGAATCCCAATGGCGAGCGAGGCTGGCGACAGCGGGCAGAGTGGGGCTGGCGGGGATGTCAGCAGATAGCCCGAGAGAGTGGCAGCGGTGCGCAGCACGTTTTTTCCTTTGCAGGAGAGTGGCGAGGTCTGGGGCTCTCGAGGTCATTGGTGCCTGGGGCTGCTGTGCTGGGGGGACACTGCCTTGGCTGCGAAGCGTGGGGGTGCAGGTTTGTGCTCAGGGAGGTGCTGCCAACATTGCAAACCTCTGAGCTCCTCGGTGCTTCAGTTGTCCCATCATGGTGCTCCTCCGTGTCAAGCCACTTAGTAGGTACCTAGTTCAGCATCATCTGTTGCTTCCCCCATCCCTTTGGGCTGCGGTTGCAGCCCGTGGCATGGATTTGCATGCACGGTAGGCTGCCCAGCACAGCGCTGCCCGCCCTACCAGCTAATGGGGAGGAGGTTCAGGTGGGTCTGGGACAGCATGGAGAACCCCAGGGCTTACATGCCTGCAATATAGATCAGCGCTGTCAGTCCTATCCCCGCTGCGGATTGTAGACAGAGGTAATTTGCAGATGACAAATATCCCCGACAGTAAATATTTTTCCCACCCTCATCTTTCTACAAGCAGATAAGGTGGCAGCACTGTGGCAATACGGTTGCTGGAGGGAGACAAACTCTTTGGCAGTCTTAAAAGTCTATTGTGTCCCTGCAACTATTTATAGATAAACAGAAGAAAGCCAATAAGCACAGAATGGAGCTGCACAGCTGCATTTGTTATGATGATGATGATGTTATCTCTCCCTCACACCCACACACACATCTCCAGTGCATGTAAACTCATGCTGGCAACAATTGAATCCCCATCCCGTACAAGGCAGGACAGGCTGGAGGTTTTGTCCTCTCCTTGCTGACTTGCTGCCAGTCTGTTTTCCCCCACAGTGACCCAACTGCACAACTCCTCCAGCAGCTTCTCACCCCAGGCCAGGGGAGCTGCAGCACCTGGAGCGCCGCAGGGTCCTGGGGTGGCCCCACAGCAGCGCGGTCCCTCTTGGGGCACCCTGGGGCTGCTGCATCTCTGTTCCTGGTGGCAGCAAGATGTGGAGACTGGGTGGCCTTCATCCCGGTAAACCAAACCCCACAGTGCTGGATGCTTTGTGGTGAGGAGGGTCCCAGTGTTGCTTGCAGGGAGCGTGGGACTGGCTGTGTCCTCACCAGCTCATGCAGCAGGACCACAGGGTGTGGGTGCTCCCCACTGCCAGGAAGGGTGCAGGGGCGAGCCTGTTGGCTTTCCCTGCTTCGTGCGGCCAGGACCTCCTCTCCCATCCCACACAGCTGCCAAGGACAGAAATGGGTGTGTTTAGAGGGAACCATGTGAGGGATCTGGGATTAAATGATGTGGCAGGAAAGAGTGACAGAGGTCGCGGCTAATGAGCGTGTTTCTCCAGCCTGTGGAGCGGCGGTGCTGGGGAGTGAGAAACACCGACTCCAGCATGGGGAGGGGTCGGGAAGCGCTGTGCTCTCCCCATTCAGTGAGCACTTGGAGAGGTCTCTGAGCTCTGTGAGAGCCTGCAGAGTGGGGCTGGGGGCCTGGCAGGGCTGGACCCACCAAAAGGGAGGGCAGGAAAGTTGCAGGCATGATGCCCGGGGTGCCTCTGGGGTGCCTGGGTGAGCTGTTGTTGGTGCGGTGTTGGGGCCCTTGACCAGCCAGAGTCTCCCCATGTCCTGGCATCGCCTGGCTCCCGCTGGAGCAGGAGCCCCGCGGCTCCTCGGGGCACGTGCAGTTGCTGCTCATCCCCAGGGCCAGGGCTGTGGGAGTGGTGTGCATCCCTGCCAAGCACTCAGCCTTGTCTCTGCAGGATATCCGCCTGGAAAAAGCACTGGGATGAGCTCTCCAGCTGCGGACAGCATCCAAGGCAGCGACTGGGAGCCCTTAACTGGACTGGAGAGTGGGATGATTTTTCATCGCTTCCTCATAATAAGAGGACAGGAGTAAGTGACTAGTACAGTTCGTTCACTTCGTAAAGATTTATACAATCACTTCATCCGGTAATTGGTATTCTGGGGAGAGAGGGAGCTGCAGCTCCAGCATCCGCCTCTATTTGTTTTCTCTCTGTCTTTCTCTCTTTCTCTCCCCTTTTCAGAATGAGTAATTCTGTCCCTCACAATCCCATTTAAACAGCATTTGCCGAGTGAATAATTAGTTACATTCAATTAGGTCTCACGCACTCTCCCTTCTCACTTTGGGGGACAGAATTAGTTACATTCAATTAGGTCTCACGAGCTCTCCCTTCTCACTTTGGGGGACAGATGCGCTAATGAGATGGCAAGTCTGACATGCGGGAGCAGACGTTAAACATGCTGCGTAGCAGCAGGGAGAGGTCAGCACTGGGGGAGACAGAGGGGCCAGCCTGCTGCCATGGGGCAGCTGCGGGAGACGGTCCTTTGGGGGCCGTTTGGGACCAAAGGCGCCGTGTCTGTGGCCCATGTGATGCCATTCCTCCCGGCTGGAGTGGGGCCAGCAGGAATCGGCGTCACGTCTGCCCCCGGGGCAGGGTGTGCACTGGGCTGGTACCCAGGGGATGCTGCCCAGCCCTGGGACCATCCCGCCAGCACTGCCGGGAGCGCCAAGCCCTGAGAGGTAGAGCTGCTGACACGCTTTTATCTCCATTATTAAACCTAACATTAGGTTTTAAGAGGAGCCTTAAATAATGTGCCACTGTCTTTACAGTAAAAGTCGCTCCGTGTTCCAGCTGCTCCTGGCTCTGGGATTTATGGCCTTTCTTATGCCACACTGCATGCGCTCTGGTGGTGGTGGGTCACAGGCTGCAGCTGCTCTCTGTACCTGGAGCCTGCCCTGGGCCCGGTGCCGCTGCACTCCAGCCCCACACCAGCGAGTCAGGGCCCACGGCGGCTCTGCAGCTGCCTCCCCACGGCGCTGTCCTGCAGGGAGACAGGCCCCACACGGTGCGTGGGGATGGACTGGCAAGGCGAGGTGCGCTGCGCCTGCCTGCTGCAGGCAGCCCTGCCTGTACGTTCGCTCTCCTGCGATGCGGGCCTGGGGTCAGGGCACAGGCGGTGGGGCTGGCGTGGGACTGGAGCCCACGCGTGCTCTGCTCGCAGGCGGGGGTCGGCGGGTGGGAGCCGTGGCGTCGCCTGGCACCCTCGGGGGACGCTGGCCGCGGATGCAGGGGGAGCATGCCCGGGCTCAGGGTGCGCTGGGGGGGGGGGACGGGACACAGCATGGGTGGGGTCCGGGGCTGCGGCGGGGATCAGGCACGGCTGAGGGGGTCTCTTCCCTTCCCTCCTCGGGTGGGAGCGCCGGCCGTGGGAGCACCCGTCCCCGGAGCGCGGGGGCCCGGGGGGGTCCGGGCCGTGCTGCGGGGCCGCGCTGCTCACGCACAGCGGGCGAGCAGCGAAGTTCCGTCACCGCCGCTGTCTGCGGGGCGTGGGCGGCGCGTGGCGAGCAGCGCGTGCCGGCACACGTGCCGCGGGGGGGGGGGAAGGCGCGGGGAGCCCGGGGCCCCACGCGGGGCGGGGCCGCGCGGGAGGCGCTCGCGGACGCCCCCCCCCCCCGTTCCCGCGCAGCCCCGCGCCGGTCCCGTAGCGCCCCCTGCCGGCCGCCGCACGCCCGCCCCTGCGCGCCCCCCGACGAGAGCAGAGCGCTGCGGGCGCTGCCGGGCCGCGCTGCCTTTATTGGTGGGCACGGGGGCGCGGCGGCCACGGCACCGGCCACGGCACCGGCCGCGCCTCCACCGCCAGCTCCCGCTGCGCCCAGCCCCAGCGCAGGGCCCTGCTGCGGGCGGCCCAGCTGGGTGCTGCCGCGCCGGGCGGCTGCAGCGCGTTCTGCCGTGGTGGTCCCGCACCCCCAGCAGTCGGGCGCACCGGGCTCTGCCCTGGGGTCTCCCTGCGAGCGGCTGTGCCCTGCTCCGCCGCGGCAGCCCCGGCCCAGCGGGCTCTGCCAGGGGGTCAGCACGCCAGCAGCCGCGCTGTGCCGTCGCAGCAGCCCGGGTGGGTGGTAGGGCCAGGCTCCGCTCTTGCAGCCCCGAGCAAGCAGATGAGCTTTGCTGCGCCATGGCAGCCCCGAGCAGGCGGCCAGACCGGGCACTGCTGTGGTATCCCCGTGGGGGTGGTCGTGCTGTGGTCCACTGCAGCGTCGCATCCTTTGTGGCTGGGCCAGGTGCTAGATTTCCTCCCCGGCTGGAGAAGGGGACAGAGGAGGTGGTGCTGGCCGCAGTCTGTGCTCCTGTTGGAGGCAGCGCCCTGCACCCTCACAGTCTCTCCTGCTCCGAGATGCGACTCTCCTTGCCGTCCTCCTGGACCACGGGCTGGCCCCCAAGCAGGGTCTCCTGCACAGGGAAGACATCCTCCCCCATCTCCGTGGGCTGCTGGGCCCCTGGGATCTCCCCGGTCTCTCCCTGCACAGGGGCAAAGGCAAGGGTCATGGGCAGGCAGCTACATCCCCCCACCTCTGCTGCCACGTCTTTCCACAGGCTCCTGCTACGCTCCCGTGCAGGGCAGGGCCTCACCCTGCGCGGGTCCCTCCTGTCTTGGCATTTGCTGGTAGCATCCCAGGGTTGCCGCAGCCCTAGGGCAGCCCCCACCCCTCCTGCCCTGCAGAGCCACAGCCCCTGCTCTGCTGCTGGCACATCCCCAGGAGGGACCGCAATCCACTGCCGGAGGAGGGCTCTGGGCACTCACCTGCTTCTGCCCCCGTCGCCTGGGATCTGGATGGAAAGAGGGACAGAGAAGGCTACGGTCAGGGGAGTGCTCCTGCCCCGCAGTGAGCTCTCAGGGGTCGGAGCCAAGGCTGGTGCTGTTGCACCGCAGGTCCTGCAGCTCACATTGTCCCTGCTGCTGCTGCCAGGCTGGAGGCCACAGCAGTGCAGACACGCCTGCTGCCAAGGACAGAGCCCACTAACCCGGCAGGGCAATGGGCTGGGGTAGCCATGCCCTGGTCGTGTCCCCAGAAGAGCTGCCCTGCTCTCAGCAGAGCTGCTGCCATCCCCCCTGCTCAGCTTCTCGGCCCCGTGTGGCCCCTCTGGCCAAGGTTCCTTCCCGTGTGCCAGCCCCTTACCTGTGTGGACCACGCAGTAGATGCAGATGCCCACGAGGCACGTGACGACTGCGGCCGTGATGGGGATCAGCACTGACAGCGAGGAGCGCCTGCCTGACTCTGCTGAGGGAGATGGGGTCAGCGAGGCACCCGTGTGACACCTACCAAGATGCCAAGTGCCCCGAGCTGCCACTGCTCCAGGCCCAGCCCCATGGGCATCCCTCACAGGGACAGAGAGGAGCAAGAAGACATCATGCCAGCAGTGCGGTCAGACCCTCCTCTCCCAGAAACACCCACGGGCCAGGCCAGCTCCTCCGAGTGCTGTGGGAGCCGAAGCACCAGATCTCTGCTCTGCACCGGCCCAGCCCAGGGCACCGGACGCTTACCGCAGATCACATCCGAGGTGTTCGTCCCTTTCACCTTCACCACCAGCCCCTTTTCCTCACAGCTGCAGGGAAGAATGAGACCATGTAACTACAGCAGCAGCCTGAGCATGCAGAAAGCCCCCGAGGAGCGACGGCCAGGGCTGGGCAGCCACCAGAGCTGTGCAAGAAAGCGTCCTGCGCTGAGCCTGCCGGGCTCTGGAGGGGTAAGTTGTCCCCCAGCTCATGCTGGGGCCTGTGCTGTGTGACAGGGACAACAGGTACATAGCAGGGCCCCACCCCGGGGTCCTAGTCTGGAGTTCCTGAAGCTGCTGAAGATGGGGACAAGCTTGGGGACAAGGCACAGGAGGGAGTGGATACTTGAGACCTGCCCGGTCAGGAAGACCCTGGGGCTCAGCACTGCAGCTATGGCAGAAGAGCTCAGAGATGACTCAATGACAGACTACAAGTGGCTCCGTGGGGAGGTAATTTCTGGGCACAGATAAAAGCAAAGTGAAATCCAATGGCTGGCAGCTGATGCGAGACTAATTCAGCCTAGAAATAAGGCTCACGTTTGTACCAGGGAGTGCAATTAACCCTCAAGCAGCTTTCTAAAGACAGGGATGACCTGCCAGCCCATGGCATCCTCAAAGTCAGGCTCCCCACAGAGAGGGCTGGTGCCTTGACTGATGACACCCTGGAGGCGTTTAAAAAACGGGTAGATGTGGCACTTCGGGATATGGTTTAGTCTGGTCTACCCTTGATTAGTCTAGAGTGGGCTTGGTAGTGTAGGTTAATGGTTGGACTGGATGATCTTAAAGGTCTTTTCCAACCTAGATGATTCTATGATTCTATGATTCTATGACTACAGCCAAGGAGCATGCTGGAAGGGAGAGCCTGGACAGGGCATGGGGGTCCCCAGAGCCCCTCATCCCTTGCTCCCCAGTGCAGACAACAGTGTGGACATCCCTGGAGGGGCCAGCACTCTGTGCACGTGCTGAGGGACAGGTACAAGAGCCCGGACGTCTGCCTCGAACTCAGCCATGCGACCCCGGACCTCACCACCCCCATAGCTCTGCTCCTCTCACTCCTGCCCTGTACCAGCCTGATGCTGGGTCCCTCAGAGACCATCCCGGCCGCCTGGTCTCCAGGGCCCCTAAGGAGGCTGGCAGCAGAGGACGCGCTCACGGGGACTGGGCACAGCTGGGGATGGGTGAAGGATGTGGTCAGCACTCAGACGATACCTTGTCCAGGGATGGCACGGCTCGGTTTTAGAAGAGACATTGGAGAAGGTGCCTTCTGCACAGGGCTCGCAGGGGGATGACATCTGGGCCACGGCCTTGGCTGGAGAGGAGCAGAGGTTGCAGGAAGGTCAGTACAGGCTGCGGGAGGTGAGGGGCTGTGGGCATCAAGGCGAGCAGCCCTCCGGGTGGCAATGCTGCCAAGCGCAGCAGCAGGCACAGCTCTCCCAAAGCCCTGCTAGGGGCACCTTGCTGGGGGAGCCCCCCTTTCCCTGGAGGGCCTGAGGTCAATGCTGCCAGGGCATCAGTCCCACCGAGAGGGGGGAGCTGGCCGGACTCACCTGCCACGAAGCCAAAGCCGCGCTGGCAGGGCTGGTTCTCCACGCAAGTCTGGCAGCTGGTGTCAGAGCAGTGCATGCCGGCCTGGCACTGGCACACCGTGTTGTGCGTTGCGTTGCCTTGCGTCTTCACGGTGAGGCCAGCATCTGGACAAAGGCAGCATGGGTGAGGTGAGGCACCGAGCTGGTGAGCCTGGGGGGACACCAGCCCCTGCAGCCCCCGTGGGCCGGGACCGGTGGGCATGGGGAGCACTTACTGTCTTCACAGATATCGTGCGGGGCACAGTGCTTCTCCTTGGTCCAGCTCTGCTGATAATGGCCGCTCTCACAGCTGGTGCAGACAGAGTCTTCTGTGTCACTGCATTCAGAGACCAGCTTTTCCCCTGCAATAGAGGCTGGTGAGGAGGGGGCGAAGGGGCTTTCCCCCTCTCCGGGCAGCAGCTCTGCCCACAGGACAGGGGAGCACTGGCAGCTGTGGATGTCAGGGCCGCTGCAGCGTGCGGCTCGGTAGCCTGATGCCGCTCTGGCAGGCGGGGCTGTGGGGGCCAGGTGGGGCTGTTCACTGCCTCCAGCACTGCAAGGACAGGGAAATGATCTGGCAGTGGCAGCAGGAGCTGGCAAATACCATCACGAGCTGGTAGTGCCAGTGACAGCACTCTCCCCGCAAGCTGCCCGTGCCATGGGGTCCTGCGGCAGCAGGAGCACAGACAGTCCCAAGAGATCTCTGGCAGATTCAGTGAGGCCCAGGGGATTTCCCAGGGCACCCATGAGGTCCCCAGTTGCTCTAGCACTGAGGTGACACAGGGAGGTGAAGCTGTCGGCGCTGCTGGCATCAAGGTGGGGCTCGGTCACCCCAAGCTGGGCTTGCTCGGCTGTGGCTGGGCAGTGGGCCCTGGGCCCCCAGAAGGGGAAGGGGTCTCCGTACCTGGCTGACACCGGTTGCAGCACTTGCCCTTGTGTTCATACTGCTTATCAAAGCATCCTATGGCATCACCAGGCTCCCAGCACTGGAAGAAACAAGACCTGCAAATTCATGCTGCTCCGCAGCACTCCGGCACCACCTCGCTTCTGCAAGCACGCATGCGCTGACCTGTGCGCTAACCCACGTCCCGGGGTGAGGGCTTCCTCACACCGCTCTTCCCGTGCCTGCGCTAACCACAGACCGCAGCAGAGCCGCCTGCGCTGCCTGATGCCACCAGTGCTCTCTTTGAAGTGGGGTGGCACCGGTTCTGGTAGGGTGACCCCAGATTTCCTAACAGATCCTGATCTTGCATCACCCCGTGCCCCTGCCAACAGTGCTGTGGCCCTGGGCAGCGAGAGCGGTGTTAACTGAGCCTCCCCTGCCTAAAGCACTGCCAGCCCCTTCCAAGGCTGATGCACCAGCCCCGAGGGGTGGGAAAGCCCTGGGCGAGCGTATCACCCACCCAAAGCCAGCCAGGGCCCTTCCGTGCTCCTCCTAGCAGGGGGCTGCATGCATGGGCAAGGATGGAGAGGAGGCAGGGAAGCAGATCTCAGGCCAGCCTGGGTGCAGGAGGGCACCCACAGCACCGTACCCTCGCACAGAGCGAGCCCAGCGCTGCCCGCCCCGGCAGCCTGGCAGCTCCCCGCATCCCAGGGCGCGGGATGGGGGCTCCGGCGGGGCCCGGGAGCAGAACGACCGCAGCGCTGCGGGCCAGCGGGCGAGGGGAGGCTGGGTGCAAGCGGTGCGGTGGTCCAGCGCGGCCAGGCGCCGCAGGGCCCCTCGGGCAGCCCTGGCTCGACGGGGCAGTGACGGGGCCGTGGGGCACCGCGACGCCCGAGCCGGGCGAGGGGAGCGGGCCCCGGCGCCCCGCACTTCTGACACCGGGCAGAAAGGGAAGTGAAAGGGGCGCGGGCAGCCCGGTCCCTGCAGCCTCCCAGCACCCGGCCTGCGCCCCGCGCTCGGGGGTCCCGGCTGTCCCAAAGCTGCGGGGCCCCAGGGCTCGGCGCTGCCCCCGACCCCGCCCGCGGGGACCCGCGGGGTGGGCTGCAGACCGGGGTGGGCTGCAGGCCCGGCCGGGCCCCGCTCCCGCGGGCGGAAAGCGAAAGCGTGGTCGGGCGGAGGGGCCGGCGGGGAGAGCTGCTGCCCCGCCCGCCTCCTTCCTCCCCCTCCTCCTCCTCCTCCTCCCCGCCGCCACGCCCGCGCTCCCGGGCGCCCACGGGGCGTCCCGGGGGAGCCGATCCCGGGGGAGCCGATCCCGGGGGAGCCGATCCCGGCTGGCTCGGCACGGCTGAGGCTGTGCGGGGCGGCAGCGCTGCCGGAGCCTCCTCCGCCGCCAGCCCGGGCACGGCCCCGGCCGCAGGCCTCCCGCGGGGGCGGGCCGCGCCGGGGGGACGGGCCAGAGCGGCCGCACCGTGCCCGTTCCCGGAAAGCCCGGCTGCTGCCCCAGCCCCAGCCCCAGCCCCAGCCCCAGCCCCAGCCCCACTCACGCCCAGCAGCGCTGCACCGAGCAGCCCCAGCAGCCCGAGCCCCTTCATGGCGCTGCACCCCACGTCGCGGCCGCCCGCCCTATAACGCCTCGGCCCGTTCCCGCCCAGGAAGGGGGCGTTGGGCCGCCCACCGTCACCCCCGGGGCTTCCCCAAGCGGCGCCGGGCCCGGGGAGTCCCGCCAGCGCCCGGCCGGGGGGCTGAGCCCGAGGGGCCGGGGGGGGGCAGCTCCCCGCCAGCCCTCCCGCATCCTGGGCCCACCCGAGCCCCGCAGTGCCAGCCCGCCGGCTGTCCCCGCTGGGACCCCCAGGCCCCGGCCCCCCACCCCCCACCCGGGGTCTCGGCAGAGCTGCTGGGGCTGGGGGTCCCTGCGCGGTGGCTCTGTGTGAACGTCCCGCTGCTGTGGGAGGTGGGGTGCCGGGTGCCGTCTGCCGGGTGCTGTGTGCTGTGTGCTGTCTGCCGGGTGCTGGGTGCCGGGTGCCGGGTGCTGTCTGCCGGGTGCCGGGTGCTGTGTGCCGGGTGCCGGGTGCTGTGTGCCGGGTGCCGGGTGCTGTGTGCTGTGTGCCGGGTGCTGTGTGCCGGGTGCTGTGTGCCGGGTGCTGTGTGCCGGGTGCCGGGTGCTGTGTGCCGGGTGCCGGGTGCTGTGTGCCGGGTGCTGTGTGCCGGGTGCTGGGTGCTGTGTGCCGGGTGCCGGGTGCTGTGTGCCGGGTGCTGGGTGCTGTGTGCCGGGTGCTGTGTGCTGGGTGCCGGGTGCCGCCAGCTCCCCGCCAGCCCCGTAGGGCGGCTGCCCTGCCTGCACTCTCCCGGGGTGAACGAGGTGCAGGCCGGGGCGCGAGTCCGCTGCGGACCACGACAAGGAAAGCGTTTGTTCCAGCCCCGCCAGCTCATCGCTGACACAGAAGTTCAAGGTTTCACTTCATTTTCCCAACGGTAACTCGGAGCTGCGGCCGCGGAGAGCCCCCATGGCTGCCGGCAGGCCCTGGCCCCTGTGTGCAGCCCCCGCAAGTACGTCAGCCCAGAAATGGGAAGGGGCAAGAGCGCCGGCGGCCTGGCTGTGCCAGTGGCCGGCCACCCCCCTCTGGCTCACTTCCCTCGGAGGAGCCCCCAGGGAAGTTCCAGGTTCCCCTGCCCACGCCGGAGACTTTCCCTGGGCTCCGCTTTCCGGCGTGGCGTGCGGCAGAGCAGGGAGCCGCGGCTTCGCATCCCCCCGCGTCCCGGGCGCGCACCGCGCTGCCGCCCCGTCCCCCCACGGCCACGCTGTGCCCAGGCCGTGCCCACGCCGCAGCGACAGCCCTCCTGGCCGCGATCGCGCCTCGGCCCCGGCTCGGAGCTGCCAGCCCTGTGCCGCCGCCCGCCCGCCGCCTTTGCCAGGCCGCTGCCGCTCCTGCTCCCGGCGGCGGGACGGCGGGCAGCGTGCTTCCCCGAGGGCGCTGGCGCGGTGGGCAGCCGCGGGGACCGCATGCTCCGGATTCCCCAGCCTGCCGTCATTTCCCAAAACTGAGTCACTGGGGAGCGCGAAGGGTCCCGGGGGAGTCTCGAGGGCAGAGACAAGGAGGCAAAGGTGGGGAGGGGATTTCTGGGCCCGGCTCCCGCGGGCCCGGCCTGGGAAGTCCCCGCAGCACCCGGCACCGGCCGCGCAGGACGGGCTCCGAGCGCTCCCCGCTCCCGGCCCCGAGCGGTGCGGGCGCGGCGGGGCCCGGTGACCCCGCCCGGAGGGAGCCCCGGCGTGCGCGGCTGCCCCGGCCCCGGCGCCCGCACAGCGGGGCGGGCCCGTGCTGGTGCCGCTGCTCGGGGCGGCCCCGGCGGCGGGGGGCGGCAGCCCGGGGCCCCGCTCACGGCGGGCAGGCCCCGGCCCGCGGGTGCCAGGCTGCTGGCACGGCCGCCGCCGCGGGGCCCGACCCCTGCACTGGGCGGGGGTGCGACGGCAACGGCGGGGCGCGGCCCACCCCGGTCCCGGTCCCGGTCCCGGTCCCGGCCCCGAACCCCGGTCCCGGCCACCGCCCCGCGCCGCGCCCCGCCTCCCCTCGCCTCCCGCGGGGTCTGGTGGCGCCACCAAGCGGCCTTGCCCGGCTACCCTCGGCGGGACTACAAGTCCCAGCATGCCTTGCGGCGGCGCGCGGGGCACGCCGGGAGCCGGGGAAGGCGCGCGCCCCGCTCCCGTGCCTCGGCAGGCATGGCGGCGGGTGAGACGTCAGCGCGCCGCGCCGTAAAGCGCGAGGCGTCGCTCTGCCGGCGGTGCTCCCCCCCCTCCGCTTTGCGACGGCGCCGTGCGGCAGCGGCGGTTGGCGCCTTTGTCCTGGCGGGCGGCGGCCTGAGGCGCGGCGGGTCCGGCGCGGCGGTAAGTCTGCGGGCGGCGGCGCCCCGCGGCTCCGGGGTGCGCGGGGCGCTCGAGTGAAAGACGTACCGCAGCCAGCCTCGCGGAGGGCTGAGTCCTTCCCGGCCGCCGCGCCGGGCCCGGCCCGGGTGTGCCCCGCGGCCTGCGGGCGGGCCGCGCCTCCGCCTCACCGCCCGGCGCGCCCGGGAGGCGGCAGCGGGGAGCGCGGGCTCGCGGGAGCTCCCCCGCTCCCCCGGCCGGGGCGGCACCGGCTGCGGGCGGCACCGCGCTTCCTGCGGCGGCCCGGCGCCGGCCGGTACGCGGGGTCGGCGCGGCGGAAAAGCGGCTCTTCCCCGGCCCGGGCGTGCGGCGGGTGGCTCCGCTGTGGCGGCGAGCGCGGCCCTGGAACGCCTGCGGCGGCTGTGAGAACCGCGGCCCCCGGGGGAGCAGCGGGCGTGCGGTTTTCCTCGCCGCTGCTTGAGAAAGCCGCGAGTAGCGAGAGGACGCCGGCCGGAGCAGGTGAGGAGGGCCCGGGGCCTGGGAAGCCTGGCTGGCGTTCCGGCCGCAGCAGCAGGGGCCTCGGGAGGGACGGCGAAAGCCTTCTCCGTGTTAGCCCGGTCCCTGCGGGCAGCTCTGCGGCTGCCTGCGGTCCTGGGTGTCGAGCACCGAGGGGTGGGTGCCGGTGCTGCCCGAAAACGGCCCCCCTGACCCCGGGCCTGGCCTTTGGGGGCGGGCAGGGGGTGGCTGCCCGTGGGGTTCGGCTCCCAGCTGCTGAGAGCCGCTGGCCGGTGCTGGGTGGCAAGCTTACTGCTCGGCACCTTCCTTCCTGCAGTGGCTGGCGTTTTTTTCTTTTTTTTTTTTTTTTCTTTTTTGCCTTGCCCAGGAACTTCTTGCAGGCTTCTGAGTAACGTTTCACTTGTGTCAAATTACTTTCAGTATCCCACTTCAGCTATGTCTTGCTTTCTGAAGCTGTAACACTATTAATAAATAACTTTGGTTTTAAATATAAGATTTTTAGGGAAATGTGGCTTTAATTAACTTCCAGAGGAGCTGATGTGGGCTGTCCTTTTGTAGGAACCTGCTCGGCCTGGTGTTTGGTTTCTGGGCGGGGGGGATTGTCACTTTTAAGCTGCCCAGGTGCGTAGTTGGTCTTTCCAGCTGCATTCATAGAAAAAGACTTAATGTGGAAATTAGTCGTTCACCTGATGTAGCATGCCTAAAGCTGGGACAACATTCATTTATTCTGGTCTTATGATTAATAAATGGCCCTTAACTATGTAATCTACCAAGTGGAAAATGGTAAGAGGCAGTAAATGCTCTTAAATGAAAGTTCTCTAGTAATTCAGCCTGTCTGAGTGTTTGGGATTTATTGCTTTGTTTTGAAAGTGACCTGCAAGTGGAAAAACAGCTCCCTGTTTTTCTTCATATGGAAAGCTCTTGCACTGTCTTCCCCAGCTGCCCCCTACTATCCCCACCCTTAAGAAAAAGAAAAGGGAATTTCTTACTGCTTTTTGTACTGAAAGTGAAATGTCCCGCCAGCAGCAGTGACAGCTTGTGCTGACGCCTGTTTGCTGTGCATATATGTGACATCCTGAGACCGTACGTACAGGCTGTGCCGCCTGAGCAGGTGCTCGCGGGGGCTCCGAGTCCCCATCCCTGGTAGGGCCATGACAGCTGGATCCAGCTTGGATGTCACCCTGCTCTGAATGGGAACTGGGGCTAGATGGGTCTTTCCGTGTTTTATAGCCGCTTAATCATTTGGGGAGAATTTTGAAAACTTCTTTTCCCCTCAGCTGATGAGAACTTGAGCTGCAATAGGACAACAGAAGGGCAGCCTAGTGCTTCCATACAGAAAAATGGGACAAGATTTGGTACTTCTGATGTGGAAGGTAAAACTCTGTGTGTGGACAGACTTACAGGAGGATTGAGGCAAATATGGTAGAAGAAATTAGTTTTTTTGTTTGATTTTGATTTTGGTGTTGGGGTTTTATTCCTCCTCCCTGTTCTGGCAGTAGACCAGGAGGTGTTCTCTGCCTCCTGTCCCTGCAGGGTTTCCTGAAAGAAGGAGAAGAGTGGTACAAATGTAAAGTTGATTGATCTTAAAAAACCAAAACAAAACCCCAAACCACCCAAATTTTATGTCTCAAATCTGGAGTAGATGTATTTTTCATGCCAGTTAAGTGTTGTAGAAGTATTTATGTAAACTATCTTATATTTTTAGATGTTTGACTTGTTTACTCTAGAGGCTTTTAAATTGTAACAAATATAGGTTACTGTTAGGGAGCGTGTTGGTTGTAGGCATCTCGTGATTAACAGAAGAAGTTTCTGCTGATATACTCAATTCCATCAGCTTTCATTTTCCAGGTTTCTTGCATGTTATAAACAGAAAATCCCATCCTGCATTCCTTTAGGTGAATGTTTAGGAAGTATGACAAGTTTACTAAATAGTTTTCAGACTTTCAAGTTAATCTTGAAAGTTTCAGTGTGTTTCATTTTTTTTTAAGCTTTATGTAATGGTGACTTTTAAACCAAATCAGAAAGTATGAATCCTGGGTGGGGTTTGGTCGGGTTTTTTTGTTGGCTTGGTAGATTTTGTTATGTTGGTTTTTTGTTTGTTGGGGTTTTTTTTGCTGTAATTCTTCAAGTAAGTTTGTGTTTGTGCAGTGAGTGTTGCTGACTGCTCCAGCTTTGTCTGCGATAGTGTGGGTTAACAAAGTGTATTTTTGCTGTACTGGGGGAGATGAGGTAGCGGTTCAGCATTTATGTGGGGGTGGTTAAATTCTCAGCTGTGGACCCGCCTTCTGTGGGAGCTGATGTCTCTATGGGGACAAGGATATGCTGTTTAGCAGGGGTATGAATGAGAAACTGTGTTTTCTGGTATTGGAAAGCTAAGGTTTCACATTTAGTAAAGTGATCCAAGTGCGGTCGCTTAAGAGCGTTTAAACAGTACTTCCTGATGTCTCATTCAAAGCCTGTATTGGAATATGTGGGTCCTGTTATGCAATGTTGCGATGAGTGTTTCCTTTCCGCTTATTAAAATATTGCATAAATTTCAACACTTCTTACCAGTGTACTGAAGAAATAGATGTGACAACAATGGCTGTACAAAAGCTTAAAGTTAAGATGTTTTAGTGGAAAATTTTATTTGTGTCTTAGTTTGGAGTTAAAAAATTAAAACTTACCTGCAAAATAATTAGGTTTACTACCATTCAGGATTACAGACAAGCTCAACCAAAATGCTGCGGTGTATGTTTTTGCCAGACCTCTGTATCCCTTGTATTAAGATTTCTCTGGAGTGAAGTTTGCGTCAAGCAGACCCAGTTGGCTTCTAGTCTGCAAAGTTGTTAAGTTTAATCTTGTTCCAGTTTAATTTTAATGTAATAGATTGAAATTATATGCATGGCCGTTTTTTTTTTTTGCGAAGAGTTGGATTTGGAACGAAAGCAAAATGGCTCGAGGACGCAAGAGCAATAGCATCAAACAGAGCGACTTCACTAACAGCACCAATCCTCAGGATTTAGAGAGAAGACTTTTTATCGGCAATTTGCCCACAGACCACATGACTCGTGAAGAAATGGAAGAGATATTTTCAAAATATGGCAAAATCAGGGGTTAGTATATTATCTTATGCCTTTTTGTGGCTGGGAATTCAGTGAGAAATATAACTTTCATGCTTGTCAAATGCTATTTGATGATGATGAGAGGAGTGACTAATGTTGTTCCTAAAAAGTGACCTTTTAATGATGATTTTCTCTGCCTGCATTTTCTTTGAAAAAGTGACTCCTTCAGTACAGCTGAAACGTAATGCGTATCTATCAGCCATGTTTTAGCTTTTGGGGTTGCAGTGTGATGTTACAATACTCTTTCAAGTGACTCCATAGTCTCTTAATCAAATCTTGGTCACTTCATGGGCTGTATTTTGGTCACTGCCTTGTCAGAAGCAAGTTGATCTGCGAAATGTGTTTCAGAGTCTTAAAGCTCTGCATTTTGATCCTGGTAGATTTGCTTTTCCCAGGAAACTGCCATACTCGTTTCTGGGTAGAGCCCCTTTGCTTGTTCATCTGGTGGGGTTACGCGATGGCCTGGGTGCGGGTTAGTACTGTCCCTTAGTTGTAACCGGTCTTGCCCTGCTGTTAACTTTTCCAGCCCTCAGCATGTACCATGGCTATGGGTTCGTGCAGTATGACCGTCTAGAAGATGTCCAGGCCGCTCTGGACGGTGAGAAGGGTCGCCTTTATAAAGGGTATAGATTAGGTAAGGAAAACTGATCCGTGCTCTCCTACTGACCCTAGCATGCGTTCTGGTAGAAAGAGTGCTTTTGTTTTAAAGCTCTCGGAAAGATCACTGTGTGAAACTTGTCTGGCGCTAGTCTAAAATCACTTTTACTAGGGATGTATTTGCCTTCCGAGTTACTTGCTGTAAGTGCTGTGTGGTTCATCTGCAGTGTTTTCTCTTGCCACCTAGGTCTTACTCTGAACTTATTTTTATGTGTTAGTATTTGAAAAGCTGCAGTACCCTGTGTAAGAAACTGTTCCACATGTAAGCCCTGGAAAGCAGTCATTGAAACCTCATACACGTAGCTTTAAAAACATTTGTAAACCAATATTGGGCTTCATCTCGACAGGTTCAGAGGAATTGGTCACAGCACTTAGCGGCTTCTTTGAGAAGTAATCTTAACTTGGATTTTTTTGCACTTGTGAAATCAATCTGTAAGTAGTGCTATAAATACTAGGTGCTTTAAAAAGGACATTTTCATAAAGATGAAAATAATTCTGCTAAATATGCTGGGAGCAAACAAACAGAAATGAATTTTTAGAAATCAGAGTAACCTGTTAAATGCAAGCAAAAAATTTGCTTTCAAAATAAACCTGCACTAATTTAAAGAAAAACAGTTTGACTTAGGAAGGAATGAAAGGAGCAATAAGTAATGACTTGTGGGAAGGTGTGTGTACAGTAGTAAATATGAGCCTGAAGATGGAAACAGAGGCAAATAGACAAGGAGGGTAGAAGGATACAAGAAGAAATTACAGCCAGCATTGTCGAAGCCTAGAAGCTTGAATAGGAACAATTGCGGCTGTTTTAGAAGCTGAGGTGTAACTGTCTGGAAATGATAAAAGTTCTCACTGGAAAGGACCACCTAGTCTTCAGTTAATGTTTCTGCTGTCTATTTTTGAAGAAGCAGAAGGTGGTGTTTTTGATATAATTTCCATTTCAGTAGCAAACTAGAAGAGGTAAAACAGCAGCTACCAAAAGTAGACCTGTCCAAAAAATTAAATCTAACTAACATCTATGAGGCTCAGTGAAATGAAGATCTGCCTAGGCTATTAACATTGTTTTTCCACAAGCCTTGGAATACTAGGGAGTTTCCAGGGACCTAGCAGAACGCTGTGGATGTGCCAGCGGACAGCGTAAATGGGATGAACCTGGCATCAGCCCCGATAATGAAGGGATTCTTTCACCTGATGCTCAGTGAGAAGTGAATTAATTAATGCCAATCAAAATAAATCCTGTCAAACTAACTTACTCTTATGATACTGCAAGTTTTATGGCTGAAAGTAGCAGTGTTGATGTAAAAGACTTCTGTAAGATGTTTGATTTGATTAAGAAACTAGAACAATTAAAACCAACATAAGGTTAAATGAAATGAATCTCAGTGAAACATAGATGGAATTGCTCAGTGCTATGAGTGGTGGTGTAGAAAAATTGATTCCTGGCCATACAGTGCTTTTATAAGTGACTTGGAAAGAAAACACACAATCATGTTTTAAAAAGAGAGGATGAAATAATGACGATTGAGTCACTGATGGTGAAATGACCTAGACTTCTTCCTAAGCTGGATGCAGGCAGAACTGTGCTTTCAGTAAAGCCAAAAGGGAAGATCCGCACCTAGCGGGAGTGCTTTTGTCGTCCTTAGCCGTATAAAACGCGCATTGTAAGTAGGGAGGTTTTGGTACCTGTGGGTTTTTGCTGCTGGAATACTGTGTTCAGTTTTGGTATGCCTGGTTTAAAAAGGATAATGCTAAATTGGAGAAGCCTCAGAAAAATCTGGAGAAGGCTTAAAGAGTTGAAGAACAAGTCCTAGCAAAAGCCACAAGATAAAAGGAGTGGTGTGATCTGTGTGTTACAGGCAGACCTGGAGATAAGCGAGTTTTAATCTAGTAGGCATAGGTATGGCAAGTCCTTAACTGGAAAGAAATAGTTTTCTTTAGCAGCAAAGTAATTTACTTCTGGAATAACTTATTGGAGCTTTGGTGGTTTCTGTGCTCTGAAGACTTTTAAATTGGAATTGGATGTATTGCTAAAAGTTGAGCTCTAGTTCAATGCCACTGCTGCACTTGAGATAGGAACGTGATTCAAGAAACTCGTCACCTGTGTTTATTCAGAAGGTTACACTGTACGATTACAGTGGCCCTGTCATCTCAAAATCCTACAAGACAGAAGACTATTTTTTTTCTCAGAAGTTTTGTCATTGTTCAAATACTTAACCTGTAAATACTGTTGGCATTAAATAAAATGTTATTAAATCTGTTCGTTCTGCACAAGAGAAGGATCCCTTCAAAGGTGTTTTTTCTTCTAGTAAAATATTTTTGTTCAGATTTAAATACATTTTTTTATTTGAAAGAAATGTATGGTATTGAGTGTAAAAATCATAACAGGTTTCTGCAATGCATCTTAAAACAGAAAATAAAAATAATCTTAAACCGAAGAAAGCAGATAGTGTCTTGCTTGAAGATAACACTTGACTTTAAGTGGAAGAAAATTCTCAACTAAAAAATAAATGCAAGGAGAACAGTTGCTTCAGTTATGCAATCTGAGTAATAAATATAATTGCTAATAACACAGTAAGGTAAAAGGCTTTGGGAGAGTTAACTCCAGTGTTGCGTTGCACTAATACTTCCACAAATGTGGTGTTTTCATATCTTCAATGAGTAAAACTATGTAGGGAATAATTGTCCATCAAGTTTAGTTTGTGACAGTAGACAATGCAGCTGTATTTGATCCTGGAGAGACTGCTTTGTGGTCCTGTGAACGTTGTTACGCTGCATCTGTAGTTACTGTTCAGATTGCGCTTGCCTCTCTCCCCCCACAAAAAGAGAACACGCTGCTGCTTGATTGACAAGATGACCAAAAATTAGAACTAATCCCTTAATTCTTATTTTAATCTTGAAAGTAATGAAGGATAGTTTGGGAAGTTACAGAAGATGTTAAGACTGAGTCTGCCTAAAGACATTGTGGCATGTTTATTCTCTTGCAAGAGCTTTGAAAGTAGTTAACGTAAATAACTAATAGGAAGTTTTAATTGTCGATAGATTCTCAGGGAGCAGATAGGACACAAGTTTGTCTTTGTTCTTTTCCTTAAAAGGCTCTCAGAGTAAAATGTCTGAAGTCATTTCTGTTTGTTCTTGCCCCCCTCCAGTACATTATTTCATCTTCAATCAGCTGTTACGGCAGGTTTTGTTTCTTCACAGTAGAACAATATGGGTCCCTGCCAGTTCTGGGCAACTTCACTTTTTCGGGTTGAGGACAAGACTCTGTTTCTTCAGCTCTTTTACTTCTTTGTGTTTCACTTTTTCATGGAGATGCTCAGAAGCCAACCAATTTTCAAATTTCTGCTCTGTTGCATCAGTTTGCATCATGTTAAGTGTGGTGTTTTGAGTGCACCATGTTGACTTCATAAGGAGCTTGTGCTTCAGGCTCCTTGGATCCTGTTTCCTCAGTGGTGGAGGCTGTACAACTTAACGCTGCAGCAGTCCCTTGGAAGGCAGTTACATGTGCCACTTGAGAACCCTTGGATTATTTTCAACAAGGGTAGCGGCATGCTCCATTGAACAGGACTGGCTGTGAACTTAAGACTGTGCTGGCCATCAGCTTCCTTTCTCGGAGGTTTTCAGACTCTGCTTTTTCTCCTAGAGTCCATGAGTCGCTTTCTGCTCGCTCATAGACTGCAGAAGAAAGAGGTTCTCTTATGGAATGAAGAGTCTGGATGTAGGCCTGAATGTAAAGGGTTAAAACTTCACCCAAGCTGTCCACCCTATTTTGAAGTCAGAGAAATCCATGAAAATTTCATTACATTGTACTATCTAAACTTAATAAAAAATTGTCAAAGTGACAATGTCTCTCTGCTGAATGGATTTTCTTGCACCATCTGGATGTTGTTGAGCTTAAGTTGCTTTCATTTGAATTGTGCTGATGATCTTTTTTTGTTCCATAGCATTGAACAGATGGGTTGATTATTCTTTACAGATATTAATAAAGCAGTGGAAAGAAGAAATATGAATAAGGCTTCATCAAGGTCCAGTCCGGCACGAAGGTAAAGTACCTGGAAGCAGTGAGTTATACTAGGAAGGTCAGGCTTTTAGGGCATGAGCCCGGCGGCCTGTGCTAAATGTCTGTGTCTCTTCCCTACCACCACCTCCCCAGTCAGAGGTGCTCAAGCGAGACAGTCGGGACATGGCCGCTTCACCTCTAAGAGCCCTTCTGGCACTCACACCTCAGGAGGCACGAGGGAAATCCTTGTGTCTGCTGCTGTTACTACAGCTAAGCGTTATGTTTTGCAGCACAGGTTGTAAGAGACTTGTGAGGAAGAATACGCTTGGTGTTTGCTTCTGCCTCAAGTATCAGAGAAGCCGAGGCATATCTAGAGAATGCCGAGGGGCTGTAGCATTCACAGTGCCATGCTGCAGAGGACTTCGCAATCTTGCCTCTTCTGATGTCGAAAGCTTCCAGTGCTGCAATGAGACTGGAAAAGAGCACGTGAGCGAAGCGCAAGACGGAGCACACGTCTCTATTGCACTGTCCTGTCTGCATGTGTGCTTGTGTTGTCAGTACCTGGAACCAGTCCCCTTCTGTGCAGTTAGTGATGCGTACCTGGCCACCGTCTCCTGGTTTCCCACCCCTCGGTAGGCACAGTGCGTGCAGCTCCTGCACATCCTCTGTGTGTGAAGTTACAGGCAGGTGGAGAAGGCACGGACTGTCCTGTCGCAGGAAGACAACTTCAGTTTCCTTTCCAGACCATTACTAGGAAGCACACAAAGACATGCTGGAGTTACAGTTTGGTATGAGGCATGCATCTTCTATGCCTATACTGTAAAGCTTTCCACACAAAGGAGTGTTACATGTTGGACTTGAAGGTAATCAAGCTCTCATGTCTGCTGTGCTCTACTAACTTGACCTGTTAAATTGCCAAAAATGGGGAAAAAGTGCAACTAGCAAGACATCTACCACCAAAAAACAGAGAATGAGTAGCTGCACTTCTTGGCATCATCTAGGTCTTTTGTATGTTGTGCGCTTACCCTGCACAGGACCAAATGCGCTTGCAGAGACCAGCGTGTGGGCGCTGCCCAGGAAGTGCTTCGGGCACACAGCTGGGGGTTCCCGTTACAGATGCGGCAAGCCTTCGGCCTGGACAGCATCAGGTGTGCTCGCTGCTGGTGTGAGACCCCCAAGAATGCTGCAGGTACACGAGCAGCAGGCACTGCTTGCACATCTTTGGCATCAGTGGCACTGAAGGTGCGTAACACTGAAGGCACTGGGCAGCACTGCAGGAGTGAGAGGCAGGCACCTGTGCCATGAGCGCTGGTCCTTGGACCACACTGCAGAGGGACAAGCAGCAGGCACTGATGCCGTGGGCATTGGGACCTGCGTCACCGCACGTATGCGAGAGCAGATGCCCGTGTCCTGGGCCCTGAGGAGCGCTGGGGGTGTGTGAGCTGTGGGCACCAGGCTATGGACTGGGCTGCTGGCACCGCAGACACCGCAGCCATCCCATGTCACTAGCACCAGGGCCCAAGCAGCACCGTGGGCACGGGCACCCAGCCCTGGGCACGGCTGTGGGCGCACAGACAGTGGAGGATGGACTCTGGACCACGCTGCAGATGTGTGAATGACAGCCGCTGATGCCGGGCTGCGGAGTCCCAGGCTGCACCGCAGGCGGTGGTGCTGGGCCAGCGGTACTGAGTCCTGAGGAGATGTGGGCAGCGGTGCTGATGCTGCAGGAGTTGGACCGTGGTGACAGAGGCGTGGAAGCAGAAGGTTGCTGTGCTTTCGTGCTGCTGCCTCTGCTAGCAGCCGGGCAGCCATGCAGGTGGAAGAGCAGAGGAGACCCGCGCCACGTCTGTACCTCTGTTGCAGTTGTGCGTTGTTCATTCTGGATCTCTTTGTCTCTGCAAATAATGAATGTGGCCTGTTCTGGTCACCCCCACTCCAGCTGGAATAAATATCATATGCCAAACAATTACACTGCATCTGGCTGTTTTGCTATATAGTCTTACAGCTACAGAAAGATCAGTTACTCAGTCTCCATTAGAGCAAATCAGAAGTTTCCCCTGAGCTTCTGCCATCGTTCATTGTAGGTTGGGGGGAAGGGGGCAGCGATGTGTATCTCTCATGGGATGTGGTTTCAATACAGATTGCAAACAAAAAGCGGATTTGCGTGTCCAAGAGGCTGAAGGAGTTTACACTTGTTTGTGTGCAAATACGGCGTTTCTTTTACAGGAGGAGGCTACACTTGGTGGCCGTGCTGTAGTTTGTCCCAAGATCTGTTTTGTATCTGGTATAAAGACAGAGAATGCCAGTGCTCCTGTGTATCCCCCAGCACAGCTGGGTGTCTAACCACCAAAGTCCATGCACAGACTCTGCACGTCCATCTCCTTACTGTCTGCTCTACCTGACAGTGAACTTGGGCACGCTGTTCTCTCCAGATGACTACATGAATGCACTGTAGTGGAAGCGGACTTATGTTCTGCTTATCTTTCATAAACTAGATTAGGCTGGTAGAGGACTCTAAAAGTCTGTCAAGTTTTGGAAATAAAAAGATTCAAAAAGCTGTTTTTTTTTCTGATGGTTGTCAGTATCTTGGGGAAAGAACGTTCAAAATGTGTGAAGCTCAGTAGTTTCTCTGCAAGACTTTTTTTTATGTTTGGCTTAGACTACGGTGAAAGTTATGTTTTTTTCTGGAAAACAAAATATGACCTGGGGAAAAAACCCTACTGTTTTGGGAAAAGATGAAGACTGGAACATTATTCTTCCTTGCCTCTGAAGACAGTGCAGTGCAAAGTCTGAATGAGACGGATCATTCAGATGTGACAGAGGAGCCTGCTGCTGCTGAGGATGCCATGCTGGTTGGGTTTATTTCCCTCTTAACGTGGGGCATCGTAAACATAAGACTGGCTTTCTATGGAAACTATCCCTTCAAATCCAGGACGCAGCGGTTGCTCTCATTGCTTTCTGCTAGCAGCACAAACCCAACCACAACATGGAACCTACAGTGTCTTTGGTCACAAGAAGCTCCATTTTTAATCATAGGCCAGTAACAAATTATTTCAGGTATTCTGCTGTCATTGACTAGTGAATTTAATGGAACCCTTGAATGCTCCTGGCTATTGCATATTTGTGGGTATTAGGCTCCAGCACCTTGAATTCTCAAAGGATTTGCAAAAACATGTTTGGTAGATGATCCATGGTTGACGTTGGAGGCCGGAGGCCTTGAAACAGTGGTTTCTGAGGTGCCTGTTCACTTCTTCCACAGGCGCTCTACATTTTTAGTGACACTCCATTAAGGAGCTTTCTGGGTCTTGTTTGGCTACAATAAACATTGGAATTAAGAAGCTTCTCCAGGCTGCTTCAACAAATACGGGTTTTTTGGGCAATTCTTGCTGTTGTGGGATAGGAGGGAGGAATCAGCTGCTGAGAGAAGGGTCGCTTTGGCACCTCAGGTAAGAGATGTAGGGGTAACAGTACTCGTGTCGTTAGCGGTCTAATGGAATTTCCCTGGTGTTTTCCTCAGAGAGCCATATGCCTACGGGGAGGGCCGAGATGCCAGACGCGACCGCTCCCCTCTTCGGGGGAGCCCACGGAGAGACCCCAGAGATGGCAGGGATGGTAGAAACGGGCGAGATTCCAGAGACACGCGAGACATTCGAGCTAGAGACATGCGTGATGCCAGAGACCACAGGGACCCACGGGACCTGCGAGACCCACGGGATATCAGGGATCCAAGAGACTTGCGGGACCCTCGTGATGTTAGAGATCTTCGTGACCCACGGGAGCCGCTGTATGATCGATACAGGGATCCACGGGATATGAGGAATCCACGAGATGTGAGGGATCCACGGGATATGAGAGACCCTCGGGATATGAGAGACCCTCGGGACCCTTTGTACAGGTAATTTCCATGAGATTATATTTGCTAACACATATTTATGGCTGTGCTGGTTTGAGTGGTGTCAGGCATTGAAGATAAGGAAATTGCTCTGGCTGGGGACAGTTGGGCGCCTTGCTTTGTGTGTTGTGGGGAGCAGGTGGGTACTTCAGAAATTAAACTTGAGGAAGGTCTGTGTGTGATGCATTGGCAGAAGTTATTGCCTGAGATTGCACTGGAAACTCTTGCTGCTTCTGTAAATGTTGCAGACGAGATGAAGCTTATGACCGTTACCTTCGCCTTGAAGACTACTATCGACGGAAGGATGACTCTTACTATGACCGTTACAAAGAGCATTTTGATAGAGCACCAGTGAATTCAGAAGGTACGTACCTGTAACATTATAACGGGCAGATTCACATGCTCCCTCTGGGAGGATGCAGGAGATGCCTGCAGTGCCAAGTGCGTTGTGTTCTGTGACGCTCCAAGCAGGTCCAAAGGGCGTTATTTGTTCTGTCTTTGTGGCTTGCTTTCAGACCGTCTGAAACGTGAGGAGCGGCGCCGAGAGGAGCTGTACCGTCAGTACTATGAGGAAATCAAGAGACGTTTTGATGCAGAGAGACCTGTGGATTGTTCTGTGATAGTGGTGAATAAACAGACAAAGTAAGAGAATAGTTATGACCAATTTTATTATTGCATGGTAGAAGCAAACGGAATTAAACTTAGTCCTGCCTTGAAGCTGTTGTCTTAACAGGTTGCTCTTGAGGAGCATGGCTTTAGAGCCCTCAAAAAGCTACAGCTTCTGTTGCTGTTCTGAGAATATATGTTGATGAGATGGAGAAATGTTGTATCTTGTGCTTTACTTTTATTTCCTTCTTGTCACCTATCACTATACCTTCTCCTGATACTTTTCTACCTACTCTTCATATCAGCCTACTGTGACGACAGGCTGTAGTGGCCTGTATTTGTTATTCATGGGTTGAATGATATGGAACATATTAATATGTGCCAACCAACAGATAGTACGGAGCAGTTGTCAAGGTGGAGTCGTGGGGGTGTTCGTTTCAGAGCTCCTGTCAGATTGGTTGCTAGGTCAGATACCAGTCAATAACGTTAATCCAGCATGCAAGAAGTATAAAATCACTGCTGAAAGTAGTCATGAATGATATCAAAAGCATGTGTAAGTAGTAACCAGGGTGATCTCATGTGGCAGTCTGAACGCTTACTGAGGTGTCCCCACTCAAACACAGTGTGTCTTTTTATTGTGCTAAATGCAAGATTGTTTATCTAGAAACAAAAAGACTGGCCATCCCTGTAGAATGGTGTGCTTTCTCTTGGAACGTAAGGACTTAAAACAATTTTAGGAGTCAAAGGAACTTGTGTCAAAAATGTTAGTACGTCCTTAGTTTGGAGAGTGGGCGTGCCGTGGTTCAGCCCCAGCCAGCAGCTCAGCACCACGCAGCCGCTCGCTCACTCCCTCTGCCCCGATGGGATGGGGGAGAGAATCGGAGGAGTAAGAGTGAGAAACACTCCTGGGCTGAGATAAGAACAGTTTAATAATTGAAATAAAGTAAAATAGTAATGATAATAGTAACAATATAATAATAATAATATACAAAGCAAGTGATGCACAATGCAATTGCTCACCACCCACCGACCAATACCCAGCCAGTTCCCGAGCAGCGATCGCTGCTCCCCGGCCAACCCCCCCAGTTTCTATACTGCCCATGACGCCATATGGTATGGAACAGCCCTTTGGTCAGTTTGCATCAAGTATTCTGGCTGTGCCCCCTCCCAGTTTCTTGTGCACCTGGCAGAGCATGGGAAGCTGAAAAGTCCTTGACTGGCATAAGCAGTACTTAGCAACAACTAAACCATCAGTGTGTTATCAGCATTCTTCTCATTCTAAATCCAAAACACAGCACTATGCCTGCTACTAGGAAGAAAATTATCCCAGCCAAAACCAGGACAGGGCGCTGTGTTGGGAACAGAGGGGTACACCTGCGCGTGGCACAATGAGAGAGGGGCTGTAACGATGGCACCAGTCTGATGTCTATATCTTTACAAATAAATATATTGAAGAATAGCAAACATGTAAATAAAGCATAGATCTGGGTTGGGTTCTGAAGAAAATGTTTGTCAAGGGGAAATTTAAAGCTCTGTCTCCTTAGCCCTTTGGAAAAAAGATCAAGAGTTGCTTTTATTTAATGTTGCTATACCTGTGAGGCAGAGCGAGCTGGCGCTTGCCTGATCTGGTGGTAGAAGACAGAACAGGAAATTGGAACAAGGGAAGCAGTGAAACTAGAAGTACACTTCTGTGGTTTGCTTTTAATGGAGTTGATTACCTATTGGAACAAATCTTGAAAGGAAATTATAGATTCTTTATCCCTTGGTGACTAAAAGTCTTTGGAAGATATTCTAATAGACCACGAGTTATAGTACTTGATAGAGGGAGATTTTTTTTTTTGTGCAAGAGGATCAGGTTAATATCCTAAGGATCATTTTGGTCTGTAACAGCTACAAACCTGAAGAGCTGGAGCATGTTAATAAATCTTGGGTATTGAAGCATTGATATCACCTACTATAGCCCTGTTGAAAGATGACTCCCGAATAACTAACACAATCGGTGTAACTTAGAAATCCTTAAAAAGACGTCTGGCGGGGGAGAACAGTTTTAGTCACCGTTACAATGTTCACATCCAAAGACGATAAATTGAACCTCTTTCAAAAGGTGTGGCTGCACACAGACTAAATTTTTCAGAATGCATATGCAGTCAGTATTGCAGTTTCAGTACTGAGTACAATAAGCTTAAAAAAAGACTTGAAAACTTGAAGCTCTGTTGTGTGCGCTATGTTTTCTGTTTGGAATGGGAAGTCTGCAGGACAGCGGCTGCAGGAGCAGTGGATCCATAGATGCTGTGTTGATACTGGGTTAGAGCAGGAAGCAGCTAGTAGAACAAAAGAGCAAGAGAAAATGTATTTGGAACTCAAGTGAAAGTTTATGGATGGGTAGTTATCCTCTGAAAATGAATCAAGTCCAGAAGTTGGTCTGTGCTACAGTGAATTAGGATAAGGTGTATTTGAAGAGTTAAGATACTGAACGTAGCACAAGTAATTGACTTCTGTAAGTTAGCTACTCTGCTGTGTCCCCCTTGGATCTCTGCAGGCATAAATTACCTTGCTTAATGAGTTCAGTTTAAACACATTTACATGTAAGCAAATTTATAATAGTGTAAATCCCTTTGCAAACACTCTGTTTCTCAGCTAAGCTGAGGCTTGATTTGTAATCTATTTCAGCTAAACTGAAATGACTGATTCAGATCAAAATAAGGGTAGGATATGGGCTTTTATATTATTGTAATGAGATTGCTTTAATACTGTCCTGTCAAACATTATGATGTTTGGCAAGCCATCAGAAAAGCGAATCTGAGACGACAGAGAGGGTGAATGTGCCAGGGTTTCTGTTTCTGTATGTGACTGACTTGTTCAACTCTGCTGGCTTTGCTTTGTGGTAGGGAGTACGCGGAGTCAGTGGGGCGGAAGGTGCGGGATCTGGGCATGGTAGTGGACCTGATCTTCCTCAACACAGAGATGTCACTGACGCAAGCCCTGGACGATGTGAGCAGAGGAGGGTCTCCTTTTGCCATTGTCATCACCCAGCAGCATCAAGTTCACCGCTCTTGCACTGTTAACATCATGTTTGGCACCCCACAAGGTACTGAGGTCTCAGTAGGCTGTGTGGCTCTGTGGTCACTCTGAACCGCTCAAAGCGCTGCTTTAGAACATTTTCTTTCAAGCCGAATCAATCACACAGGACAAAGTTCATCTTTGCTGTGACATAAGTAGTTATTAATGACTTGGCATCATGTCATAAATGTGAATATAATTATTTACAAGTTTCCATAATACTTTATTTGTCCCTTGTCACAAGGCCCATCTAATTTCTGCCAAGAGAGAATCTCGGCTGCATTCTTAGCGCCTAACATCACCAGCCTCTGCATCTTAGGGCAAGTCATGAACCCCAGCTCTAGAAATGACTGCATTGCCTTGGTAGATTTCTGAGTAATACCAGTCCAACCTCAGTCTATCACTTGTTGCTCTCAAAGAGAGCATGTTTGGAATGTGACAAATTACAGGACAGATTTTAGAACCAAATGTGGTTTAAGGAAAACAGAATAAGGATAGTGTATTCAGTCAAGGTAAAGATCTGATTGTGAAACTGGGAAGAGTTATAAAAAGATACAACTATAAAGTGATTTGTTTGTACGTGCTCCACCTTTTTAGCATTTTAGCGCCATTTACACTTGTCGCATCACTTTCCATCTCAGGGTGTGACTTGGTTGTTGTGAGCGTGAGGGTGGGTGTAGGTATTAAAAAAAACATCTTGTCAGAATGTGATCTTGGAAAGCAGCCTTTTGCTCTGATGAGGTTATTTCTCCCTTACTGTGTTCTCAAGTAGTGATTTGTGAGATTCATCTGGGAGAGTAAACTTCTTGAATGCACAGTCACCGGTTTTTGTGTGCTTACTGACTGAAGAAGCCCGGTTTCTTTTAAGATCAGATGCAGATGTGATAGGAGGGTTCTCTCATTTCCTGCAGAAATACAGCTCGCACACTTTCACTGGGCTTTCCGCTGCCCTTGGTTTTAACTCTAACTCCTTTGGTTTAACACCCGTCCTCCCACCAAAGCTTCTCTCCTTCTTTACTGGATCTAACAGTGTATCAAATCTGATAAGAACCCCAGTCATTAGCTCATCCACAGCTCTTTCTAGAGATTAAATATGCTCACTTGAATTCCTCACAGCCACCTTTCCCTTCACATTAGTTTCAGGGAACTCTTTCACAAGTTGTACGAAGTGTAATTTGTGCAGGTGTGAAGAGTGCCCAGAGCTTCGGGCACTTTTTGGAAGGTAAAGGCCTTCCCTTTGGTTCTCCGTACTTAAATCTGTGTTCAGGGGAATATTTGCCTGTGTACTGTGTGAGGTGGAAATAATGATCTCAAAAACTTTGAAAGGCAAGGGGAACAAAAAAAAAGTTGAAATTGACCATTATTTGTTGTATTACAGAAGAACTTGATCGCTGCTTGTTGCCCCAGAGTAGTAAACATAGCAGCAATGTGATATTGAGCCAGTGCTGCTTTCCTCCCCGTCTCCTGCATGCGCACACACTATATTAAGGCATTGGCAGTACAGAACCAAAAAGTATTCCCCTCGCTGTCCTGCTCGGGGAAGCTTTAGCAGCCTTCAGAGGGCAAGTTTTGGATCTGTCCAAGGCTTCAGCAGTAGAATGGCTGGAACTGTCTGCTCTTGGAGCATGGAGAATTTATGTGAGAGAGAGAAGGAGCTGCTTTCCCTTTTAATTGGGTGAGAGGCAAGACAGACATTTCTTGGGCTGATACGATATCTTCTCAGAGCCCTCAGCTGTGGAAGTAAAGGATGGCCTTGCTGGGTGATAGCCTTGAGCCTTCTGTCAGCTTAGGAAATTGAACTGTGTGCCTAGGAAGCTTCCCAAGTCTACACTTGCAGTCCCAAAGCTGTTGCCTGCCTGCTGAATGAGATGTGCTGGTGTGCATGAGGCAAGGCACCTCCTGTTAGCATCACTTTCATTTACTTAAAACGTTTCTTTTCCTTGTGCAGAACACCGCAACATGCCTCAAGCTGATGCCATGGTGCTGGTGGCGAGGAATTACGAGCGCTACAAAACAGAGTCGCGGGAGAAGGAGCGCGAGGAAATCGCCCGGCAGGCTGCCAAGATGGCAGATGAAGCTGTTCTGCAGGAGCGGGAGCGCCCACCCCCCATGGAGGAGGGTGTCAGAGGAGGTCACCCTCCGGGGATTCAGACTCTCTTGAACCTGCTGGCAGACAATCGCTATCTAACTGCTGAGGAGACTGATAAAGTAATTAATTACTTGAGAGACCGGAAGGAACGGTTGCTGAGGGGAAGCACTGATTCTCTGCAGGGTAAGTTTCTCAGCCCCAGACAAGGCTGTTAATCATACGGTTTGTGGGCCCTCCGGGCTGGGACCTGAAAACAGTCCTGGAGCTGCAGAGGAGTCCCAGTGTTGTAACTTCCTCACACAGCGCCTCGTTTTATTGAGGTGGATGTGTCCTTGGGAGTCCTGAGACAATTCAGATCTTTCATGTGAAAGAACTTTTATATTGGATTCTCTCAGGGAAACCATGGGACTGCCAATAATTGGTTTGGCTGCTACACGAAGGGCAAGAGTTCTGCTGAATGGTTTGGGTTTCCCAGAGCTGTGCAGCTCTCCTGTTCAGAGGGTGGGTACTCACTGATGCCTGTGTCTTTGGTAGCTGTTTCACTAGTTTTTTTAGGTGCCCCTTCAAGGGCATTTGCAGAGCTTTAACACTCTTTCCTTTCTTTCCCAGCATCCATGACAAGACAGTCTTTGGGGGCACCTTCAGGATCATCTCTGGGTAGTCAGTCCAGCCTTCCAAGCTCTCAGGCTCATCAGGGTTCACAGCCTCTGGTCTCTGCTCCTTCTGTTCCAGCGTCCTCTTCTAATCCTCAGCAGGAGCTTCAAGCAAAAATCCTCAGTCTCTTCAACAGCGGGGCGGCAGCGGCAGCAGCTGCTGTAGCAAACAGCAGTTCTGCAGCCTCTGCAGGCACTTCAGGTGGCACTCCGAACCAGAACTTTGCTAACATGGCCAGCGGTCAGGCCCGGTCAGCACAGATGAGTGCTGGAAATTTAAACCAGGCTCAGCAGAGATTGCAGACTCCAAGCACACAGCTTCCTGCTCTCCAAGGCCCTTCAAGAAATGCGGGTCCAAGACCTGGAGCTCCTCCACAAGCTCAGTCACTCTATGGTCAGCACCAAAATCGCCTCCCTGCACCTGGCAATGTACCTGCTCAAAGGCCAGTATCTTCTGGTATCAACTTTGACAACCCTAGTGTACAGAAAGCCTTGGACACCCTTATCCAGAGTGGTCCTGCACTCTCCCACCTAGTGAGCCAAACCGTGGCCCAGGGGCGAGCAGGGTCCTCAGCCCAGCAACCTATGGGTTCCTACCAGCGACACTATTAAAGCTGAGCTGTCAGGCCCTTTCCCTTTCCCTTTGCCATTCCATACTTATAGCTGTTTAAAGAGTCTCCTGTCCTTGACATGGGACAATGCATGTCCTCTCCACTTTGGCGAGAGTGTACCCCCGGTGGCATTGCTGCTGACTGTTGCTAGCGCTGCCCTTCCTCTCCTTGGTCTGGTTAGCAGTGTTTGGAGAAGTATGCTCTATTTTCTCAGTGGCACGATGTGCTAGGAGTTGCTTTGGATAATCGGTTATTTTGTCCAGTCCCAGAAGCTGCTGCAGTGACAGCCCTTCTGCATTGTCCTCACTCCCAGTAGCTGGCGCATCTTCACATTGCGGCGCAGTCTGGCCTCACTGAATAGTTTTAGTGTAGTTTTGGGTCGGTGGTTTTGAGGAAACGGGACTGAACAGAGCGGTATGCTGATTGGGCCTTCTTGGAGACCTACCTTTTTGGAATGGGCACTATTTTTCTTTGGATTTCTTTTTTTATTTCTTTTTTTAATGGCACATAAGCCAGTTGGAAAGTGCAGTGGTAGCGCTAGCAGCTGAACTCATGAAGCACATGCATGACCACTGCTCAGTAACCCAGGACCATGCCGTTTGGTCCTTCCGTAGCTGGACTGTCATGTCCTGGCAGGGCGAGGCAGAGAGACGCTCCTCACCTCGCCCAGCTCACAGAAACTGGCAGCTTTGCTCCGAGTACTGTGGCAGATCTGAAACACAAGAGCTTCCAGCCAAGGCAGAGATTTCAAATGGTCTGTCAATTTTCCTACACCAAGTAGGTCAGTGTTAAGATCAATCTGTTAAATTTGGTGTATAAATTCCCTTTTCTTATAACCTTGCTTTGGGACAGTTGGTTCCTGTAGCCCAACAGCTCAGCCGCAGCCACGCTGATGTGCTGCTGGCCCTCCCTTGGGAATACCTGCAGCCAGTTACCAGGTGGTGAATGTCTGCTCTGAGACTTCATCTCACTGTCGATGGGGGTTTTGTCCATCTAAGGTGCAGAGGCAGTGCCAAGATGCAATACCATAATTTTTATATATTTTTTTCAACTTTGGTAGCTGCAGCGGAAAATTGAGTGGAAAATTGGGCAGTGATTCTTCACCGTGTTTTTAACCAGTAACATACTTTGATACCAGAACACAAAACATCTCTTAACTATGTGGTCCTCCCCATCACGGCCTTCTTAGAGTCTGTAGGCTTCCTGCAGAGAACCCAAAGAAACTAAGAAAGCGGTGTTCTTGGAGCAGAGGATTTTCTTTGTCCCAGGTGGTTTGTGTTGTAGCATTTTTTTCTTTCCTCTCTGTGCTGTTAACAAGAGGACATTACTTTTTAATAAAAAGGCAGGAAAAACGTTTTGTTGCATTTTTGACACTTGACAGCTTGAGTACTACTGGAGTACATTATTCCACTGTGTTTGCCATTACTCTCTTCTTCCAGATAAGCTGTGTCAGACGCAGCCCAGCACTGGATGCTAAGCGGAAAGCGTACGAACCTTACCGTGACCCGCTGTGAGAATACTGTAGTCTGTCTCAGTTTATAACACTTTGAAGTACCTCACAGATGCTTATTCTCACACAGTGGACCGGGACCATCTTGGGCAGAGCGGCCCGTGTGCCCATTGAGGGACCCGCGTGCTGGAGCAGTGCGTGGCAGGGGCCGGCGCGAGAGGTCCGAAGCCCCTCCGGTCGTGGGAGGGGAGGGTGCACGCTCGGGCCAGCAGTGAACTGGTCTGGCGTCCTGCCGCAGTTGCTGTTAATCGTATGGCTGCTGCGTGAAGTTAGGGCTGCGAGTACCTGTGCATTTAACACTGGCCTGCCTTGACTTTGTGCTGCTGTTACTACGCAGCCTGAAATTGGATGGAAGTTTGTCTGTCTTCCATCTTTCCTCCTCCAGTCTCTTTTTGTTAGATCCCTTTCTCCATCTTTACAACCCTGCAGAGACGTAAAGCATCTTTGCTGGGGTGATCAGAAATTTGCGAAAGCTTAAACCAGGGGAACTGTGGCATTTGGGAGAGGCTGTTCCTCTCCTGATGTTTTGCTTCCTCTGCGATCTGCTGCTCCCTGTCGGGGCTTGCTCCTTGTTACGGGAATGGTAGCAGCCAAGTGTAAAACAGCTGCGGAGACCCTGGAAGCAAGTGAAAACTCCCCGTGCAAGTAGTGAAGGGTGTAATAAAATCATTTATTGCATTTTGTGCAGACAGGAGTCTAGAAAAATGAATACAGTTAAAGCAGTAAAGCATTAACAGGGAGCATTCAACAGCCGAGGAGCCACTCCTCCATTAATACCTGCACAGAGAACACAGGGTCTGTACTGAGGCGGCCTAATGCACAATACTGAAACACTCACAGAAATAAAATACAAGCCTAATACTCTTTTTTTTTTTTTTCCTTTTTTGGTTTGCAACCTGTTTTATTTACAAGGTTTTAAACTTAATTGCATTGCTCTGCACACAGATTCTCTAAAACACAAAGCATACTACGTCACTACATGTCTATTGCAATATTGCACTCGAATAAAAGTCACTTTAATGGACGTAGAACATCTAGCTACAGTGATTAAAAGATTATTGAATGAACTGACTTTGTGATAACATTCATAACAAATATATTGCACATGTAGCACAGAAAGTGGTGTAACCAGCAAATCTCAGACCTTTTGGTCTTTCTGCTAGTCTTTAGTCCTGCTACACAGAGGAGGGTCTTGACTCTTCTAGTGCAACTCTTACCCTTGTGCAGCATCTAGTCCTTCCCCTCCTCCAGCCACGGACCAACCCGCGCTGGACGCTGCCTGCGCCTCCTGTAAGTGCTGTCTTGTGGTCTGTTGCCTGTACTGTGTGGTGGCTGCAGCGACGTGAGCTGCCTCCTGCTGCTGCTGCTGCTGCTGCTGCTGCGGTGCATGGGGGCCTGTGCCTGCCCAGCTGACGGGGATAGGGCAGCTCCCCGCTCCCCGCTCCCGCAGCAGGAACCGGAGCGTATGCCACCGCCGGCCCAGTGCCGTGTGCTGGCCGAGTGTGGCTGCGCGTATGCGTTCTCCCCGCCTGCTGCGGGCCATGCTGCTATCCCACCGTCCCGGTGGGTCACAGCCCGGCAGCAGCCTGCCTGTGAAACAAACTTGGGGGTCAAGACCTTCCTGTCTGGAACAAAAACCGAAATGTGTCTGCGCATGTGCCAAGGAGGAACTTGCATGTCTACCAGAGGAGGACACTGTCTTCACCAAGGTGGAACGGCAGAAGGGTGCTCCATGGGGAAACTGAACACTCACAGAGGCCAAACGTGCAGGGCTGGGTTTGTAAACTAACATGCAGTGCTGTCTGCTAAAACTGGCCCTCTCCAGCCAGCAGCGAGTGAGAACTCGCTGCGGAAACCAGCACTTATTCTTGCCACAGCCAAATTTTGCCTGGCTCTGTCTAGAGCTGTGACCCTGCTCTTGCTGGAGGATGAGGAAGGGAAATGCCTTTTTTCCAGCAGTAGTGATGGAAAGGGCTTGCCTTCCTGCTCCCTGGGGAAGCCGGGACTGCGGCTTTACCGTGGGAGGTTGAAGTGGTGCTGAGCGGGACTGGGATCCGCTGGTGATGCTGGGGGGCAATGAAGCAAACCTCTCAGCGGCAAAGCGTGCCCTGGCCGTCTGTCTCACCACTGCTCTGCAATGTCACTCCCTGCCAACCTGTACCTGCAGCCGAGGGAAGAGCTCTTTGCCCTGACACTGCCGAGGGTGGACGCTTTCTGCGGCCTCAGCAGGGGCAGGCACTGGCAGCGGCTGCTGCTGCGCGTAACCTGCCTCTGCACTTGGGCCCTGCATGCCCCGGGGCAGGAGGGGACGAGGCTTGCTGCGGTGGGACAGCGTCCACAGCTGCAGGCCCAGCGGTGCGGCAGGGCAATAGCCAAGCTGTAATTAGAGGGTGACTGCAGGGAGCAAGTGGCATCTTTTGAAGAGGCAGAGCAAGCTGGCAAGCATTCTAGGCCCAACAAGCGTGGTGCTAGCACATGAGATGAGTGGGCAGGTTGCTGTGCAGGCCTCCCCCATGGCTGCAGAAGTGCCTCAAGTAATTTTGGGAGGCTGGAAACAGCATGTGAGCTTGTATGTGGTGGTGTAGGACCAGCTGCAAGGGGCAGAGCGGTTAGATGCTAGGAAATCCCAGTTCCCGCGAGGCTGCCCTTCCCAAAGCTAAAGGAACTTTTCACTTGCAGATGCCTGCCTGCTCTTTCAACAGCTCCCGAGCAGCTGAGGCAGTGGCAGGAGCAGAGAGCGCTGCCCTGTGCGTCTGCACCATTCATCAGCCTGGAGCTCCTGTGCTGAAACCCTGCCAGTCACCTCCTGTAAATGCTGAGCTCCCCATGCCCTTGGGGCTAGCTTCCACACCAGGGTCTGCAACACGGGCAATGCAGCTGTGCAGATAGCTGAGCTGCCCTGGCAGAAAGTCTGGCTGTGGCTGTGGCTGCTGCTGGAGAGAAGGGAGGCACTTTGGGAGTGATGGAAATGTAGGAGCAAGGTATGAGCAGGCACAGATGTGCAGCTGGGGCTTGGTTTTCATCTGGGAGAGTGTCCAAGTAGTATCTTAAAGCAAATAATTTAAAAAAAAAAAAAAAGCAACATCAAAAAAACCCCACTGCTTTTTATCCAAGCAGCCCCAAATAGCTTTGGCTTGGACCTGGAGGAGTAGAGGAGCTCTGCAGGAGCGGGGACTGGCAGAGGGGGTTCCTGCCCTCAGTGAGGCAGGAGCCGAGGGCTGCAGCCACTCTCAGCGGGCAGGAGGGACGGGCAGGGGCTGGACGCTGGGACCAGCCGTGCCAGGCAGGAGGCTGCTGGGGTGCGGGGCGGCATTGGGGAGCAGTTTGGGGGCCCAAGGAGGCGAGCGCTCCAGCACAGGGGCCCAGCTCTGGCCAGGGGACAAAGTGCTGCCGCTTTGGGCCAGGCTGGTGCAAAGCAGCCAGCGCTGCCGGGAGAGGGCAACTCTTAGCAGGCTGCACTTCGAGTGGAAGCTCAAATCTGCTGTGAAACAAGTTCAGAAAAGTCTGTGACTTCTTTTCCCTGAAAACTCTTAAGAAGCTAAATTGAGAAGAGAATGAACCTGCGACCTGGCCCTTTCCCAGGGGCTGCCGGTGGCTGGGGAAGGCTGTAGCCTTCACCACCGCTCCAGAGCACTCGGTGCAATGGGTGGGTGCCTGTTTCGTGCAGGAGCAGCCCCTCTCGGCTCTCTGTCCCCGCGGCCTGGTGCTAGCAGAGCCCTGCATCTCTCAGAATAGATATAGATCTCTATATATAGACTTCATCTGGTTCTATTAACATAAATATGATCACTTTAAAAATACACATACTGTATTATGTACACTATGTACATGGGGCCGGGGTGGGCACCGTTGGGTGCCCTGGCTGCCCTCGGCACCGCTTCCTGTGTGGTTCCTGGAACCATTCACATTTGTTAAAAGCTCCTCAGTTTCTCTAGTGTGAGAGATGCTGGCGGGGGTCGGGGGGGGGGGGGGGGGGGACGGGGGCGGGGGCGACCCTGCAGCTGCTGCCAAAGGTAAGACGTGTTTGAACTGCGCCAGCGCGCCCTTCCGCCTATGCTCGGGGGCTGCCTGCTGCGGTGCGGGCCGCAGGCGTCGGGCTGCAGCGGCCGTGTGGCCCAGCCGGGTGAGGCAGTGCTGCAATGCCGGGGGGCAACGGGACCCCTGCGGCCACCCCTCGCTGTGGAGTCCGGCCCTGTCAGACCAGGCAAACTGACTTTGCATATGTTAAAACTACGCACGGATCCGGACTTTCCTACAGCCCCATGGCAGCATCTGTGACTGCCTGGGGCTGGGTTAGCAGCAAAGCCCTGGGGAGCAGCAGGGAGCACAGCGGGGCATGGGGGGGGCCTGGACGCATGTGCAGGTGCTGGGACCAGCTGGGCCGGCTGGTGCCCCCGGGGCAGTGCGGCGGGGGAGTGGGGCGGGGTACGGGACGGGATGGGACTCCTCTGCGCCTGGGGCCAAGAGCAGGAGCTGGTGCCTCAGGGTTAGCAGCACCCACGCAGCTCCAGCGGCCAGAGAGCGGCTCCAGCTCCCGCTACACATGGCAGGGCCTCCGCTCAGCTCCGGACACCGCAGCTCCACGCCACGACCACTGCACAAGCACCAGGAGAGCACCAGGGCATACAGAGCCTGGAGTCAGTGGGGAGGGGGACAGGGAGCACCCCCCACCCACCCCAGGCCGGGACTCACGCTGTCGTGGGATTGCTGCGCTCCAGCACCCGAACCCCCGCAGCTGCCCCCCACCCTCTGCCCCCTCCAAACCATCACGCTGCATCTCCGCAAGCTCGGCCCAAGGCCTCCAGAGACAGGCGGCGCCAAGGCAGCAGCACGGTGGGGCTGTCTGGGCCCATCCTGGCGGGGGGTGGCTGGGGGCAGCACCATGGGAGCGCTGCCGGAGGTGGGGAGAGGAGCGTCCGGCAAGGAAAGCGTGCTGGTGGCCTCTCTCTTCTCCCAGCGCCTCGACGGGGACGCAGGGTGCGAGCGGCGGGCAGTCACAGGGCGCAGGGCACAGGCGCGTCCAGCCAAGCTCCGTGCAGGGGTAGCGGCACGGCGGGGCCGGGCACCTGTTTCGGCACAGCCGCCCTCCTGCCCGGCCGGGGGCTGCAAGCAGCAGTGCTGGGGCTGGCAGCGGGGCTGGCCCTGCTGGGGACGGGTGGTGGCAGCAGCGCTGGGCTCTGGTGCTCAGTCCACAGTACAGTGTATGTATTTATATATAAACAAGGACAGCAGTGCTGTGATGTTGCAATGAGGAACAGCTGCTCTGATGCTGGATGCTCCCGGAAGATCTGGTGCTGCAGTTCGAATGGAGAGATCAGGGGCACGGCCAAAGCCAGGTGAAGTTTCTGCACACCGGCTGCCATCAGGCCTTCCCTCCTCCCCTCCAGGAGCACGGTGCGAAGGGGTGGCGGGGCTCTCAGCGTGCAGACAAACCTCTCTTGCGCGCCGTGTTTCAGGAGTAGATGGTGATGACCTCCCGGCCCCCACCGCGCACCAGGAGCACTCGGTCCAGGTGCTCCGTCAGCACCTCCAGGAACTCCATGTCTGCACGGCCGTCAAGGAGGACCAACCCCATGATGGAGCACGGGGACAGCCCCGTGCCACCCCTGCCTGGCCCCGCGCCCAGGGAGCCAAGCCTGTGGCACAACACCCCTGCACCAGAGCCGGGAGCTGGCGGGCTCAGGCCTGAGCCGAGGGGTTGGGGGAGCCCCCCCGCGCTGGTGCCACACGATGGGGGCCACGTCTGAGCCTGCCCCAGCCGGCAGCTGAGCCCCGCAGTGCTCTGCCTCACCCCTGTGATGTGCCATCGCACTCATGCATGTGGACCTGTGCCCCGACACTCGCCTGCAAGATCCACCAGCCTCGGGCCGTTGCGGCCCCCAGCCCCCCTGCAGAGAGGGGTCTTGGTGCCAGCCCTGAGGCAGCAGCCCTGTGGGAAGGATACAGTTCTCGTCCCCTTTCCGGTTGCGGGGAGGCCCTGGCATGTTCAGCAGGACCAGCTTGGCATCCTGGGACTTCTTTACGATCACCTCATTGAGCTTCACAGCTGTGTGCATCCTCCGCACGTTGGACTGGTTCCTGGGGGCAACAGCACATGTGGGCACAGGGACGGGCAGAGCCGGCCTCCGGCCCCACACCGGACCCAAGGGGCCATGGGGCGGGCTGGCCTCCTGCCCCGGAGGGGTCCAGGGCTGGGCTGCAGCACAAGCTCAGGGAGCAGCAAGCTTTGCCCAGCACAGCCGCTGGCAACTCTGAGCCTGCACTGGCAGCCGTGAGCTGCAGGGCCATGCACGGTGCCTGCAGGCAGCGGCACACGGCGGCTGCTGGGGGCCGAGCTGCATGGGAGCGAGCAGGAGCAGACGGTGCGAGCGTCACCACAGGTGCCCAAGCCCAGGCTTGCAGGAAGCTGCCGGCAGTGTAACGGGGTAGATGGGGAGCAAGCAGCGCAGGCACTGCATGGCTTGCAGACTCTGCACAGGGGCTGGCAACCGCACGCTGCCCGGGTGAGCTGTCTAGCGCTGTGCCGGCAGCAGCTGTCGCGGCTGCTGAGCCGCCCTCGTGCACGGGGGCAACCCCGATGGCTCCGAGCGCGTTGCCCCACATGTGGCGGCCCAGCTCCCCCCGCCCTGGGACCGAGCACCCAGCCAAACCCAGACTTACAGGTTCTCCCACTCCCTGCCAGAAGCACCACGGGGCCGGGGGAGAGAAAGAGAGAGAGAGAGAAGAAGTGAGCGCCAGCTGTGCACCCCGCGTCCCTGCAGCGCACGCTGCCCAGCTGCTCCGTCCCTCGTTGGCGTGGGGACCCCACCCCACCTCCCACCCAGCCCCTCTGCAGGGCGAGCTCAGGGTACCCGGGCTGCCGGACTCCCCCTCAGAGCAAGGATCGCGCTGGTGCTGCCGGGGCCCTGCCTGCGCCCGCCCGGCTGGAGCAGGCAGGGATGGCCGGGGCCGCGGGGTGTGGATGGGGTGGGGTGGCAGCATGCAGGGCCATACGGCTTCATGTTGAAGAAGTCCTTGATGCCCTCAGGGCTGACGGGGCTCTTGCTCTTGTTCTTCTCGGCGACTGACTTGTCCTTGGTCCAGGTGAGATGCACCTTCTCGGGAGCTGTCTCCACCTCATCGCCAGGGGACTGGGAGCTGCTGGAGAAGGTGGTGGCATTTTTGTCGTGGATGAGCTGGACCTGCAGAGAGGCGAGGGGGACGGTGGGCAGGGGCCAGGGCCAGCCGCCTGCCTGGGCCCCGTCCTGGCACAACGCCTCACCTCCTCCTCCGGCTTCTCCTCGCCGTCGCCCACCTGCTCCTCGGGGACACTCAGGCGCAGGCGCGTGTTGGCCGGGTTCTTGCGCCGGATGGAGCCACGGGACTCGTCCGTGATGCTCTGGATCTGTGCAGGACAGGATCAGCCAGAGGAGAGGGGAGAAGAGGGCTCACCTGGGCAGACCTCAGCTTGCAGCCCCAGCTCCCCAGCAGGATGAGTGCACAGAGCCGTGGGGCAGCTCAGCTGGCGGCACAGCCACCACGGTGCCCGGATCCCACCCAGGCTGTCCTGCATCCTCACCTCCCGCTCCCGCTCATTCTTGGTGAGGTGCATTTGCTTGAGGATCTGGGAGCGCTGCTCCATCACTAGAGTCTTCTCATAGGTGTAGGCGGAGATGTCGCTCTCGTGCTGCGGGGGGGGGACGACAACAGGAGAAACCATGGGGCAGGGTGAGCTGCACCCACTGCTCCCAGCCTGGCCCTGTATGTCTCTGTGGGCCTATGTGTCCCCACGGCACTGCACGTCCCCATGGTGCTGTGTCCCCCGTGGTGCTGTGTCCCCCCATGGCAGGGATTGTCTGGCTCTCCCACTCGTAGCATCCCAGACTGCAGCACGTGCCCCCATCCCAGCACTCACCATCTCCACCACCTCCACCTCCGCGGTGATGCGCAGGTGGTACAGGAACGTGGTCAGGTCCTTCTTCATCTGGATGCTGTTGTCGTCCATCTGCGCCACCGTGAAGATACGCATCTTGCACTTGCGCCAGACCTGCAAGGGAGGGAGGCATGGGCACGGCTCGTGGGGGTCGGCCCCAGGCCCCTGTCCCGCGCTGCGGGGCCCGAGCTACCTTGTGGTGCCGCAGGAGGAACGGCAGCAGCATGAGCATCCCCCCGTCGTGGACGATCCACCAGACGTCGATGTGGCCCTCCGAGAACCGCTCCTGGTTGCCCGGGAACATGGCGACATTCTTGGCCACCAGCAAGGCCAGGTGCCCAGCCGTGGTCTCTCGCACCAGCTCTGGGAGGGGAAGGGCCACGTCAGCCACGGCGGCTCGCAGCCCCCCCAGCCTGGCGGCACCCGCCCTCCACGGTGCCTACCGATGAAGTTCCTCCAGGTCTGGTGGTCCTCCTTCTGGCGCCAGCTGCGGGGCCAGCCCACCAGCACTGTGTTGTGCTGCAGCCCCCCCAGCCCGCTGGACTGGATGAGGTGGGACATGCCGTCCCGCAGGTTGGAGGAGATCACCACCTGGCAAAAGCCCTTCACCTTCTCCGCTTCCATCAGGCGGCGGATGGACTGGTGGCGAGAGAGGGGGGTCAGGGACCACAGGGCCCGGGGACGGGTCCCTGCCGCAGGCACAGCGGCCGCCAGCCCCGTCAGTGGCACCCTGGCCAGGCGGGGTGCAGGGAGTGGGGTGCAGGGCGAGAGGTGCAGGTTGTGGGGCGCAGATCCCCGTGGGGTGCCCAGGTCTCTCTGCCCCACGGCAGACTGGCGGCTCTGGGCTGGGAGGGGCGAGGCCCAGCGGTGAGCGGAGCTGGCGCACAGCTCTGCACCGTGCCAAGCAGAGGGTGTCCCTGTGCCAGGCCTCTGATGGGCGGTGGAGCAGCAATTAGAGTTATTTACTCAGAGAAATTATAACATGTCTGCATGGGAGAGAAACTGTTTGCTTCCGAGGGCTTAATCTCATTAATGTGCCACCCGGCTGGTGCAGAGGTGCAGGGAACGGGGAGGGCTCTCGCTCCGGCGGGGAAAGGCTCCTGTCTCCCACCCTGCCTGCACCGGGGCTGGGGGGGCCGCAGGGGCCCTGGGAGCTGTGGGGAGGGTTGGGGCTGCAGTGGCCATGGGGCAGCTGAGGGCTGCTCAGCACAGCAGCACGGCAGCCCCTGGCCGGGCACCATGCCGTGCCGTGCTGTGCCGTGCCAAGCCCTGCAGCACCTGGCCAAGACTGGGACCAGTGCCTGGCTGCTGCCGGTGTCTCCGGTGTCTGGGGGGGGGGGCAGGGGTCCCTGCGGCGCCCTGAGCACGGGTGAAGCGTGGAGTCTCCGAGCTCTGCCCGGTGCTGCCCCAGCACTCTCCCGGACAGCCGGGGCCACCAGCGCTGGCCGTGGGGCAGAAACCCCAGCGGGCTCCTGGGGTTGGCCACGGGCACCCGCTGCTGGCAGAAGCCATCGTGGCGCGGGCAGCGGCCTGAGTGCGGGAAGCTCTCACCTCCTCTGCCCTCTGCGCCTGCGGGTGGTTGTCCAGGAAGGTCCCTTCCAGCACGGAGGCCACGATGGTGAGGCCCTTGCCGGCCTTGAGCTGTGACGTGAAGGACAGGAGCTGCGGGTGCACCACGTTCTGCTCCTGATCCCCACGGACCAGGACCAGCAGCTGTGGCCTGGAAGGACGGTCCTGCAGTCAGCACCCGCGTCCTGGCACCCCAAAGCCCCCCACCCCCCGGCCTGGCCTCACCTCCAGTTCTTGGTGTGTGGGGGACCCTCCTCCAGCCGCAGCAGGGCATAGCGGGCTGCGCTCAGGGACAGCCCCCGGATCCCATCGCCCCACTCCTTCTCTGCCCTGCGGGAACCGGCAGCACGTAAGGGATGCCCACGGCTCCAGCCATGGAGCACCGTACCGGCACCCCGGAGCATCCCGGGGGAGCTGAGCAGCCCACACCGAGGGGCTGAGGGGCGGCTGTCAGTGCTGGGCAGGGTCTGCGGCCCCACAGCCGCCCTTACCCGCGGTACTCGATGTATTTGTAGATGAGACCGGCGATCAGCATGGCGACCAGTGCGTAGTACCAGGAGCAGATGAACATCAGCGCCAGGCAGAGGCTCATGCCCAGGAAGGACAGGGTCCTGGGGAGAGCACCGCACCATCAGCACGCCCCGGGCCCCGCAGCGGTGCCAGGGCCCCCAGCCCGCGGTGGCCTGGGGGGGTGGCAGGACACCCCGTCCCATCCATTGCTGCCCCCTCCCATCCCATCCCGGCTCACCAGTGGTAGTAGCGGAAGCGGGGCCGCCAGTTGGGCGTCCGCAGCAGCGTCTGCACCGCGCATGCCAGGTTGACGAACATGTAGCACATGAGAAAAAACCTGCAGGAGAGAGCGTGAGGCTGAGCTGGGCGCGTTGGGCCAGACCGGGGCTGCAGCCAGGACCCGCCGCACGTCCCAGCCCCGGGGTGGCCAGCGCTGGAGCAGGGCTGGCCGATGGACGGGGAGCCAGGGCCACAGAGCAGCCAGGCCACAACACGGGCCAACGAGGGTCCCTGGGTTCCCTGTGGGGCGGCAGCCAGGGACTGGGGCGGCGGGGGCACCCCCCCCAAGGAGCAGAGACCCACGCGCACCACCCGCCTGGCGGGGGTGAGGGGCGCGGGCCCGTCCGCCACTCGCGAAGGTGCGGTGGACAGAGCATGCTGCCTACATGGAGAGGATGGGAGCCACCTCGTCCAGGGAGGCGATCAGGATCCCGATCTCGCAGATGCAGGCTGTGAGCAGCAGGGCCCACGTCGGCTCCCCGTTGGCTTTACCGTGGCCAAAGACCTGGGGAAGTGGAGGGGGGAGAGGGTTGCATCAGGGCTCTGCAGTGCCGGCGCTGCGCAGCCCTGGGCGAGGGTCCTCAGCACAGCTCGACGGGGCCGGACCTCCTGTGAGCACAGCCCTGGCTGGGAGCAGGGACCAGGTGCACCGGGGCCGCGCGAGCACCGCCACGAGCTGGCACACGTCCCGAGCCCGGTTCTGCCGGGGGAGCAGTCCCAGGGCCGGCAGGACTGGCTCCCACTGCCGGGGCAGCCCCTGCACCCAGAGCAGCCCCCCCTGCACCCAGAGCAGCCCCCCCTGCACCCAGAGCAGCCCCCGTCCCCCTGGGACCCCTGCCCAGGAACAAGCCCCAGCGCAGCCTGGCCACAGCCAGCATAGAGTTGGGCACCCCGTGCCCGGGACGGACGCGCTGCCAGCGGAGAGCAGCTCCTCCCGCGGCTGCAGGGACAGTGCCGGGGGGTCCAGGCGCTAGGGCGGGGGCCGGGGGCGCGTGTCCGGACACATTAGGGGGTGCGGGCGGTGCGAGCAAGAGCGCAGGCTGGGGCTGGCAGGGTGAAGGAGGGAGGATAAAATTAGCCCGCTCTTCCCTGGGGGGAGCTGTCGGGTTGGATTTGGAGAGATGAGGTTGTGAGAACGCGTCTTCAGAGAGCAGATAAAATATGAAGCGGCACAGCAGCAGGGGGAGGGGATCCTGACCTTTCCCGGCACCCTCCTCCCATGGACACCGCGGCCAGGCCCACCGCGGCCGCCCGCCGCAGCGGCGGTGCCAGCGGGACAGGGGCAGGCAGCAGTGCAGGGAGGAGGCAGCACGGGTGCCCACTGGTCTCCCATGCTGATGGGAGCCAGGGCCGCGGTGGGTGCTCGGGGCCGTGCTCGGGGGACACCTACCCTGAGGAAGGGCACGATCCCGTCCCTGGAGATGGCTTGCAGGAGGCGGGGGGCACCGGTGAGGCTCTGCAGCCCGGCCCCACACGTGGAGAAGAAGGAACCGATGACAATGACCCACGGGGACGGCCACGCCAGGGTGCCAACCACCAGGTTCCCGTTGACAGCTTCACCAAACCTGTGGGACACCGGCATCACACGCGGCTTTGTCCTGTAGCCGAGCCCCGAGAGCGCCAGCGCCGCGGCGGCACAAACCAGCCCCCCCAGGCAGGTTGGCCAGCGAGGGACACTGCTGCAGGGGGAACGGGGCCGGAGGCCGGCCCTGCCCCGGCTGCTGGTGGCCCCCATGCCCCGCAGGGGTCTCAGGTAGCCGGGGTCCGTCCCCGTGCCCCCCCCGCAGCCCTGGAGGGGACAAGGGGGAGGTGTGGGATGGGGGGGGGGTCCCCATCCCCTGTGCCAGGAGGAGGCTGATGAAGGCTGCGTGCGGTTGGATCCCGTTTGTGCTGCGGCTGGCGACCCAGAAGTGTCACCTGCCGCGTGCAGCGAGCTGGGCTGCCCCAGATACGCAGGCAGCGCAGGCAGCCCTGCCTGTTGACAAACAAGCACGCTGCCTGCAGCCCTGGAGCGGGAGGAAGGACTGCGGGTGTGCAGCGAAACATGGGGGGGGGGGGGGAGGGGGTGTCGTCAGGGCACACACGAGCCCCCAACGCTGGTTAGAAGCTTGGGCCCCCCTGAGAGCCCCCCCACCCCAGCGCTCTCACCCCAGGGCCCCTGCAGACCTTCCAGTGCCACTCCATCCACCCAGTGTGTCCAGCCCCCCCCGACCTCCCCCAGGGCTGCCCCTGCCCCAGCCTGTGCCTGGGGGGCTGCCAGACCCCCCCATGCCGACCCCCAGGACACTCACTTGTCACGCAGGACAACCCCCTCGATGCACGCCCCGAAGAGGACAACAGAGCTGATATCTGCCAGGTGGTCAAGGAGAGCCAGGAGGATGCGGAGTCCTTCCTTCCCTCCACCAGCGGGGTGCTGGGACCCCCAGCCCAGCCCAGTGGGCACCCGAGCAGGTCCGCCCTGCCCAGCAAGCCCACCCGCCCTTAGCCCCATGGCCCAGGCTCAGAGACCTGAAGGATACAGACCGCAGAGGTGGTGGCGATGGCCAGGATGGTGCCCGTGGGGATGGACTTCTGGGCATCCCGCAGGTCTCCGGAGCGGTTGGAGCCAGCCATGATGCCTGGGGAAAGAGGGGGTGGTACCACGGCGGTCAGAGCCGCAGCCCCCGCCCGTCCCAGCCCGCAGGACAGCTCACGCTGGGCACCGGCCCAGCAGCGTGCCAGGACGGGGAGTGGGCACACAGCACCCAGCCCGCTCCCTGCACCCCCCCAGCACTTCCCCCCGGAGCCGCAGTCTGGAGCCACTCAAGGATTAGGCTCAAAACGCTCTTAAGTGACTTGTCTCATTAGCCCTTAATTAGCTCAAGCAGGTACGGTGACTGCAGCAGTGACAGGGACAGAGTCTGGCCCCCGCGCTGCTCCGGGAGGCAGGAGGGGACATGGCCGGTGCCGGCAGGTCCGGCACAGCCGGAGGGATGACCTGCGCTCCTGCTGCGGCAGCGGCCAGGGCAGCCGTCCCCTGCCCCAGCAGGGCAGGACCCCGCGGGTGGGACACGGCCACCTCTAGCTCAGCCCACGTCACCGAGGGGACACGCACCACGCAAAAACCGGGACCTGCTGGTAAGGGTAAGCGGGCACCGGGTGAGAGGGTGCCGGGGGCCGTGTACCAGGCGGCATTGCAGGGCCTGCCTGGTGCCGGACCCCGCCAGTGACCGCGGTGCCGGGGACAGCCCTGGGGTCCCACTGGCTCCGGGGCACTGGCAGAGCTGCAGGCGGGACCCGGCAGCTGTGCCCCACGGCAGCTCTGCAGCGGGACTGGGGTGGGGGGGGCCTCCTCTGCCCCCGGGGAGCTATAAATACCGGAGCCGCGGGACGTCAGCGTGGCGTCGAGCGCTACCGTCAGATCTGGAGCGCGGGCGGCTGCGTGGGAGGCGCAGGCTGCGATCCACCTCCGCGCCGCCGCCGCCGCACCCCGCACGGGGGGCAGGCGCACACAGGGTTCCGCGGGAGCACGCCCGGCGGCACGTGCGCCAGCCGGCACCCTGTGGCATGCGAGCAGGGCCGGCGGCAGCTCCCACCTGTGACCGAGGGGAAGTAGATGCCGACGAGCAGGGTGAAGTAGGAGGTCATGTCGCTGAAGACATAGGGCTGGTCCATGTCCACCGGGGTGTCGGGGGGGCTCACGGAGGGCAGCCCCCGCTTCTCCACGATCACGCCCTTGGTCAGGTACGAGCTCCAGAGGTTCTCTGCGAGGAGGCAGGAGGCCAGGCAGTGCAGCTGGCGTGAGGAGGTGCCGGAGAGCCGCCGCAGCCGCCGCAGCAGCCTCCCACCCCGCAGCCAAAGGGACGGAGCACGGGGACATCCAGCACTGCCTCCCCCTGCCCCGGCCTCGCTAAGCAGCCGGCACAGCCGGCAGCCAGGGCCGCTGGCATCCAGCAGGCAAGGGACCGGGCACTCCCAGCCTGTCACGAATGTGCAGAAACACCCGGCCTGGGGACAGGCCCGGCAGCATGGATTGGTGACCAGAGCAGGTCTGTCCTGCCACTGGCATCGTCCCTGCAAGATACTGGAGCAGCTGACATGGGATTGCAGTACCAAATAATTAAGAGGGTAATATAATTAATGCTGATCAACACAGGTTTAAGGAAAGTGGATCGTGTCAAAGTAACTTGGTAATGTTTTTGATGGGATTACGAGTGCGGGGCTGATGTAACGGGCTTAGTGTCCCTCCGCGTGCTGCCTTGGCTGCAGATTGCGGTGAGAAACTGGAGCAGCGGAGAGCAGCCAGCGCCGGGCACGGCAGGGAGAGGCTGACAGCCCTCGGCGCGGCATTGCAAAGGGGCTGTTGAGGGGGTCCAAAGGGGCCCCACAGGGACCAGCCCCCAGCCGCCAGTGCTGAGCTCCCCTCCCCAGCTGTGTGACCTCCCCTGGCTGCTCTGAGGTGACAGACGGGGCTGGCAGCCCCCACCGACACAGCTCTGCCTGCTCATCCTCCCGGAAAGGCACGTTTCTTCCCGCAGGGAGACCCAGTGCCTGGGGCACAGCCAGCCCTGGCCACCTCTGCCAGCGCCGCGCAGTGACACCCCGTCTCGAGACGCTGCCAGCCCTGTCACCCTCGCCACCAGCTGCCCCAGAGCCGGGTCCTGGTTCTGCCCCATGCACCCCAGGTACAGGAGCATTTGCTGTCTGCTGCCCTGACAGACTGGCCGGACTGGGTGGGAGTCTGCGTCCCCTCCGCGGCAGGACCATCGCCAGCAGGAGCAGGTGGTACCCAGCAGCCAGGGACTCCTTATCTGCCCCACAAGACCTCATGAGGGATGCCATCGGGAGCCTCCCAAACACCCAGCGAACGCGCTCCACCACATCGCCGTGACGCGGCCGTAGCCCCAAGCACCATGTGCTTAGCGAAGTCTAAGCTCCCGCGCCTGAGTCCACACAGCTGCCATGCAGCAAACACCAGCCGTGCCCGGGCACCCCAGCCCCCGTCCTGCTCTGCGGGACCCGATGGAGATGGAGCCGCCGTGAGTTCACCACGTGCACCCAGCGTGCTGCACGGCCAGCACAGTCACCGCCCCGATGCCCAGCCTGGCACCGCAGAGCGCCCAGCCCAGCTGCTGCACCAGGGAAGGGCTGAGCCTGCTCACAGTTCTGCAGGCAGGGAAGACCGACGGGTGCTGCACTCCTGAACCCCTACACCCGCACTGGGAGCACCCGGAGCAGGGGTCTGCAAATGCTCTCTGAGCATGGCACTGAGAATCAGCCTCCACCGCCCACTGTGCAGTGTGAGCACCTGGCAAATGTACCAACAGCTTCAGAAAAACAGGTCAAAAGTGGCTCCTCCCAGCAAATTCACGAGTTTTTCTGCGGCCCTGGCTAGTCTCCCAGCATGGCTATGACCGCAGCAGCAAAGTGCCCCCAAGGGGCAATCGCTCCTCACAAAACCTCAGATCGATACCAGCCTTTCTGAAGGCCAAGAGGAAGCAGAGGGAGGATTTATCCCTCCCCAGCCTCTGGGCATCCTTTGGAGCCATCCTGCTGTGGTCTGGCTGGCACAGACCGCGCACGGGCAGCCACAGCACCCAGCTCGGTCGCGCAGTGTGGGAGTCTGTCCCGCTGCCCAGCACAGCATGAGCACGGCTCACTGCGCCCAAGCTGCAGAGCCGCCCACGGCAGAGATCACCCGGATCACCTGGACCAGGCACTGCTCGCCTGCCCCCACAACACCTGCCCAGCATGCCCGAGGAGCCAGCTGCCTGCACGCACGACGGCCCCCCCTGCACCGGCCCCTCCACCAGCCCTGCCCGCGGAACTGCCCAGGAGGCACGGCCGCTGCCCCACCACGGCTCCCTGGGGCTTGTCCTGCACCTCTGTCCCCGCTCCTCCCATCCCCGCACCTCTGTCCCCATGCCGTGCCCACCTTGGATGAGGCCGCTGGCGGCACCGGGGATGCCCTCGATCTCGGTCACGTTGTTCATGGTGAAGTACTCGTCACAGGTGGCGTTGAGGAAGCGGGAGGTGCAGAAGAGCTCCCAGAGCTTGGAGCCCACTGTCTCGTTCCCCTCCACCACCATCTTGGTGCAGAGGTCGAAGCCATGGCGTGAGAGGGTCCTGTTGCCCAGGAGGCAGATCCTGGGAGGGGGGCAGGCACTCAGCTGTGCGCCTGCACGCCCCAGCCCCGCTGCAGCCCCACGGGACGCCGTACTCACGGGAAGCTTGGTGGGTCAAAGGCCGACTTGATGACACCGGCATAAATGGCGAGGATGGAGAGGATGACACAGCCCAGGAAGACGAGGGCAAACTTGTTGACGTACTTGACCCCCACAAACACCACGGTGGCCATGCAGGTCAGCACGCAGGTGCCGTACACACGCATGTTGTTGAGCATCGCAGCCGCTTCCCCGCTGGCGTCCTCTGCCTTGAAGATGGCCATGGCCGGGAAGATGTAGGCCTGGTAGAGAGTCATGGCATCACCACCCGGCTAATGGCCCCGCGGAGGGGACCCCGGGGAAGGGTCCCTCGGCCCCACTGCAAAGCCTCAGCTCCCTGACAGGGCACAGGGAGCGGGCAGCGTGGGCAGGTGAGGGCAGAGCTGCCCTGCCAGGACCTGAGTGCTCGGCACCGCGTGGGGGGAAGGACCAGGCACATACCAGCAGGATTTCGATGGTGCCCAGGATGTACATGGCGCCGGCAAAGGTGGTGCCCAGGTAGAAGCAGAGCCCCACGGCCCCACCAAACTCGGGTCCCAGGGAGCGTGAGATCATGTAGTAGGAGCCACCCGCTGCCGGAGAGAGCAAAGGTGGGTCCCAGCCAGACCCCAGCAGCACGCCCAGCCCTGCCAGGCATCCTGGACAGCAGCATAGAGCCAGGGCAGCCCTGGACCCCCTCCAGCACAGAGGAGGACGCAGTCCCCAGGGCCCCGGCACAGCGGGAGCAACCACGCTGGCAGAGCCATTCCCCAGGAGCCCAGCAGCTGGGTGTGACGGCCACGGGGACACGTGTCCCCTGGGACGCCAGACAGGTGCTGGAGCCCCAGGGACATGGGCCATGCCCTGCTCCGTCCTCCCAGAGGAGCCCTTAAAGGCGGGCTGCCGGGATCGATGGTCCTGCCGCGGCAGCAGGATGATAAATAGTTTTAATTACGCCCTGCGCTGGGGCTGGCAGTGCGGACCAGCCGGGCTGGTGCAGCTTGCCTGCTCCCAGCTCGCTGGGGCTCTGTGGGGCTAGGCATGCTCTGGGGGATGCAGCCCAGGGGCTGCATGGCCAGACCCCACACGGCCAGACCCCACCGGTGCCTGCCTGGGGATGGAGAACGCACACAGCAGCATCCTTACGTCTGGCATGGCTTGGGGAGGCCGGCGGGACAGGCTGCCCCACCACCCAGCCTGCGGCGCCCGGCGCCCAGCTCCCCATCCTCCTGCCGGCATGTCTCCCTGGCTCCCCCGCGGCCTCGCCAGTCTGGCAGAGGGAGGAGCCGCGGCTGGCGGCTCTTGCTGCCATCTGCACCTCGCGGCTCTGGGGACGGGTGGCAGCTCCAGCTCCGCGCTCCCCCCAGGCCACGGGGAACCCGCGCGGGCTGGTGGCAGAAGAGCGGGGAGCGGCTGGCGGTGACGTCCGCCCTCCCATGCGCGGCACAGGGCAGCCCCAGAGCTCAGCCAGCATGGCCCAGGGAGCAGGACAGCCTTCGGGGATGCTCTCTGGGAAAAGCCCTTTGCCATGCTCGGCCTGGCCCTTCTGGGGCACGGGGGCCCCCCCAGGTGCCCGACCCGGCAGGAAGCCAGCTCCCCTCGCCCCAGCACACACACAGACGCGGGCTCGGCTCTACCTGGCACCACGCCGTTGGTGGCGATCGCGCTCATGGAAATGGCTGTCAGCATCGTCTGTGGGAAGAAACACAGTGTTGGCACCCGGCAGAGCTCCCTCCTCGCTGGGGCAGAGGGACAGGGGAGAGGGAAGGGCGAGCTGGGGCCATGCTGGGTCATGGGGCTCCCGGGGCCACGCTGAGATGTGCCACAGGGCCGGGATGCCCGGCAGAGAGCCAGGCGGATGGAGGGGTGGGCAGGCAGGGTTGCTGGCCGGCAGCGCAGCTGCGGGGCTGAGCCCCTTGGAGGGACTGGCTGCGCTGCGAGGGACGGGGGTCCCCGCGCTGCCCAGGATGCCGCCCCTGTTCAGCCCCCCCAGCCTCTGCCCTGGGGGCACTGTCCTGGCGGGATGGCTCACTGCAGCACGGTGCCCAGGGCCAGGGCAGGGGACCCCCCGCTACATCCCCCCCAGGATAAGCAGCTACGATCTAGGTCACCATTTGAGCACCGTTCTGCTGCTGATTCCTTTGGGAAGCTGGAGGCTTCTCCTTGCTGTAAGTGGGGCAGGGGCAGGAGCAGGAGCAGGGGCACGGGCAGGGCAGGGTGGGCCAGCAGCTAGTGCACCTCTCCACAGCCCGGCCAGCCGGCTGGTGACCTCCAGACCCCGGGTGAGGCCAGTGGGTGCCCAGCCGGCTCCGTCACTCACGCAGGAGCAGCAGAGGAAGACCATGCAGAAGGACTCCATGATGCCAGCGATCCCCACCACCCAGGTGAGGCGCAGGAAGAGAATGACCCCAAAGATGTTCTGGAGGCAGGGCAGGTAGACGCCCATGAAGGTGCCCATCCGCGGGGCCTGCCGAGGGAGCGGGCAGCCATCAGAGCTCGCAGCCCTGGCTGGCAGGGGAGCAAGGGGTCCCGCTCCTCCTGCAATGCAGCCAGGGACCCCGGGTAAAGCCGTCCCCCCCGGCAGGGGCCGAGGGACCCAGCTGTCCCCGGGGCAGCCCGTGGCCTGGCACTGCACAGGTAGGGACCGGGAGAAGGGGCTGCGTCCCTCCTGCGTCCCTCACCTGCACCGGCTTCTTCTTGCCCCCGTCATTGTTCTCGGCCTCCTCATGCTCCCGGCTGCCCTGTGGCAGGTTGGTGTAGTTGGCCAGCCCGCTCAGCAGGGACGAGACCATGGGGCTGGTGTCCATCTCCTCCTGCAGAGAGCAGAGCCCCGAGCCGTGAGGACAGTCCCTCGGGACCCTGGCCAGCCCTGGGACCTGGGGACTTCACCAGATCCCACCCCACTGCCCGCCCCGCTGGGCATGGCTGCAGCAGCTGAGGGACCCTGACATGTCCTGGTGCCCAGGGTGCAGGTCGGGGTGCTGTGGGACAGCTGCCCAGCTCGGCCCCCTCCCCAGGGACCCTCCCTGCCCCTCCGCCCGTGCACCCTACCTCGAAAAGGGCCATGTTCTTGCCGTCATACTCTTTGCCCTTCTCCAGGTCCGTGCTGTTGATGAAGGGGCTGCTCTCCTTGGGATTGCCATCGCCTGCAGAGACACCACTGTCAGCCAGGCAGCCCCCGCACCGGGAGAGCATCCACCCCACCGGGCTGCCGCTGCGAGGGGCTGCGGCTGCACCCCAGCTCCCGCGGGAGGGCTGCCAGTGCTGTGGGCACCACGCTCACCCCAGGACAGTCAACAGTAGCCGCTGCGTCCCACACACCAGCATCACCTCCTGCCCCATGCATGGGCAGGGGCCGCCAGTCCCCAGGAGCCACGCGCTGCCCTGCCCGGCTGCGCCGGCGCGCGGACCCACCAGAGCGCATCCACGCAGTGAGGTGAGCGGTGTGGATCCAGGGGGAACCCTCCCGGCAGGACGGCCGTCAGCAATAACTCACAGCACGGGGCGCCCGCGAGTGAGCACGCCAGGGCTGCCCGCAGCTCTGCATCTGCAGGGGCAGGATCTGGCCAGCTGCTCAGCGCACCACCACGGAGGGGGACGGTCCCGGAGTTGGGCCTGGGAGTGGGGCGAGCGGCTGGATGTCTGATCCTGCTCCCCGACATGCACCACAGGAGCAGGGGCCGCGGCCTCGCCAGCTGTGCCGCGAAGCGGGGAGGCATCCGGTGGTGCTGCCACCGAGGGCAGGCGCTGCTGCTCTGCCCGGGGCAGCGGAGCCGCCCGCAGCGGTGCAGAGCCCGCAGAGCTGCTGGGACAGGGCCGCGGCTGCTCGCTGCATTAACGACCTCATGCAGAAGAAACCCGGAGTCGGCTTAATAGGAAGCAAAACAGCGGAGCTGCAGAGCAGCAGAAATAAATCAGGCTGGAAATGGAGCGGCAGCGAGGACGGTGCTGCCGGAGCGGTGCAGCCCTGAGCGGAGGCACAGAGGGGAGGGGGACAGGGGCTGGGAAGCCAAAGGACATGGTGCTGGGCAAAGCAGCTTGGCGGGTGATGGCCCCCGAGGCACAGGGAAACCCGGGCAGCTGGGCCTTGTCCCCAGCCCTGGGCGGGAGGAGAGGGGCTCCCTCCGTGCACCCATCCCCACCACCATGGCCCCGCAGCCAGGGCAATTGCACTGCCGGTGGCAGCAGCAGCGCTGGGCAAGCTGCCTGTGCAGGCAGGGTTACAGACCTGCTCCACACCCCGGGCCCGGGGCAAGAGCCATCCCCTCCACCCACCTTGAGCGCAGAGCCCGGCAGTGCCTGGGGCCGCAGGGACGGCGCAGGGGCCACGCGTGGGCCAGGGCAGTGCAGCCACCCACGCACCGCAGCAGCCCCGAGACAGACCCCGCGACCATTCGGAGCATCCCGGTCCTTTGAAGACCGCCTGCCTCCTGCCAGTTGACTCATATTCGGGATCCTGGGAGCCGTTTTGCCTGCGTGTGGTGGTGATTCACCATCTGCAATTTCCCCGGCAGACGCGGTGCTCCTGGCTGACCGGGAGGTGAAGCCCCAAGCGCCGCAGGTGATGCTGACCCGACGGCTGGGCCCCCCGTTCCAGAGCAGGGCAGCGGGGCAGCAGTGTCCCTGACAGCACAGCCAAACTGCGGGGCAGAGCCCGCAGGCTCCTCCGGCGCAGGAACGGCCGTGGCGGCAGCACCGGGACACCCCGGCACACAGATCCCGGCTGGTCTCACTCCGCAGCCCCCCGGACGCATGCCCGACGCCGCACGCTGCACCGCCGGCACGTGCCCTGCCCTGTGCCCCCCACCGAAGGGTGCGCGGGGGGTTCTCAGAGCGGACAAGCGTGCTTCTTGCTCCGGGTCTGCACCCTGCGCTCGTTAGGTAATGGCGGTGGTGTGGGCTGGCACCCACCTGCTCGCCATGGGTCCCATCCACCCGCACCGGCTCTGGGGACCGCATGGACGTGAGGCGCCGGGGACGCCCTCCAGGCCGACGGCAGGGCCCGTCGCCAGCGCGGGGGCACGAGGGCGCAGGACCAGGGGTGTCCGGAGGCCGCTTGCCCCTCTCCCAGGACCAAGTGGAGGCAGGCGGCCCCTCAGGGACATGGGGCAGGGGCAGCCTGGCAGGGGGGAGACGCTGGCAGCCCAGCGAGGCCCTGGGAACCCACCGGGAGAGCGGAGCCCGCGGGGGCCTCGCCTCGCCGCCTTGTACACGGCCGACGACATCACCGCGCTGGTTTCCATGGCAACGGTGAGCCACGGCCGCCTCGGCTCCCGCTCTTATGTAACGGCGCAGGCGGACGGATGCCGGCCCTGCACAGCACCCGCGCCCCAGCCCACCAGCACCCGCCCCACGGCGCGGTCGGGGCCCCCAGCCCCAGCCCGCCTCGACCACATGGGACCGGCACTGCCCGGCTCCACACGACAGACGCCAGCAGCACCCTGGGGTGCCCACGCTCCAACCTGCCGGCGCCACAACAGCACCCAAACCTGGCAGTCCCTCCACCCCCCCGGCCCGGGGCACCGTCCCTCTCCGGCACCGCAGGGACCATCACCCCATGCTGGCATCACCGGGGCTGCCAGGGCCAGCCTGGGGCTCCGGAGCCCCTCGGCCGTGCCGCCGGGAGGACTGGCACCAGGAGAGGCCGCAGGCCAGCGGGAGGTGGGGACACGGGGACGTGCACGCGGCACAGCTCCGGCATCCCCGGGGCACGGCTCTGGGGGTCCCCGGCCATCCGCCTCGACCCTGGCCCCACAGGCTGCAAGGAGTTAAGTGCCAGGGCCGCGGGGTCCCAGGTGACTGCGCTCCCCGCTCCTGCCGGAGACCATTTTGCCGCAGAGGGGCTGGTGCAGCCTCTCCCCGGCAGCTGCCACAGGATTTGTGGTCTGTGCAGGCAGAGGCACTGCAGCCTGTCCCGGGCAGTGCCCATCCTGTCCCCCACGCGCCACAGCCAGCCCCTGCCCAGAGGCACCCGGGGGTGACACCTCCCAGCCATGGGGACACGCGGGACACGGCCAGGCCCCCCCAGCGCCTGCTGGGCCTGCCCATGCCCCGCTCCCCCCGCACCGCCCGGGGACGAGCGGCACTGGGGCAGGAGCGCAGGATGGGGCTGAGCAGCACCAAGGCCGGGCAGCCCGGCGTGGGAGAGGCGGCGTGAGCAGAGCAGAGCCGAGCCGTGCCAAGCTTCGATCCCGGCGCTCAGCCGCGCCCCCCCTCCCCAAGGATCACTCAACATGAATCGGCCTTTTAATTTGCTGCGGCGGCTGGAAGGGCTCACGGCGGGATTGCTGGCAGGAACCCACAGCCCTGCTGTGGGCACTGTGCAGTCCCGCTCGCAGCCGGGGTTACGGCCGACCCTGCCTGCCCAGGGCATCCCAAAGCTGACCCCGCTGCCCGCCCCCGCAGCCCGGGGCCCCCAGAACCGAAGGACCCTGCACGCCCGGGAGCTCACCCGCCCCACGGGGCAGCGCTGGGGCTGCAGCACCAGCCACAACGTGATCTCCTAATGGCTTTTTACTCAGCCCTAAATTGGGTTGGGAAGCGTCATGTCCCTTATCCCAAATCCTCCCTAATCGCTTTACAAGGCACAGGGCACGAAGCACTGGCTGGGGGGAGCCCGGCCAGCCAAACGCTAGGGGCTAATTAACCAGAGCTGCTGCCGGAGCTGCTGCCTGCTCCTGCCCGGCTGCGGCCAGCCCGTCCCCGCCACGGCACATGGCGAGGGCCGGCTCCTTCGCGGCCACCGCGCACAGCGAGTCCTGGCCAGAGACATCGGGCGCTGGGGCTGCGGCGCTGGCTGGGAGGGGCAGCGGGCGAGGGGGGATGCAGCGGGGGCAGCCCCGGCCCCACACTCCCCCTGTGCCTCCGTTCGTGCTCCCGCAGCACCCCAGGGCCCGCTGGGTGCTGGCACAGGGGTCCTGACAGCTCAGGGACCCCCTGCACCAGCCTGGCCACTGGCCCCTCCTGCGCCGCCCCCCTGCACCAGTCCCGCCAGCCCCAGGGGCAGCAGCAGCGCGGCAGCTGCTCATGGCGCCCGGGGACGCCCCGGGGCTCCCCCGGAGGTGCGCAGGGCACCTTGACTTTTGCCAGAGCGTTCAACGGCACTGGCTGGCGAGCAGCCTCCTCCCGCTCGTCGGGGCTCTGCCCGCAGCCCGCAGCAAGGGGCACCCCAGGGTGACCCCAGCAGCCCGGCAAGCGCACGGGTGAGCACGTGGCCCTGGCTGATGTCCTCAGCTGCTGCTGTTTTGCAGGAGCTGCTGGCCAGGAAGGCCACGGTGCTGTTCTGTCACCCCCAGCCATCAAGGGGACTTGGCCGCACGTCCACTGGCCTGGCCCCGGGCTGCTGGCCTGGGGGTGCCTAAGGCAGTCGGGGATGGCCAAGGGGCCCTTATGGCGGCTGGCACCTCTGCTCCCACCCAGGCTTCCTTCTCCCCTGAGCCAGGGTACCTGCCAGCCGCCCCGGGTAGGGAAACCCTCAGAGAGGCCACGGAGCCCCCACCGAGGCAGAGACCACCGGGGGCCAGAGCAGCGCTGGCTCGTGCTGGCAGCGTGCACAGCAGTGCCAGCTCCCGGCTGCAGCGCGGCGGTGGGGTGGGGGGGGGATGCTCCCCCCGCCCCAGAGCTGCGCTTTGCCCCTCCAGCCAGCAGGCACACCGAGTGGCCTTTTGGGCTGGATTCTTTCACTGCCTGACCCAAATTGGACCAACTGCTACTTCAGACCTATCCTCTTCCTTCCTAAACCCGGGATTATCCTCCCTTTGATCAGCCGGCCCTGCAGGCGCAGGATTTCCAGCACAGGCGCTTTGGCTGGCTGCGTTTAAACAGCTTCCCAGATTTGCCGACAGCCCAAGCCCTGCCTTGGAAATGGCCGTGGACACAAGCTCCAGCAAAGCTCCCGGCCCCAGGTCTCCCCTCCTTGGGCAGCCTGGAGCCTCCAAGCTGGAGTGCCGGCACAGCAGCCTGCAGCGGGGCTGTGTCTCACATTTCAACACCCCAAAGAGAGCAGTGCAAGCTGCCAGCCTGGATGCTGCAGGCAGCAGCCCTGCCTGCTTCCCCACTCCCCACCACCTCCCCAGAGGGTCTGCCACCAGCCCAGCCCTCGCCGGGCTGCCAGGGCTGGAGCCCTTCCAGCCCTTGTCATGAGGCTCTTGCAGGCTGTCCAGAGCGGGGACCGGAGCGGGGATGCTGCTCAGCCTTTCCGACAGAAGTAGCCTAAGTGGCACCCAGGGCTTCAGCAGCTCCGCTGGGCTCGGCAACTCGCCGGCCAGCCAGCGCTGGAGAAGCCAGGATGCGCGTGGGGGGCCCACTGGCATGCAACAGCTCTGCCCCCCCCGCCCCCGCTCGTCCACGGTCCCCGCAGACAGAGCCCACGCAGGGAGCTCAGTGCGACCCTCAGCAGAGCGGCGATCTCCCCCCAGCAGCCACCCTCAGCACGGTGCGGAGGGCCCTGCTGCGCCCCTCCCTGCAGATGCTCCCCTGCTCTCCCAAACCTCCCGGGGCCCCCGCCGCCCCCAGCCCCGCGCCCGCCGGCCCACAGGGCACCATCTCGCCAGGCCCGGCTGCAGGGACAGTCTGCCTGGTCCATCTGTAGTGGCACCGTGTCCAGCCCTCCTGCCAGACCCCAGCAAGGCAGAAACGCCTGCCGCCACGCCGCTGGCACTGCTGTGACGGAAACGCAGCGAGTGAGATAGATCCTGGTGCTGCAGAGGGCAAGGGGAGGGTGAGAGCCCAGGGAAGGGCACAGCTGGGGGTCAGCACGGCTCCCCCCAGCTCGGCAAGGTGCCCCCGGAAGGCTCCTGCCAGCCCTGACCTTGAGTGGAGCCGTGAATAAACAAGCAAATAAACAGGCTCAGGTCGGCGGAGCAGAGTGGACACCAAAAGCCTTGTCGTGGCTGTGCCCAGAGCCTCACTGCAGGCAGACGAGTTCTTCTGCAGCGACTGCCAGAGCCGGCTGTCCCCTCCTGGCCGGGGCTTTCAGCAGACCCCGCGAGGTGACCTGGCAAGGGGAGCTGGCGGGGGGCTGCGGGGAGTCAGAGCGGCACTGCAGGTCCCCTCGGGCACATCGCTGCGTTTCCCTGGCTCCAACCCATCCCCGTGCCCCACGGAAACACCTGCAGGAGAGGGTGCTGCACCGGCCCAGCTGCCCGGGGCTGGGCATGGCCCCGCAGGGGCCTGAGGACCCTCCGCAGCAGCTCGGCCGTCGGTGGGTGCCCAGGGAGAGCTCGGGCCAAAGTGCCAGCAGTCGCGCAGCCGCTGCCGGGCCCGGCGGCCCCACCAGCTGCGGGGCTGCAGCCCCGTCCCGCTGCCCACAGCGGCCCTGCCCGCCTGCACTGCGCCGGGGCTGCAGCATGCCCTGCGCGGCACGGCTCGGCAGGGATGGCACAGCTCGGGCTGGACTGGCACGGCTCGGCACGGGCTAGACCGAGCGGACCGGCTCGGCACGGCTCGGCACCGCAGAGCGAGCGGCCCCGGGCCCAGCGGCTCCCGCCGGCCCCGGCGCAGGGCCCGGGGCCGCTTCAGCACCGCGGACAGCGGCGGCGGCGGCCCCGGGCGGGCAGAGCCCCGGGGGACGGCGGGGGCGGCGGGGATGGGGGGCGGGCAGCGGGGAGGGGTGGGGGGGCGGCAGCCGGAGATGCGGGGCGGCGGTAGGGAGGAACGGGGGGGCGGCAGCCGGGATGCGGGAGGCGGTAGGGAGCGATGGGGGGGCGGCAGCCGGAGGGGGGGAGGCGGCAGGGAGGGATGGGGAGGAGGCAGCCGGGGTAAGGGGGGGGGGCGGCAGCCGGGGGTCCCGGGCGGGCGGGAGCAGGCCGGTGCCGCGGCCGCCGGGGGCTGCCCGGGAGAGGGCAGGGGCCGGCGCCCGGCGGGATCGTCCGGAGCGCAGCCCGCAGCCCCGCAGCCCCGCAGCCCCCGCCCGGGAGGAGGCTCCGCCGCAAGCCCCGGGCACGGCTCGGCCCCGCCGCGGCCGCCGCTCCAGCCGCGCCGCCGTTTCCCGGGGCTGCCGCAGCGGCGGGAGCGGGGCCGGGGCTGCGCGGAGGCAGCGGGAGCGGGAGCAGCCCCGCACCGCCCGCACCGCCCGCCGCAGCCCCGCGGGGCCGCGGACCAAGAGCCCGGAGCCCGCAGCCCGCAGCCCGGGGCCCGCCGTCGCGGCCGGTGCCGGTGCTGCCCCGCGGCGGGGTCCGGCGGCCGCGGCAGCCCCCCCCGGCCCCCCCAAACCTTCGCGGCCCCCGGCTCCGCGCCGAGCCCCGGCCCCCCAGCCCGGCAGGGGCGACCGCCCCGGGCTCCCCCCGGTGCCCCCCGGCCCCTCACCTTGGCTGGCGCCGCCGTCGCCGTCCTCGCAGTCGGCCAGGTTGTTCAGCATGGCGCCGGCTGCCCGCGGCCGCACGCTGCCGCCCGGGAGCTGCGAGCACCGCGCTCCGCAGCCGGCAGCGTCCCCGCGCCGCCCCCCGCCGCCGCCGTGGGAGGGGGCTGCAGTGCGGAGGCGCCCGGGCTCACGGCTCGCTGCTGCCGGCGGAGCCCAGCCCGGCCGCTCGCTTCATCACGTATGCGGCAGGCATGGCCCCCGCCGCGGGGAGGGGGCGGCGGGCAGGGGCGAGGCGGGGGAGGGCGCGGCGCACGCCGCCCCCCGGCTGAGCCGGGCGGGGGGGGGGGGAACTGGGGCACGGCCGCGCTGCGGGCCCCGGCTGGCGGGGGCGGGACGGGCCCGCACCCTGCACCGGCCCCGCACCCCGCACTGGCCCCCACACCGGCCCCTGCACCCCGCACCGGCCCCGCACCCCGCACCGGCCCCCACACCAGCCCCTGCACCCCACACCCCGCACCGGCCCCGCATCCCGCACCACCCCTGCATCCCGCACCACCCCTGCATCCCGCACCGGCCCTGCACCGGCCCCTGCACCCCGCACTGGCCCCTGCACCCCGCACCGGCCCTGCACCGGCCCCGCACCGGCCCCCGCACCCCACACCGGCCCCACACCCCGCACCAGCCCCCACACCCTGCACCAGCCCTGCACCCTGCACCGGCCCCTGCACCCTGCACCGGCCCCTGCACCCCGCACTGGCCCCTGCACCCCGCACCGGCCCTGCACCAGCCCCGCACCCTGCACCAGCCCCGCACCCTGCACCAGCCCCGCACCCTGCACTGGCTCCCACACTGCCCCCACACCACCCCCGCACCCCGCACTGCCCCCGCACCGGTGCAGCCCCGAGAGCGGGCAGCCGGCTCAGGGGGTGCAGTGGGGCACAGCCTGTGCCTGCGGGGCCGACGCATCCCCCAGGGACGCTGAGGCCTGGGGTCAGGGCAAGCCCCTGCCCGGGCAGCGCCGGCCCCTGCCTGCAGCGAGGCCAGCGGCGGGGGGCACAGATCCCGGGTGGGGGGCACAGATCCCGGGTGGGGAGGCAGCTCTGGGGTGGGGGCACAGCTCCGGGGTGGGGGGCAACTCCGGGGTGGGGCAGTGCAGCCATGCTGAAGACCCCTCTGCAGGCAGCAGGGCCCCGGCCAGGGGCGAAGCCCCCCCCCCGGCCCCAGCAGCAGGGCCGGCCTGCAGCCGCCATCACCCGAGGGCACCCCGGGGAGGAAGGGGATGGCCAGCCCACCCAGCAGCGGGGGGCCCGAGCACCGGCAGAGGCTGCCGACCCCGCTCTGCCCAGCTGGGCTGCAGCAGCCCTGCAGAGCGGGGAGCTGCCTGCGGACAGGAGCGGGCTTGGCCTGACCCCCCAGGGCTCCGGGGGGGCTGGGGTCACTCCGTGCCCAGAACAGCCCAGCACAGCCCCCTCAGACCCGCAGCAGGTCCCGGGCTGACCCTGGGGAAGGGCTGCAAGGGGCCCCCCGGGCCCTGCTGCCTCCGGTGGAGCCCCCGGCCCTCCCAGCCTGGCCCCCAGCAGGGCTGCGGGGCTCAGGGCCACCTTCGGGCTGGGGGCTGCTGACAGGACCCTGCACTGACCCCCAGGGCCGCTTGCAGCCCCCCTCCTCTCACCCACTTAACCCGGGAGGATCCCAGCGCCGGAGCTGGCTGCAGCTCCCGGCATCTCCCCCGGAGCAGGCTGAGATCATGACAGCCCGCTGGCGTTAGTTACTTCTTGACGGCTGTAATTAATTGTTTACTTTCTCCTGGTACGGGGCCAGCTGCTCTGCAGCGCAGAGGCTCCCCAGCCCTCACCTTGTGGGGCCGGAGGGCTCGGACCCCTCGCACCGGCCCCGCCAGCAGCCCCAGCCCCTGCCCTGTCGCTGCAGCCAGGACCCCCGGGCCCAGCGTCCCGGGGGAGCCAGGCGGGCACAGCCCCAGCTCCGCTGCAAACGGTACAGGCAGCCCGCAGGCAGGGTGGGCAGCTCAGGGGCTGCCCCAGCGCGGGGCAGAGCGCTGCCAGCCCCCCCTCGCTTGGCCCTCAGCCCCCCTCCCTGCCCAGGACCCTGTGTGCGGCTGCAGCGTGGGGCTGCCCCTGCCCAGCCGCAGCAGCACCGTCCCCTCGCCCCCACGTCCCTCGGCCTTGAGTGGGAGCCAGCGCTGGAGCGAGGGGCTGGCCCGCTCCCAAGGGACAGGGCTGGCCCCCCACGCGTGCTGCCCGCACAGCCAGGGCTGCAGGCAGGACGCAGCGGGCAGAGCAGCTCTCCCTGGCCGGTCCGGGGGGGTTTGCAGAGCCCACCCACGCGTGGCTGTGGCCGTGGCTGTGGCCAGGCAGAGGGGCAGCGGGCTGGGGGCCATGCAGGGGCCAGCCACGGCCAGTGCCGAGAGGGTGGTTTTGCGCAGGAGGCCGCAGCGCGTGGGCTCGGCACAAGAGGGATTTTCCTGCTAAAACAGATGGGGGGGAGGGAGCACGTGAAAGACCACGAATCCCCTAATCCCTGGATTATGGCTCCATTTCAGGGGCTGGGATTTGCCAGCAGCGCAGGGGGGCTACGCTACCGACTGTATTTGCTTAGCCCATGCACAGGGTCCCACTGCCATGGGGGGCACATTGAGGGTGTCCCCGGGGCAGAGCCAGACCAAGGGGGTCAAACCCCCAGCACAGCACTGACCTAACCCTGGCCTGGGAGCGCGATGCCCTGGGGCTGGGGTACATGGCCCCCCAGGGCTGGGGTGCGTGGCCCCAGCGTGCCGGGAGCGCAGAGGCTTGGCAGAGCTTGGGCAGCACCCACGCCCCGGCGCTGCCTGCAGCCCTGGTGCCAGACCCCTTTCCTTACAACCCCGGTACCAGACCCCTTTCCTTACAACCCCGGTACCAGACCCCTTTCCTTACAACCCCAGTACCAGACCCCTTTCCTGGCACCCTGGGTGCTGCAGGGTGTCAGGAAAGGGGTCTGGCACCGGGGCTGCAGGCAGCGCAAGGGCATGGGCAGAGGAGCTGGGAATGGAGGGAGGCAGACGCCTTTCCCTGGGCATGGGGTGATCAGCTGCAAGTGGCCCCCGGGTGCAGGCAGGATCCTGGCATAGGCTGGGCACAGCATCAGTGCCCCACTTAACTGCAAGAGGCTGAACGACGAGGGAGAGCTGCGCAGCTCCTCTGCCAGGCCAAGGCGGTGGCATGGCACAGCTGGACCCCCCCCAATGCCTCTGCACCCCCCCGTGATGGAGACTGATGAGCTATACATGACCCCCCCCAAGAGCCAGAGCCAGTCCAGGACATGGAGCACCCCTGCAACCCCCCCTGTGCCACTGCAGACCCCGCAGAGCCCCCCGAGCACGTCCCAGACCCCCCCGCACCTGCCGTGCTGCAGACCCCATGTCAGGGGAACCGTCCCCGCAGCCCTTCCCAGGGCAGGCGTCCCGGCAGCCGGCCACACAGCCCTTGCCCGTCCTGTCACCGGTGGTGGTCAAACCTCCCAGGAGCAAGACACGTGCCGGAGGCACTGCGAAACCTCCTGAGGGCACGGCGTGAGCAGCCTGGCAGCAGCCCACCCAGGAAGTGAGGGCAGCCATGCTGTGGAGATGCCGGTGGGCATGCTGCACGGCCTGCAGCGATCCCCAGGCACCGGCAGCAGCCTGCCCGACCCACGCCCTGCATGGACCGGAGACCCCGCGGTCCCAGCTCGGCAGGGCGCTCCTCGCAGCACCGGGGCTCGAGGGCATGAGGCCAGGCAGCCCTCCGGAGAAAGAAGAGCTGGGGCAAGAGAGACCCGAAGAGGACAGAGGGGTGGGGGGGGGAGCCCAGAGGTGCAGTGGGGTACAGAGGGCAGCAATGCTCACACACAGCCAGGGGCCATGCCGGATTTGCATCATGGTGTGCCCCGCACCGCTCTGTCCTGCCGGACCCACGAGCCCAGGGGCAGCACGTCCTGCAGCACCCCCGTGGGACGGAGGGGTCTTGCTCGTCCCCATCCAGACAGGTCAGGGCCCTGGCACCAGCACCAGGGCAAAAACAGAGCCTGGAGGGGACACGGGTGCCAGCTGGGACCTGCCACCAGCTCCAGCGGCAGGACAGGATGTGGAGGGAGGGACAGCATCCCGTGGGGCTGGGAGAGGAGCCGCGGGTAGCCGGCAGCTGGTGCAGCTGCCCAAGGCCAAGAGCAGAAGGGCAGCAGTGGGGCAGGGCAGGAGGACGTGAGCTCCTGCGTCACGAGAGCCCCGCACCGCGCGCAGCTGGCGCGGCGTCCCTGGCTGCCCTGCCCAGATGTCTTGCCGGCAGCGGGGCTGCGGCAGCGGGTGGCCAGGCAGCCCGGCACGGGGATCAGCCATGGAAGCAACCTCCTCCTGCCGGGCCCCGCTCCCGGGCAGTGCAGCCAAAAAGCCCCCCCCGAGCAGCCCCACGCTGGGCTGGCGTAGCTGAGCGAGGGCCGGAGGGCGCGGTGCCGGCCGAGGAGCAGCTGCACGGCCATCGCCGGCTGCTCCCGAAAGGGTTGGGTGCGGGAGCGCAGCTGGCGGAGGTGCTGGGGTGTCCTGCATCCCACACGGCACCCCTGCCCAGTCCCACAGCCTGTGCAAGCACCCCCAGCCCCTGGCACCCGCCAGAGCCCCCCGTGGTGGGTTCGTCGGCACGGAGAGGCCTTGGGAAGGTGCTGCAGGTGGCACTTGGGGCTTGGGCTGCCCCAGCCCCCCCCAAGAAGTCCCACACCGCCCGTGCCACGCGGCCCCTCCACGGCGCAGCCCCTTGGAGCTTTTAACACCTCCCAAGACCACCCGGTCTCCCACGAGCCCGTCTTGCGTGGATCCGGGCTAGGGGAGCCGGGGAGCCACTGCAGCGGGGGGGTGGGCAGGGGAGGCCAGGCCCCCCGCCCACGCAGCCCCCGCAGAGCCTGCCCCTTGCATGCACCCCTCTGCGCCCGGCGCCTCGAGCAGGGGCTGCAGGGGCTCTGCCCTGGCACCCCGCGGGGGTCCTGCCCCACCCTCGCACCCCGGCCCCGCAGCGGGGTGTCCCTGCGGGCAGCAGCCGCGCAGCCGGGACGCAGCCAGGGCTGGTGGGGCCCCCGCCGCCGCCCACCCCCGCCCCCCCGGGTGCCCCACACAGCCCTGCCCCCGGCCCCCCTCCCCCGGCGGGCCTGGCGGAGCGGCTGAACCCCCCCCAGCCTGAGGAGTCGCCGGCAGGGATGACACCGGGCGCGGTTTCCATGGCAACCAGAGAGGCTCCTTAACCAGTTGGTTGCCATGGCGACTGCCGCCGAGCCCGGCTGCCTCGGGATACGCGGGGGGGGGGAGGGGGGGGGCTCCGCTCCAGGGGTGCCCCGGTGCCCCCCGGGCCAGCGCAGCTGCCCCACGGCCGCGCCCCGGGGGACCCCGGCCCCGCACGGGGGGGAGTGGGGGGTGGGGGCCGGGGGGGGCCCACCCGGTCCCCGGCCAGGGGGAAGGAAGGCCGCCCCCCCACGCCGCGGGTGCTGGGGGGAGACACCCGGGGGGGCCGGGCACCGCCGGCGGCGGCGGGGAGGGGCGTGGCCGGGGGGGCGTGGCCGGGAGGGGCGTGGCCGGGAGGGGCGTAGACGGAGGCCGTCCCGGCAGCGCCCCCTGGCGGCGGCGAGGCCCCGCGCAGCCCCGGCCGCCCCCGCCGAGACCCGCGGGCCCCGCACCGGCCCCGCACCGGCCCCGCCGCCCCGTCCCGAACCCCCGGGCCCAGCCCCGGCTCCGGCCGTGCTGCAGCAGCAACCTGCGCCCGGCCCCGGGCCCCTGCTGCGGCTCCCTGCCCCGACAGCCCCAGCCCGGGGTCCGCACGGGGCTGACCCACCCCCCCCAGCGCCACCCCCGGCACCGGCCGCGTGGGGCCGCCCACGGGCAGAGCCGGCCGGGAGCGGCGGCGGCGAGGCGGCCCCACGGCCCCGGCACGGCGCAGGGAGCGCAGGCGAACCCCGGGCCAGCCGGGAGCGGGGCCCCGCGGGGGCCGGGTGGTCCCGCGGGGGCCGGGGTCTGTGCCGGGGCAGAGGGTCCTCCCGCCGCCCCTGCGGGTCCCCGCGCCGCCCCGGCACCGAGCGGCACGGCCGGCCGCAGCCCCCACCTGCTCCCCACCCCGGGACCCGCTCCGAGCTCCCCGGGGCCTCCATCACCCCAGCGCCGCTGCCAGCCCCACGCGTGACGCTGGCAAGGGCCAGGCGGCACCGAGCACCCGCCTGGGACCCGGTCCCTCCCCACCGCCGCGCAAGCAGCTCCGCCATCCGCAGCCCCGTGCCAGCCCCGTGGGCGCACAGCCCCACGGCACCCCGTCCCATCCATCCTCCGGGGGGGCTGCATCCACAGCTCCGGGGCCACGCAGCAACACGGGGTGCGAATCGGGGCAGCCCGGGGGCCCTCCGGCACGCTGCCCTGACCCCTCGGCACCCACCTGCCATGGCCGCGGCCAACCCACGGTACAGGGTGGGTCCTGGGGCGCCTGCCGGCAGGGCCGAGCCACCAGCTGTCCTCTGCGAGGGTGCAAGGTCACAGCTCAGCCGGGGAGCGACGCCGTCCCCGCGCCTCCCCTGCCACGGCCCCTGTGGCGTGCCCACCCCAGCTCTCCCACGGCCAGGCCTGCTCCTCACCTGGCGCACCCGGCCCCCCGCGAGCAGATCCGCCACCGAGCTGATAAGCTGTTCCCAGAGGCAGCGGGCTCCGGCCGCGGCTCCCGCTCAGCACCGGTGGGAGGTGGCCCAAGGGCCAGGCCCAGCCACCCCAGGATGCTGTGGGGTGACAAGTGTCCCTGCACCCACCCACCACCAGCCCCAGCCCTGTGCCACCCCGCCACGGCCAGGGTCCTGGGCAGGGTGCCCCGAGGGGCCGGAGCCCACTCGCGGGGGCACAGCCCGGCCTGGCCGTCGCGGCGCCCGTCCGGCTGCTCGCCGCCTCCCACCAGCGCCCTTCGCCGAGGGCGCAAGGTCACAGCTCCGTGCAGCGTGGTGCTGCCGTCGGCTGGGTTTCTGGGATCGATACGGCTCCGGTGACGGTGCAGCCCCACCGCCACGTCCCCTGGGCACCGCGAGGCGACAGCCTGCCGGCCCCAGCACCCGCGCCCACTGCAGCCTGGTGGGCCATCGCCGCTGAGGGCTAGCAGCATCCTGCCCTCCGCGTGCCCTCGTGCTGGCCCGGCCGCAGCCCCGCAGCCCACCCTCCTCCGCGGCCCCCCGAGAAGCAGCGTGCAGCCTCGCGCCCGCAGCCGTCTCCCACGTGCCAGCCGTGACCCCCGCTCCGTCCTGCTGCAGGTCCCGCAGGAGCAGGGCCTTGCTCCGACAGACCCCCGGGACGGGGATGGGGCAGGGGAGCTCCCCGGGGAGCGGGGGCAGCCCCGAGTGAGAGCCCCGGGATGAGGGGTCCTGCCCGGGCAGCCAAGCCCCACTCCCTGCTCCGCACCCCCCGTCCCCTGAGCCCCGCAGCCCCCTGCCAGCCCCGCTCCGGGTTCCCGCAGCCTCTGAGGGGCCCGGCCAGCCGACCACCGGCCCCGGGGCGACTCTGCACCCCCCCACGGTGGCCCGACGGCCCGGCCCTGCCCCGCGGACCCTCCCCACGGACCCTGCCCTGGGAACCCTGCCCCACGGACCCTGCCCTGCCCACAGACCCTCCCCACGGACCCTGCCCTGGGAACCCTGCCCCACGGACCCTCCCCACCGACCCCCTTCCACCAGCTCTGCCCCACAGACCCCTCCCCACGGACCCTGCCCTGGGAACCCTGCCCCACCGACCCTCCCCACGGACCCCCTTCCACCGGCTCTGCCGCACCGGCTCTGCCCCACGGACCCCTCCCCACGGAGCCCCCCAGCCGTGACCGGGCGCTCACCTCTGCCGTCGCGGCCGGGCCGGCGGCCGCCCCCCGCGCCGCGGTGGGGTCCGCGGGCGGGCGCGGGGCCGTGCCGGGGCAGCGCGGTGACGGTGAACCGCCGGCTCATGGCCCCGCCGCCTCCACAAGTGGCTCCGGGCCCCGGCGGCCGCCGAGCGCGGCCCCGCCGGGCGCTGACCGGGGTCCTAGTGCCCGCGGCACCGCCCGCCGCGCCGCCCCCGCGCCTGCAGGGCTGCGGGGCTCGGGTCGGCTCGGATCGGCACGGATCGGCACGGATCGCTCCGGTCCGGCACGGCTTGGCTAGCCTAAGGTCGGCGCCGTACGGCTCGGCTGGGGTCTGTTCGGGTTGGCCTGGCTCGGCACGGCTCGGGTCGGGTCGGTTCGGTTCGACGGGACGGACCGAGGGGTCGCTCCGCCCCGCAGCCTCCGCCGCACCGGGGGTGCTGGGACCGGACCCCGGCGGGACGGGACGGGGCCGCACTCTGCCCCCGCCCTGCGCGGAGCCGCGGCCGCTAATTACAGCTAATTACAGCCCCGGGGCTGCGGTCGCCCCACCCTGCCACGGCCCCGGGCAGCCCCCGGCCCCGGCCCCGCCGCTGGGCTCCGCGGGCCGCGCCGGGACAGGCCGGGGCAGGGCGGCTCTGCGGGGGGGCCCGGCCCTACTCCGTGTCCCGGCCCCACGCCGTGTCCCAGCCTGCGACAACCGCCCGACCCCCGCCGCCGGTGGAGCCCCCGGGGGGGCTGTGGAGGGGTGCGGGGGCTGTTGGGACTGAGGGACGGCCCCCCCGCTGGGACCCAGTGTGCCTCAGGGGGCCCAGAGCACTCAGAAAAGGGGGGCTGGGCTGCAGCCCCCCCCCCCAGCACCCCCTTCCCCACCGATGCTGGCACCCCACACCTTTGGGGTTCGCCGCGCCGTGGCCCCGGCTGACAGAGCACGCGGAGGCCGTGTCCCAAGGATCGTCTTTATTAAAAAGGGGCAGATGGAGGTTGGCAGAGCCCCGCGTCCCCACCCCGGCCGAGTCCCCGGGCGCCAGCTCCCGGCTGAGCCTGGCCCGACCCGGCACAGCTGGCTCAGGAAAAAGACAAAATCGTTACAAATCCGTGTGCGGTTTGCACCAGGCAAACGCCTCTGCGCGGCGGAGCCAGCGCTGGCAGGGGTGGCATGGTGCCGGCTGCGGCGAGAGTCCTGCTCCCCAGCCGGGGCTCCCCGGACTGGGCAGCTCCCGAGGGGTCACCCCAGGACTCCCTGCCCTCTCCTGCCGGGGAGACGGCAAAGCCCCCACCTCGGCGGGGGCCGCCCCACAGCTGCGCAGCCCCCGGCGCCCCAGGGGGTCAAAGCTGCGAGATGGGAGCCGGGGCGTTGGGAGCGGTGGGCAGGGAGCGGCGCGTCGGCCGGAGCCGGGCAGCCGGTCAGGTCCTCAGTGCTGGGGGCACTGCAGGATGTCGTACTTGACGTAGCCCACCCGGTCCACCTGGTAGCGTGGCGTCATCCTCCAGTAGAAGCTGCCCCGGCAGAAGTGGTACTTGTCTGGGCGAGGAGGGAGGCGGAGGGAATGGGGTCAGTGGGAGGGTGGCCACACGAGGACCCGGCCTGGCAGCTGCCAGAGCGGTGCAGGCACGCAAGGATCAGGCCCCGGAGACAGCCCTCGCCGTGCCTGGCCAGCCCCACCCCAGGGACCCGCCGGGGCTGATGGCGTGATGGCGTGATGGCCGATGGCAAGGCATGCACTGCCCCGGGGCCGTTCCCCACGCCTGCGAGCATCCCAAGCCAGCACCTGGGCGATGCAGCTCCTGCCCGCAGGAGGCTCGGGGCAGCCGGGGGGTGACGACACGGCCCCCACCCACCAGGTCCCCGCTCACCTTGGTAAAGGAAGACGTTGCGCGCGTCGAGGGGGACGCCGGTGAAGACATCATCAGTGGCACGGGGGTAGCCCTTGTCCACCCTCTGGACCTTCACGTCCAGCCTGCGGGGAGAGCAGAGCCGTGCTGAGGGCTGCCAGGAGCCCCCCATCCCAGCCCCTCACAGGGGCTCCCCACGGCAGCCGTCCAGACCCGCTCACCTCCAGTAGCTCTCCCCACTGAAGAGCAGCACTTTGCCGCGGCCCCGCTGCAGGGCCCCCGAGATGCGGCCGGCTTCCTTCCCAATGCCCAGCTTCTCGATGCTCCGGGGGCCCAGCATGCTCTTGCCAGAAAATACCCAGAACTGCCGACCTGCAGCCGGGAGAGAGCACGAGCGTCAGCTGGCCCCGTGGGTGCCAGGGCAGGAGCGGGCTCCTCATGACGCCGGCGGCACCAGGGCTGCCGAGGGCGGCAGGGGCAGAGCTCACCAGCGAAGAAGAAGACCCTCTTGGTAAGCACGTCCTGGAAAGCGGCGTCGATGACAGCCGGGAGGCCAGGCCAGGTGTCTGCGATGGAGAAGGCGCCCTGGATGCCCGACTTCCAGAAGGATGAGTAGGTCCAGTATTTCCTGGTGGGGAAGGTCAGCCGTGCTGGTAACCTCGGCCTGGCACAGCCCTATGTCCCCCCATGCCCCCGGCACAGCCCCGTGTCTCCCCACGCCCCCTTGTCACCCCGGCACTTGCCAGGGCAGGAGGTGCCGGCCGCTGCTGCTCACCCGCCCTTGAAGAAATGCAGCTCCCCATTGATCTCCGTGATGGCATCGAAGTTCTTTTCCATGCAGGCGTCCCGGCTGGGGTCCACGGGAACGGGCTCGGCCGTGGGCTCAGGCGTCTCCGCCTCCTCCTCGGTGGTGGAGGTGCTGCCGGCCTCTGTGGGCTGGGGCTCTTCGGTGGGCAGCGGCGCAGGGGGGGTGGGCTTGGGGCCAGAGCCACGACCTGAGCAAACACAGGGGAGGGCGTGAGGCTGGGGGCCGGCCCGGCACCACGGGACCCCCAGTGTGCCCGGCCGCGGCGCAGCTGCTCACCGTAGAGGTACTGGATGCCCTGGACGTCATCCGGGTGCAGCTGGAAGTCCTGGACATAGCTGTACATGGGGTACATCAGGGCCTCGCGCACGCTGGAGTGGTCCAGCCCCAGCGAGTGCCCGAACTCGTGGGCAGCCACCAGGAAGATGCTGTAACCTGGGGGGAAGCACCGGCCTCAGCATCTGGCAGGACGGGACACGCCGGCTGGGGACCGCGACCCCCGCAGGGACCGCACCAGCACGGCAGCACAGCGTGGGGCTGGAGGGCATGGGAAGGGGGGCTGGTACCTCTGTCCGGGCAGAAGCCCCACTTCTTGTCGGTGTCATAGTCGCTGGTGGTGGCACACCAGAGCTTGCCGTCCTGCCGGCCCTGGCTGGTGCAGGCGCTGTAGGACTCCCCCAGGAAGGTGAAGGGGAAGACGCACGGGTCCCCCTGGGAGTTGCCACCAATGACCGCCGTGTCTGCAACGCAGCTTCAGTGGGGCTGTCCGCAGCCCCCAGGACAGCCCCGAGACCCCTCAGGCACCCACCCTGTGTGCCACTGCACAGGACCGGCCACCCCATGTGCCCCCCACCATGCACCCTCTCCCTGCTTGCACCTCGGTTGGGGCAGAAGCCGTATTTCTTGTCCTGGTCGAAGTTGGCAGTGGTGGCACACCAGCGGTAGCCGTCGGAGCGCCCGTCCGTGGTGCAGGTGTTGTAGGAAGTGCCGTCGAAGACGAAGGGGAAGACGCAGGGGGACCCGTCGCTGTTGCCGCCGTTGGTGTAGAGGACTGCAGGGTGAGGAGGGGTGAGGACTGCCCCGGGGCACCCGCGGGGCCAGGCAGGGGCTGCAGCCGCTGCTACTCACGTTCGCTGGGGCAGAAGCCGTATTTCTTGTCTCGGTCGTAGCTGGCGGTCGTGGCACACCAGGGCAGCCCGTCCGCACGCCCCTCCGTGATGCACCGGGAGTAGGAGCGGCCCTCGAAGATGAAGGGGAAGTGGCAGTTGGCTCCGTTGGCATTCCCGTGGCGGGTCTTCACCACTGCTCAGGAGAGGGGCGGCTCAGTGACGGGGCTGGGGCGGGCACTGTCGGCACCCCCCGACCCGCCAGACCCTGCCCTTACCTAAACCGGTTCCCAGCGTCCAGAACTCGTCGTCGTCAAAGTGGGCATCACCCTGGATCCCACGGCCCGGGGGAAAGGCATGTGCCAAGAGCCCATCCTTGCCGTCAAAGGGGTAGCCGTCCCCGTGCTCTGCGGGGACAAGCACCCTCAGAGCCAGCCCCACCAGAGGAGCCCCCGCGCCCCTGGTGCACGCGCAGACCCCGAGCACGCGAGCCCTGCACACCCCTTGCACGCCCGCACATGCGTGTGCCTGTTGGCATGCGCAGGGGCAGAGGGACCCCGGGCACACGGGGACACAGCCCAGGGAGATGCGGGGTGACAGTCCTGCGGGCAGGGCACGTCACCGGCCCTCTCCCTGCAGCTGAGCCGGCTCCCGGCTCCCTGCCTGCCCGTGGGATGTTACCTCGGCTGCCGAACATGATCATGATGTCCGCCTCGCCGCTGTAAATCTGGGTGAAGGTGAGGGGGGTGACATCGCTCCACACTTTGAACGCCCGCTTGAAGGCGTCATCGATCACGGCACGGTCCAGGTCGGGGGAGTAGTTCATCACCCTGACGGGGAGGGAAGCAGGGGCGTCAGCACTGCCAGGTCCCGGCTCGCGCCACAGGAGAGACCCTGCTCCGGGCGCATGGTGGGGACATGCCCCCACCCCAGGAGGGGACAGCAGCGCTGGCACGGTGGGGCAGAGCAGCTGGCCACCACCCTCAGGCTGGAGTTCGGATGCTCTCCCGGGCGCCGGGGAGCAGATCCTGCCTCTGTGCTGGCTTGGCTCTGGCTGCACCGAGCCCCAGCTGTGCCGGCAGCGCGGAGGCACAGCCAGCGGGCTGAGCCCAGGCTGCTGCCCTGCCTGGGCCCTCACGCCTGTCTCCATCCCCCGGGGGACCATTGCCCTGCGGGCACGAGGCTCCATCTCCTGGGGCAGAGACTCACCGGTATGTCAGGTCCATGTGGTCCCACTTGAGGTTCCCATCGAAGGTGAGGAAAGTTCCCACATCGGGGACGCCGCAGCGGGGGGCTCGCATGGCCTCCAGCGTGCTGGCATCCAGCTCTCCCGTCTCCTCCAGGCCCAGCTGCTTCTGCATCTTGCGAAGCGCCTTGGCCAGGGACACGTGCTTGCTGCCTGACTTCTCCTCTGCCTCCGTGGCGTAGCCGAACCGCAGCAGATAGCTCTGGGGAGGAAAGGCAGACGGAGGGGCTGAGCTCGGCAGGAGGGGGCTCAGGCAGTCTCGGGCACCGCACACCCCTGATGCCCAACACCAGCCCGGGCACCTTCCGGGGCACAGGGAGACAGGCAGCCCCCGAGCTCAGCCCGCAGCCCTGCGCTGGAGCCCCTCGGGGTCCTGGGTGCCAGGAGGGGGCCGTGGTGCCGCGCTCCCCTCACCTCCGCCAGCTCCAGGTCCGACAGGGTGCTGACCAGGTCCCCCGGGAAGGTGACAACCGCCTGCGGCTTGCTCTGGAGAGGGGCTGCGCAGCAGGAGAGGGCCAGCAGCCCCACGGCGAGCGGGGCCAGGAGGATGAGTGCCATGGCACGGTGGTGGCAGGAGGGCTGTGGCTGTGCCGGGTCCCTGCCGCTCGCTCTGGGAGCCGCTGGGCTCCCACTCCTATTTATGCGGCGGGGAGGGCAGTGAGTCACCCTCAGACCCCTCAGCCGACTCACGCTCCCTTCCCAAGGTGACGAAACGCACACTCAGGCTTCTCCGCTCCCTGCCTTAACTGTTTCATCACCTTGTTTACTAAACACACTCGAGCCCGCAGCCACGCAGGGTACGAGGATGGGTGCGAGGAAGAGCGGCCCGGCAGCCGCACCGGGGCACGGCACAGCCCGGCTGCCCCATGGCGGGGCGGCCGGCAGCGAGGGGCACGGCCCTGCTGGCCCCAGCGCCATGGTGGCAGCGGGAATGGCAGGGGGGCGCGGAGGCCAGGGGGCCAGCTGGGTGCTCAGGACCCTGTGGCTGTGCTGCTGCACCTGCCGACACCGAGCTCGGCCGGCTGAGGGCCGACGCCACCAAAGCCAGGCCCGTGGGCGCCTGGGTGGGCACTGGGGCTGCGTGGGCAGAGCTGGCAGGAGAGCCCGTGCCCAGAGCCCCCGCACCTGCAGCCCACCTGCCTGGGAGCCAGAGCTCAGACCCTCCCCAAGATGCAGCATCTGTCCCCATGTCACACCGCGGCTGCGTCACCCTGGTAGGGCAGACGTTCCCAGCACGGGAGGTCCTCGTGTCTCATCACCCCACGCAGAGCCCTGCGGGGCCAGGGCAGCACCCACCCAGGAGCAGCCCCGGGCCTGGGGATGCTCCGGCGGGGTCCACGGGACACGGGGGTGCCCTGTCCTCGCCGCTGGCTGCTCCGCAGGGTGCTGCTGACTCAGGTTCCCACCCGGCACAGCACAAACCTTGCCGTGGGACAGTGTTTTCCTGCTTCTCCCAAAGTGCCGACGCTTGTGGGAATGGGAGTGGTGAAGGGGAAAGCAAACAGGGATGAGGAGCAAGAGGAAAACGGATGGCAGAGCAGACAGAAAGGCGCAGCGTCAGCCGGGGGAAGCGGGAGGGCTGGTGCAGCCCAACAACGCTGCCCAAGACGCAGGTCCCAGGACGGGTCCCCCTTCCCCAGCCCTTGCTAAGCCCGGGCTGCGCCCCTGCAGCCACCCCTGGCTCTGCACCACCCCGGGCTCTGGCTGAGCTACCCTGGAGCCCAGCAAGGCTGGGGGACGGTGAGAGGAGAGGAGCCATGCTCCCCTGCGCCCTTGCAAGGAGCCCCGACACCCGAGGGAGGGCTCGTCCCTGGGGGAGAATCGCCCATGTGGGGCAGACTGAGGGGGCTCACCCCGGGCGCGGGCTCTGCCCCAGACCCCCTCCCTGCCCCGCCGGGGTGCCGCAGCCCTGCTCCCAGCCCAGCCTCATGCAGGGGAGCTGCTGAGCAGCAGGCACCCGGTGCTGGCAGGACGCAGCACCAGGGCCACCATCAGCTGGGCCCGGGGAGCTCGCAGGCAGCGCCGGCCCCGCCAGCGCGAGCCCTGCCAGGAGGAAGCGGCACTGAGAAATTGCGGAGTTGCCTCACGCCCTTGCCACAGACCTGCAAGAGCAGTGTCTGTTCTCAGGCGGAGGAAGTTGCTCCACAAGCGGCCGCCGTCCTGTACCCTGGCGTCACAAGCACATCCAGCCCACGGTGCCGGCACACAGCTCCCTCCTGGCTGGACGCAGGCCAGGAACCCCCCCAGCCTCCCCGACTGTCTCCCCTCCCTGCGGGGTCCAGCCTGCTGCCCCTCACCCCTGTGCACGGCCCAGCTCTTTGCAAGGCAGGAGGCAGCGTCTCTCCGTGCTACCTGCCTGGCCAGCAGCCGGGGCGAGGATGGGGCTCTTTGAGGCGCCCCGAGGCCCCCGCTGCAGCCGATGGCTCCTGGGGCGTGCAGGGAGCAGGCACCGCTCCATGTCCTCCGCTCTCCAGGCTGCCACGAGCTCAGCCCACAGCACACGGAGCCAGCGCCAGAGATGGATGCAAAAGCATCGCTGGGAGGATGCACCCTTGGGACAGCCCGGGCAAGGGGATGTCTGACACTGGCTCTGGGGTGCAGCCAGGGAGGCCAGATCTGGCTCTGGCCTCCCTGGTGCTGTGACAAATCCCTGGGCCTTTCCCACGCTATTCCCATCCCTCGTTTCCACTGCATGCAGGAGCCGCAGCTCCCACAGCCCAGGCACGCTGCCACGGCACCGCCTGCACCGCACCGCACCGCCTGCACCGCACTGCACCGCCTGCAGCACCCCTGAGGGCAGAGCCATGGCCGAGCGGAGCAGAGCAGCGCTCGCTGGGCCGGGGCTCGGAGGAGGGCGATGGCAGGAGGAGCTGAGAGCCAGGGCCCCGCATACTGCGCAGCCTGCCCTGGCAAGCCCACTCTCGCCCGGCTCCAGGCAGCTCCGGTGTGCACCGGTGGGTCCGTGGCCAACGGCACCGAGCATCCTCGAGCTGGGTGGCCGGGGTCCTGGCGGGGGGCTACCGGCTGCAGCTCTGTCCCCCAGTCTGGCCTCTCCCACTGACTCATGGCCCCACTCGCCAGCTTCCTCCTGGCACCAGCCCGGGGGATTTTCTGGTGACTCTCCAGAGGCTCCGCAGGGAGCAGGGGAAGGGCTGGGGCAACAGGGAAACACCCGTGTCTGGCAGCGCCAGCAGCCTCAGAGCCAGGCCGGGGAACTCCATGGGGACAGGCTTGGCGCTGCCAGCACAAAACCCACAGGCAGCCCCAGCCCCAGCTGGCGCGGGTCCCTCGGCACAGGCACATGCAGAGCCGTGCTCGGGGCAGCTGCTGCCGCTGGCGGGAGAGGAGGGTGGTGGCAAGCACCGGCGGCACAGCAGGAGAGGGATTTTGGCTGCCGGGGAGCCCCAGAGCACCTGGGTGCTGTGCCCAGCCCGTGCCTGCCCAGGGACACCGTTTGCACCCAGAGTCCCCATAAGGACGAACTATATGGAAAAACCCACACGGACATCCTGTATCCCAGCCAGCTGCCCAAGCCACGAGGCTCCCTGTCACCACCGCTACCGCCAAAAGGGGAAGGAACAGCCACCGCAGCCCCTTCCTACACCCTTACTCACTCATGCAGGCGTGCACCACGGGGAGACCCCCGTGGGAAACATGTCCAGGACCCCGGCTGCGGCCGGACGCCCGCCTGGATCCCGAGCGGTGGGGAGGCAGCGGCCCTGCCCGGGGCAGAGGCTGCCGGGACACGGCAGCACCTTGGCCGGGCTGCCGGTCTCCAGCCGGGAGGTGCTGGCTGGGCCAGCAGTGAGCTTTGGAGGGGCTGGGCAGAGCCAGGGACCCCCAGAGCCGTTCCCCCAGCACAGGCGAGTGGGGGCCAGCTGGGAGGGAGTGCGGCACCAGCCGGCTAGGGGAGAGCCCCGAAAGCCATGGCCATGGGGTGCACCGGGGTGGCAAAGGTGGCGGAAGAGCCGAGGAGTGGGTGGGCAAGGGGGCACCTGGCTGCCACTGTTGCTGCCTCACACCTGGGAGCCCAAAGATCCGGGCAGGGGACAGGGGGTATGCGGGAGCAAAGGGCAGGCGCAGGTGTGCGGACGGCATCGGACGCCCTCCCGGCACGAGCGGCCGGGCAGGAGTGCAGCAGAGCGGAAGCAGGGCGGGAGGGAGTCAGCATCTTGTGCGGGTGAGACAGCGCTGGCTCCGGGAGAGCACGGCGCTGCCCATCACAGGGAAGCGTGGCCCGTGCGGAGGGCAGGGAGCAGCTCGGACCCGTCAGCCGCCACACACAGCGCCAGCGCCACGGCAGAGACGGATTCCCCAGCCGGCGGGCAGGGCACCAGTGCGTGCCCCCAGCCAAGCCGGGCAGCTGCCGCTGCCGGCCCCACCACCCCAAGCCCAGCCTTGCTCCCATCCCACGGGCTCTGCAGCACCCAGTGTCCAGGGAGCAGAGCTGCTGCCCGCGCGCCGGCTGCCTCGGCCAGCACCAGCCCCACCGTACGGCACCGCATCCCGGGCGTGGGGGCACTTGGCACAGGAGTGGGACTGAAGGCACAGGGAGCAGCTCTGCGTCAGAGGCTTGGAAGCCTGGTTGCTCCTGCTCAAGGGCTCCAGACAGAAACAACATTCCTGCACACACTTCCCCTATCCGCTGCCCCGACGCTGGGCCGCGCGTGGGCCGCGATCACTTCCTCCAGCTGGGCCCAGGACCCTTCTTGGCAAACTGCGCCGCATGCCACGGCTCCGCAGCGCTGCCGGCACAGCCGGACCCCAGCCCCGCTCGCCTTCCCGGCCTGCCCGATGCTCTGTGGATGCACCTGCTCGTCTCCCTGCCTGTCCCTGCCAGACCCTGCCTGTCCCCTGCCTCACCTGGTGAACTCCCCAGCCCCTCAACACCAGCTCCTTGCGAATTCTTTGCCCCCATTTGCCCACGGCTCCCCCAGCCCCTGTGCCGCTGCTCTCTGCAGCCGCTCGTCTGGGCGAGGATGACGCAGCCAGTGTCAGCGGGGTGGATCACCTCCGCCCTGCAGGCACTGAAACCAGCGCCGCAGTTTCATCACCGATCCCAGCTGTAAACCACACATGACGGATCCCCCCGGCCGTCACGCTGGCTCCAGGCACCCAGGTGGGTGGCACAGTCACCTCCCCGCATCAGGCTGGGACAACCCCCCCTCCACGCCTTCCCTGTCACCTTCACACGCCGGGAACGCCCCATCTGTTTGGGTCCCACATGGATGCTGGAGCAGGAATCTCCCTCCCAGCGCACTGCTGCTCCGGGCGCTGGGGCCGGCGGCGGGCACAGCCTGTGCCGCGGCAGCTGGACACAGCCCTGCTGATGCCAGGGGGGGACCCAGCACCTCGCAGACGCCCACGCAGAGCCCTCACCACGCGGCACAACCCCTGCGCTCACCTGCACCCCGCTCATCTCCACGGCACGGAGAGGAAACCACTCTCCTGCCTGCCGGGAAGCCCGCGAGGTGGGAAATCCAGGAAGGGTTTGAAGAAACGAGCCAGCCTCTGGCAGAGGCTTCCAAAATCGCCTTGGTATTCGATCTGGAGGGAAAACAGCCCAGACCATCCCAGCTGCTGGAGAACGGTGTGAAGAGCCCGGCAGCCCCAGGGATATAGGAAAGGGGTGCGAGGGCTCCAAATACCACAGGGCTCTTGTGTTTCATGACTTGCCTTGCTGTCAACTCATTCCCATCCCTCGAACCTCATCCCATCTCAGCCTTTGCCTCTGGCTTTGACCAACTTTTGTTTTACCAAACTTTCCCCACCTGCCCGGAGCGGGACCACGGTGCGTTCAGACACGTGAGCGGGGTGCAGGGCCCAGGGCTGCTCCGGCTCCTGCGGGCTGCACAGGGCAGCACCGAGACTTCACCACCTGTGGTGGCTTTGGGAAGGGGTGTCCGCGGGCAGCCCCTCAGCCGGCTGGGGCCATCCCCTCGGGGGTGACCTGCTGGATCAGGCCCACGGAGGCTCCCGTGCCCCACGGGGGTAAGGCAGGGGCCGGGAGGGGAGCAGGGCAGGATGGGGCTGGGCGGCTGCAGCTCCTCAAGGCACAGCTGCTGCGCCGGCACGGCACGGGTGGGCAGCGCTTTGTTCCCCGGCGGTGAGACGGGCACAGCAGCTGCCTGCTAAAATGGGAAGAGCAGCAATTGTGACAATGACGGCGAACCTGCCTGCTTGGCCCGCACTCGAAGGGGACAACGCCGTGCCAGGAACGCACCGCCTGTCAATGATGAAACGGCTCAAGAATAAGAAGCGGGGGTTTGTAGAACGTGAAATATGGGCAAAACTGATTGTATTTAATTGTAAACTACAAGCAGCAGAAGGAAGAGTGGTAGATGCAACATGCTCGGATTTCAGTAAAACATTTGACAACTGTTCTAACGCTTGCTGCCAAATTAATTCAGAGCGGCTCAGTTGTCAACACAGGCATATGGACAAAACCCAGGCAGCCCGGGGAATGGCAAGCGGCCTGGCCGTCAGCCTGGGAGCTGCCGGGGCTGCACGACCCTTGGGGCCTTTTCAAACCTCTTCTGCAGGCACGGGGGGGAGGAAGGCCGGCACCGGGCTGCGGAGCACTGGGGACAGAGAGCGCTGCCGTGCTGCCAGGGGAGGAGAAGGGCTGCAGAGCAGCCGGGCGAGAGCCACCAGCCCTTCGGTAGCTGCTGTGCCCCATGCCCCGCGGGCACCTCTGAACATCACACGGCACAGAGCAGTCCTGGAGCCTACCTGCTCAGCCCCAGTGACCCCCTTCCATGGGGCAGGAGCGGGGGGGACCGACCAAACCAACACCGCACCCAGTTGCTGCCCGGTGGGGCTCAGGACCGCTGCTGTGCGAGAGCCGCAGGGCCCCTCCGTGCTCCGAGGCGGTTTGGCTGCGGGGCCGGTGCAGGCTGGGAGCCCCCACGGCAGCGCCGGGGTACCGAGCTCCCCCAGCCCACGGTGCTCAGCAGGGCGAAGCCCCGTGCCAGCGATGAGAACAGCCCGGCACAGCACGTGTCTAAGGCCTCTGGGGCCCTGCTACACACACAGTTCTCCTGCCCACCTTGTTTATTTTACTTATATTTCAGTAATTTGCTGATTACCCTTTTTTAACTAACCAGCAGTGATGAATCAGCAGCACAGGAGAGGGTGGAAGCTGGCGGCCTTGGACCATGGCTCCGAGGTCTCAGGTTCTGGGAAGGAAGCCACAGGATCCCTCCAGAAGGGAAAAAAAACAACCAGCAGCAGCAGCACTTCTGGCAGGCGAGGAGGGGCCGGGCAGGGCCGCAGCCACGGCTGTTTGCATTTCAGCAGCTCCAAACACATCCCGGAAAGGCCGTCAGTGGTCCCGAAGCCCTGTGGGAACAGCAGCCATAGCTCTGACCCGGGCGCAAGACGAGACACGCGGGACAGGCAGCGTACGGCACGGCTCGGTGCCGCTGTTGCTGCAGCCCGTGCGCAGGACGGCGGGCACCGACGGCCCAGGAGGCAGCAGGATGCGAGGAGGGCACCGCGTCCCCCCCGGCAGGCAGGAGCGCCCAGCAGAGCGGTAGCGGGGGCACTGGCAGGGAGCACGGCTGCACGCTCTGTCTGGAGCTGGCCCAGCCACGCAGCGCTGCCTCGCCTCGGGGAGAGCCCCTCTGGGGCAGAGCCTGGGCCAGCAACCCACCTCCCACCAAGGGAACCTCGCGAGGGTGTAAGTGGCCTCGCCACAGGCTTTTGTCGGCTCCTGCGAGCCCCTGGGGAGCAGCTGGGAGCGGCTCCTGCCTGTCTCGGGAGCGCCCTGCCCGAGCCCAAGGGTGGCATTACGGCCGAGGCTGCGGGTTCGGCCACAGAAAACAGGGCATTATCCTACGACACTCCCACCGGTGCCAGCACCCTGGGAAGCGGAGATCCCAGCAGGAGCAGCCAGCGCCAGAGGCAGGCTGCTCCCCGCAGAAGCGCTGGTGGCCCAGCAAGCCCTGGGTACGGGGCAGAGGGGCCAGAGCAGTGCCCAGCGGGAAGCTGTCCCGGCTGCCACCCCAGCATGGAGCAATCCCCTGGGAGAGCCCCAGGCGCCTTCTTCAGGAGCCGCTGTTGCTGGGAAGGAGCTGAGTGGTGAAGCAATCTGGTGTGAAGAAAAACCCATTTCCTGCAGCAAGGGCTGTTTTGCTCAACGTTTTACAAAATGTGCTGATGCAACTGCCCTTCCCAGGTGGGATATAAATACGAGCCTGGTTGATGTGGATTAATGCCCTGCAGCTACACAAACATCACCAGCAATGTTTTCTTTAAAAAGAAAAAAAGGAAACAGGGAGGAACAAACAGCATGGATGACAAAAATCACTGACTGTGGAAGTCCGGGGGCTCGGGTTGCAGGGAGGCTGGAGAGGTGCAGCCCTGCACAACACGCTCGGCAGAAGCCCCCACCTATTCTGGGACGCTGACCGAAGCCGTTAGCTCATGGAGAAGCTATTGTGGGAGCAGGGCAAGCCCGAGGCGGGTCAGTGCAGCGAACAAACTGCTGCCAGGGACGGGGCAGACCAGTGCGGCCGAGGGGTGCCGGCGAGAGCAGGACCCCAACCAGAGTCGCTCGGCTGGCGCGCTCTTGCTCTGCCCTGTGCGGCAGCTTGTCTGGCTGTAGCTCCTTCCAGGCGCCATATCCAGGCTGGAGAGCACAGAGCTGGGAAACCTTCCACCGCCTGCGACAGCCTGTCAGTGCAGCTGATCAACCAGCCTGTTAAAAATCAGCATCATATCCCACTCGAGCCTTATCGCGTTATTCTCCAGGCACAAGCGTTTGTGTTGTCTTCTCAGCCCGTTCCCAAAAGGCCTTTAACCTGGCGCTCCCCCTGCTAAGGTATTTGGACACACGTCCAATGCGTGCCGCATCCATTTTTGGATTCTCTTAAGCCTCTTGCTGAGATTTCTTTGTGTTTTCTTTGGCCCTGAAATGATTTCAGGCACGGGAACCGCAACGGCGGAGCATTATCAGAGAGGAGCTTTGCCTCCAGAGCAGAGCACAGGAGCTGTGCTTTGCCTGGCTTGGAAATTCTCTGCTCACCCCTGCTCGGGGGCACGCAGCATTTTTAAAAATAGCAGGTTACCCATCTCAGCAAAGCTCCCGCTGGTACAATCCTTTGAGACAGAGAACATGGGCTATCTCTACAGGGTAACAGGGAAGCTTTAAGAAACTTTCCACCAGTCGAGCCAGCATTGGGAGGGTCCACGCTAGCCCCTGAGGCTCCCAGAGGTCAGGCTGCTTTGCCCTGGAGCCATCGTCGTTTGGGACAACCCTTCACTTGTCTCAGACAGCAGCTGACTGAAGGCAAAAAGAGAGGAAACCTGCTAGTCTGACATAAATCCATCTCGTTTCCTCTACCTGGGAGGCAGCTTTTGCCAGGGGTTCCTCCAACCTACCCCCCCGCAACTGAATCGTGGAGCTTCCCCCACAGGGAGCACAGCAATGCCCTAAGCCCACTGACAGTGCCAGGCTCCCCTGCCACGAGCTACGGAGCCAGGACATCGGAAAGCGGACGTTGTCCGCAGGAGCCTCCCGCATCCTCCCCGGCTCCCCTTTCCCCCCCCAGCAACTGCAGAGCTGCGTGGGGTTGGTTCCTTTAAAGAGGAACAATGGGAAAAAAGACCCCGGCCCCTTGGTGTCCCTCAGGTTCTGGCACGGCTGCGGTCGCAGCAGCCTCCTGCGCACGGGGACTCGGCACCCGAGTCACTGGCAGGGAGCGCTGCCGCAGCAGGAGCACTCGTGCAGCCAGCCCCTTCCCAGCTCCCGCCAGCCCGGGGACGGGCTTCACCAATGCTGTCAACCCATGATAGACGAGGGCATAAACCTTTCAAGGATGTATTTAATTAGCTTGAAAAAAAAGCCGGAAGATGCAGGCGCACCAGGCTGGTGGTTCAGCAGCAGCTCCTCTGCTGCCTCTACCGGGCACAGGGCACCTCCAGGAAGTCTCGCCCAGGGCAGGAGGCACCAGATGGATGCGAGGGACCTGCAGAGCCGCGCAGAGGAGTGCTGGGCTGAGGGGGGATGAATCCAGCCACTGCCCTCCTTGCCCTGGACCAGAAGCACCACCGCCAAACGACACAGAGTGCTGATCCAGCCCACCCTGCTTGTCCAACACCCGTCCACTTGGATTTCTGGCAGGCTAACTCCGCACTGGCAGACCGCGCCAGATGAGACACTGTCTGTCCTTCTGCAGCTGGCACCACGTCAGCGCCAGCCCTGTACTGGCTGTTCTGGCCAGCGAGACAATGCAACTGCCCGCCCAGACCTGCTCCGGACAGAGCCGCACTGCGGGCTGACTCAGTCCCAGCGGCCCTGGGACCGGGCCGGGATGGGGAGCCTTGGCCCCCTCACTCAGCGAACGCGTCCCTTCCACAGGGACCGAGCAGCCAGGTTCAGCCCAAATACATCCCAACCTCGGAAGAACCCAGGCACAACACGATTGCCTTTCTTCCAGAAAAAAACCAGGATAGAGACGTCCTCAGTAGAGCACTGCAACATGAGAAAACATCGGTGAGAGCAAGGAGCCACCCAAGCCAGGGTTTCGTTGAAGACATCAGCGGGGAGCCAGGGCCGGCGGGGCCAGGGGCCTCGGCCAGAAGAGCCCAAGCACAGGCTCTCCATCCACAGCTGACCTCAGCTGGAGATGGCACACCACCGCATTTGACGGCGCTGCCAGAGGGCTGGGGCAGCAGCAGGCTCCTAAATGCATCCCTGCAGGGACGCCACAGCCTCAGGAAGCGCCAGCAAAGCCCCGCCGCCCGTGGCGTGCTGGGAGCCCCCGACCAGCCCAGAGCAGCCCCCCAGCTTGTGCACCTTGAGCGCAGGTGCTGGAGGTCAGTGCGGCTGACCCGGGCCTGCCAAACCACGCGCCCATCGCCAGCTGCAGTAGGGTGTAACCAGCCCGGGTGACAGTTTGGTTAGCAAGAGAACAGAGGAAGATGGCTACTGCTCAGCTGCAGAACTGCCATCAAAAGAGGCAAGTTTAGCTTCTGTAAGACAGAGCAAGCCTACGGCGCCCGTCAGGCGCCATTCCCGCACCGGAGAACGAGGGGAAAAAAGCAGAGTCCAAGACCGTGCAGCCCTGCAGGGCAGGTCACGGCACGGCAGAGGCCCCGGCAGCTCGGCCAGGGCCACTCCGGGGCAGGCTGGCCCCAGCTGGGCCCGCAGGCGCGGCCACGAACCGCGCCGGCCTCCGTGCCTACCGCGGGCTACAGGAAGGGAGCCGGAGCGCCGGGGCTGCGCGGCACCGCCCGAGATGCGGCCCCCGGCTGGGGGGACGCGCCGCCGGCCGCTACCGCAGAGCCCCCGCTCCGCCCGCGGCCGGATGGGGCTGCGATGGAGCCGCAGGGCGCAGCGGCGCGGCCGGGCCCGGAGCGGAGCGGCCGGGCCGAGCCAGGAGCCCAGGAGCCCTGCGCCAGCCCCGCCGCTGCCGCTGCCACTTCCGCTTCCGCCTTCTCGTCACGTGACGGGCGCAACCCGGCGCGACGCCGACGCTCAGGGCCCGGGCGCCGCTTCGTGACGCCATGACGCAGGGTCGCGGCACTTTCTCCATGATCGCTCCGCGGAGAAAGTAGTCCCCGGCGGGGCGCCGAGGCCTGCCCCCAGCCCGCGGGCGGCGGGCGGCGCCGCTCGGTGCCGGGAGGCGGCGGCGGCGGCCGGAGCGAGGAGCGAGGAGCGCGTCCCCGCGGCGCCGAGCGCCCCGGGCGGGGCGGGGACCGGAGTAAGTAGTCCCGGCGCGGGGCCCGCGCGGCCGTACCGCTGCGCGGCGCGAGGGCGGGGGGGCATGGCGGCCGCCGTGATGCCGGCTCCGGCGGAGGCGCGACGGGGCCGCGGCGGACCGGGTGAGGGCGCGGGCCGGCGGGCGGGCGGCGGCGGCGGGCCCCCCTCGCCCCGCCGCGGCGGCGGCTCACCCCGCCCCGGCGCACCGGGGCCGCCCCGCCGTGTGCGCGCGCGCGGAGGCGGCGGGGGGGACCCCGCGGCAAGATGGCGGCCGGGGGCTGGGCAGGGCCGCGGGGCATGACGGGACCGGGGGCGCCGGGCGGCGCCGGGGCCCCCCGTGAGGGCGGCCGCCACCCCCGGCCATGGCGCCGCGGCGGCTCCGGGCCCCCCGCGGGCGCCCCGAGGGGCGGCCCCGGCCCCCGGGCCGGGCGAGCCGGGCTGCGCGGCGCCGCGACCCCGCGGGCCGGGACCCCTGCGGCGGCCGCCCGGAGCGGCGGGGAGCGGGCGGCGGGCTGCCGCGGCCCTGATGGCGGCGGCCTCCCCCCCGCGCAGGTCGAGCCTAGGCAGGGCGGGCATGGAGGAGAATGCGGTGGAGAGCAGCAGCGACGCGGCCCCGCAGGCGGCGCGGGAGGAGCCCTCCGAGAGCGGCCTGGGCGTCGGGACCTCGGAGGCCGTGTCCGCGGACAGCAGCGACGCCGCCTCGGCCCCCGGCCCCCTCTCCCGAGCCGATGACTCCGGCGTGGGCCAGAGCTCCGACAGCAGCGGGGTCTCCTTGGTAGGCGCTGATGGCGAAGATGGGGCAGCGGTCAGCTGGGGGAAGGGAGGGCACTGTGGTCCTGGTTCCTGAGAATTTCTCTGGACGTTTCTGGCAAACTGAGCTTCAGGAGCCAGCTCTATAGCTCGGCAGCCGCTGTTACGCTGCCGGTCGGGTGTCTGCTTGCCGGTCTGAGGGTAGCAAGTCCTTGGTAGCAAGAGTAGCCCTGGAGATCCAGGCTCCTTGGCAATACCGAAGGAATTGCTCTGATGCCTTTCCTGGCAGTTCTGTAGCAATACGCTGGTGTCATTTGCGTACGCTGGCTCCCCCAAGGGCCTGGCCTGGCAAAGGTCTCTCAACTGAGCTCTTTTGGCCTCTTTTTTTCCACCAGGAAGAGGTGTCGGAGAGCAGCTCCAGCACAGATGCCATTCCCCGGATTTACCTGCCAGATTCGTCCTCCATCGCCCAGTCTACCCTGGTCTCCAGTGTCTCCACCGTGAGCCAGTCCATCATGGTGTCAGAGTCCCCACAAGTCCTGGTCCACTCCAGCGTCATCACCGATGGAGCCACAATTGTGTCAGACTCCACCGCGTCCACTTCCTCGGACCTAGGCTCTGCCATCGACAAAATCATCGAGTCCACGATTGGGCCTGACATCATCCAGAGTGAGTGTGTGCTCCCGGCTGCTCGCACGCGCGGCAGACCTGCCTGCTCTCCCTCTGGAGTGCCCCACGTGCAAACGGCTCGGGGTGCTGGGGCTGGGGAAGGGAGCGGCTGCTGTGCCAGACCTTGGGAGGTGAGGGGGAAATATATACGTGCACGTGTACGCACCTCAATCAGTGGGGGTTTCTCTTCTCGCCCTGCTGCAGCAGCTGGAGGGTTTGATGAGGAGCTCATGGCTGCCGCAGCTGCCGGACAGCCCTCCCTCTGCCCGGCTGCTCCTTCAGCCGCAGTGCCAGCAGCCCAGGCTCTGTCCCTGGAGCCAGACCTTCCTTGCCCCTTCCCACTTGTGTCTGAAGCTGAGAGAGCCCCAGTGACTCTACACCCCCTGTGTCTGGCAGTTACCACTCTGCTCTCCTCTTCCTCCCAGGCTGTATTGCCGTGACCAGCGCGGAGGATGGCGGGGCAGAGACTACACAGTACCTCATTCTGCAGGGACCCGATGATGGTAAGTGAGCGCCCTGGGGTGTCCGGTGCTGGCTGTCTCTGCCCCTGAGCTTTTTCTGCGAGAGTGGGACCTGGAGCGGGTATCCCAGCTACATCAGCCACGGTGCCCGTAGCAAAGTCCCTGCAGATGTGCTGACTCTTGGGAGCTTGTTACTGAGCTTGTGTTCAGCCCTGTGCCCCAGGTGTGGTTGCAGCCTGGGTGCAGGTGAGGGGCTGCTCCTTGGCTGAGCTGGTTTTGGTGTTTCAGGTGCCCCCATGGTGTCCCAGATGGCCACCTCTGCTCTGGCCAATAGCTTGGCGATAGAAGCTGTTGCTGATGGACCTACCTCCACATGCCTTGACCAGCCTGGCCCTTCAGACCCTTCCGAGCAGTTGGAAGTGCTGGAGCTGCCCACACGGCCAGATCAGGCGCGAGAGGCAGATGGTGGGGAGGAGCTGGACCAACCGGACATGGAGACCCTGGAAGAGATGATGGAGGTGGTGGTGGTGCAGCAGTTCAAGTGCAAGATGTGTCAGTACAAAAGCGTCTCCAAGAAAACGCTAATCAACCACATGAAAGAGCGGCACTTCCAGCCAGGTGTGTGCTAAGGAAAATTTTTTTTACTGCAGACGGGCTGTGTTCTCTCCACAGAAGAAACAAGGGGAGGAGTATGAATGTAAGGACCGGTTTGGCAGTGCAGTCTGGTAAAGATTTTTCATTCCGTCCTGTGTGGCAGTGGGTTCAGCTCTGGCTTTGAAGAAAGGACGTCCACGAAAGGGGGGATCTGCTCCAAAGACCGCAGAGGAGGAGGTCCCAGAAGAAGAAGAAGATGACGATATCATGGACGCTGGTGCTATTGATGACCCTGAAGGTAGGACTCGTCCTCCCCATATCTTATGTAGCTCAGTCTTTTCCCAGTCTCTCTCTGACATTTTGGGCCGCTTGCCTCCAGAGGACAGTGACTATAACCCAGCTGAGGATGAGCCCCGTGGGCGACAGCCCAAGTACAGCCGCACTGTCCCCACGTCCAGCGAGGAGAGGCCACGGCGACGCCCGGGGAGACCCCGTAAGTTTCCTCGTCTGGAGGATGTGCCCCAGGACGTGCCTGAAGGTGAGGGAAGCAGCAGGCAGCAGCCCTGCGCTGGGCTGGAGCAGGGAGCGGTACGTGAGCTCCCGGGAGCCCACAGGGAGGGTGTGTGATGGAGCTGTGCTGTGTTCTGTCGAGCAGGAGGGGAGGTGGAGCCCTTGGTGACGTCCCAAAGCACACCGAGCTGTGAGCTGCAGAACTTGGAAGCAGCCAGTTCCTCTGGCCTGGAGAACGGGACCAGCGAGAGCCTGGCGGAGCCCAGCATCAGCCAGTCCGACTCCGAGAACAAGGACCCTTCCTCCAACACGGGCCCCGAGGAGGCAGACATCATCCCCAGGAGGCGAGGGCGGCCCTCCCGCCGCTTCCTGGGCAAGAAATACCGCAAGTACATGGGGCGCAGGTGAGGGGTGTGTGCCGAGCCAGTGCTGGGCCCTCTGGCCTGTGCCCAGGGCCGGTCCAGCCCCTCTTTGCCACCCCAGCTCTGAGCCCCGGTCCTGTTTCTGCAGGTACTACTACAAGTCACCCAAGCCCCTGATGAGACCCTACCTGTGTCGGATCTGTGGCTCGCGTTTCCTCACACACGATGATCTGCGTTTCCACGTCAACTCACATGAGGCCAATGACCCGCAGCTCTTCAAGTGTCTTCAGTGCAGCTACCGCTCCCGGCGCTGGTCCTCCCTCAAGGTGAGTGCCGTCTGTCCTGCTCCCGTACCCGTGAGGGTGGCTGGTAGCCCCAGGTCTCATGGCCCCCACTCTGCTTCTCGCAGGAACACATGTTCAACCACGTGGGCAGCAAGCCGTACAAGTGCGAGGAGTGCAATTACACCAGCGTGTACAAGAAGGACGTCATCCGGCACTCCACGGTGCACAGCCGGGACAGGTAAGGGAAGTGCAGTCCTAGAGACTGTCTTGCAGCCCAGCTGAGCGGCACTAACACTGTTCCTCCTGCCCTGGGAGGGCAACCACAGCTGCCCCTTCCCCTGAGCTCTGGCCCTTTCCAAAACGGGTAGTTTTGGTGTCTGGGTACGAGGGAGCTCAGACTTGGGATGTGGCTGACACGGGTTTTTTTTTTCTTTCTTTTTCAGGAAAAAGAGAGCTGATCCGGTGAGTTTGAGTACCCTGTTGGCTTGTCTCTCAGCACTGTTATGTGGGAGGAGGCATGTCTGGGTCTTCTACAAATTCTTGGTGCCTTGTTGAAGGCAGTGTTTCTGGATCACCTGAGGAAAGGCAGCCCAGGTCCTGCAGTGGGGAGAGGGTAAGGAAACTGGTGAGCCCCTCCCAGGTGAGCTCATCTTTGTGCTCTCCCTCCAGCCCCCAAAGCTGAACTCCTTCCCATGCCCTGTATGCAACCGTATCTACCCCATGCAGAAGAGGCTGACGCAGCACATGAAGACGCACAGCACGGAGAAACCACACATGTGTGACAAGGTGAGGCGGGGGACACGGCCTGGGGAAGGGCTGGTGGCGAGTCAGGCTGGGCGGGAGGTGAATGCTGCTTTGCTTTGTTCTGCTGCAGTGTGGGAAGTCCTTTAAGAAGCGCTACACCTTCAAGATGCATCTGCTGACGCACATCCAGGCCATCGCCAACCGCAGGTAGGAGCCCGGCAGCAGCCTGCAACGTGCCCTGGCAGAGCCGGTGTCCCGGCTCCCCCTCAGAGGGGAGGACAGAAGGTCCCTGCTGCCTGCGTGACGGGCGGTGTTGTCCTGGCAGGTTCAAGTGCGAGTTCTGCGACTACGTCTGCGAGGACAAGAAGGTCCTGCTGAACCACCAGCTGTCGCACATGAACGACAAGCCCTACAAGTGCAGCTTCTGCAAGTACTCCACCTTCCGGGAGGACTTCCTGGTCTCGCACATGGCTGTCAAGCACACAGGTGAGAGGAGCTGCACAGCCCCGCTTCTGCAGGAGGTGGTCAGAGTGTGTCTGCTCTCCCTGCTGTCCCTTGGGGACCCCCTGCTTGACTCCCACCTCCCGTGTCCTGCAGGAGGGAAGCCGTTTGCTTGCGAGTTCTGTCACTTCACCACCAAGCACAAGAAGAACCTGCGCCTCCATGTGCACTGCCGGCACGCTGACTCCTTTGAGGAGTGGGCACAGAGGCACCCTGAGGAGCCACCCTGCCGCCGCCGCCCCTTCTTCACCCTGCAGCAGATCGAGGAGCTGAAGCAGCAGCACAGCCAAGTGCAGGCCCCGGCTGAGCCAGAGGCCAGTCCGCCGGTGAGTGCCGTTGCCCGTGTCCCAGCTCCTCCTGGTGCTCGCTGGCCCCGGCCGTGCTGTCAGCTCGCTCTCTCTCACACAGGCACCTCTTGGCCCCGTCACCTACCACGCGGTCCAGGCCGTCCCAGGAGCAGAGCCGCCCATCCTCTCGCAGGATTCCCTGGGAGGGGCCACCATCATTTACGAACAAGGCGAGTGAGCTCCTAGGGAAGGAGGTGGGCACGGGGAGGAGGCAGGCGAGCGCGTGCCTGACCCTCTCCTTCGGACCCCGACAGATGTGGCTGGATCAGCAGAACTGGCCACGCAGACCGCCCTGGATCTCCTGCTGAACATGAGTACTCAGCGAGAGCTGGCCACAGGCTCGCTGCAGGTGAGCAGGGCTGGGGAGGGGCAATGCCTGCTGGGGGGTGGTAGGGGGAGGCTTCCCAGCCCTCCACAGTTTTTTTGCAGTGCCCAGCCCTGTTCTGCTTCAGAGGGTGTCTTGCAGAGCCTTGCCTTCCTCTGGCTGAGCTGCTGTCCCCCCCGCAGGTGGCAGTGGTGAAGCCGGGTGATTCAGGAGAAGCGCAGGCCCCCTGTGAGCCGCAGGCGCAGGAGGAGGGGGCAGAGATGGACTCTGAGGAGCAGCAGCAGAAGTTGGTGACGCTGCACATGGCAGAGCCTGGGGAGACATTGGTACAGGAGGCTTATGAGGAGGCAGCCCTGGGTGGCTCGGAGCTGCAGCAGATCACTATCCCCTTTGGTGGGACGACAGAGTACAGCATCATCACACCCATCAGCGAGGAGATCCAGGCTCCAGGCACGCTGTACAGGTCAGCTGTATGGGAGGAGCGGGGAGACGGAGGCACTTCTGACCTCACATGAGGAGGCTCTAGTGGTGAGGAGGACGAGGCAGATCCTCCCTGACCCTGTCCTCTCCAGCAGCGAGGAGGAGAGCCCTGCGGAGACCTCCCACGCGGTTGTGGTGAGTGAAGCTGTGATGACAGAGGAGGCCCTGAAGGACCATAACAATCACTATATCATGTCATCCGGCGTTCCGGGGAGCCAGTTCCATCACATTGAGGTAAGGAGCTGAGCTTTCTCCCCGTCTTGGACAGCAGTGTGAGCAGGTGTGACTGGGTGTTTCTCTCTCAGCCCCTCAGCGGGGACGCTGCTTTTCCCTCGCCTGCGGAGGGCCAGGAGGCACAGCCCGCCAGTGTCAAGTGGCCCCTGGTGCAGTGTGTCACCAGGCAGCTCCAGAAGGACTCGTCTTTATCCCCAGCCTCTGAGGGGCAGGAAATCTCATCCCCAAAGGTCAAGTGGCCTGCGCTCCAAGGCATGGCCAAGAAGCTCTCGTGCAAGGTTTCCACGGCCAAGAAGCTCTCGTGCAAGATTTCCACAGCCAAAAAGTTTTCATGCAAGATTTGCACAGCCATGTTCACAGGGAGGGCAGAAATGGAGAGTCACAAGAGAGCCCACATTGGGCCCAGCACCTTCAAGTGTCCTGACTGTCCGTTCACTGCAGCCCTCTGGCCAGAGGTTCGGGTAGGTTCCCTGGCACAGAGCAGCCCTGGGAACGAGAGGTTTGGAGAAACGGGGGCTTTCTGACCCTGCGCTTGTCCTTCTGCCCCCAGAGCCACATGGTCCAGCATGCCAGCCTTCGGCCTCACAAGTGCACCCACTGCAGCTTTGCCTCCAAGAACAAGAAGGACCTGCGCAGGCACATGCTGACGCACACCAACGAGAAGCCCTTTGCCTGCCAGATCTGTGGGCAGAGGTGAGTGAAGCCTCTGCTAGGTTGTCGCTGCTTCGAGACATCCTGTAGAGCTCTCCAGGGCTCAAGAGGAGATAGGATATTGGTGTAGAGCTGGCTGCCCCGACCCTACCCCGGGGAGCAGTCCCCTGTTAGAGGGAACTCTGCCCTTGAGAACGGTTCCTGCTGCAGGTGGACCCGGCTTTGTCTCCAAGGAGCTTCTGCATGGGGAGGTCCAGTGCTTGGGCACTGATGGAAGCGTTCTGGGAGCTGGGACAGGCCGTGTAATAGGATGTGCTTGTGGTGCCTGTGGCCTGGGTCTCTGCAGAGAGCACAGAGGCCCCGTGCTGCCATGGCAAACTCATCTCACTCTGTTCCTCCCGTAGGTTCAACCGTAACGGGCACCTCAAGTTCCACATGCAGCGTTTGCACAGCTCGGAGGGGAAGAGGCCAGGGGCTCCTGCAGCGGCTGCCCAGCAGACCATCATACTGAACAGCGACGAGGACACGCTGGCCACCCTGCAGAGTAAGACGTGTCCCTGTGACCAGGGCTGACCCGTGGGTTTCCTGCGGCCAGAGCCCCGCGCGGGGATTCACCCAGCCCATGGGCCAAGCAGGGCTGAGAAGGGTTGGGGCCAGGAGATTGCTGCGGAGGGTTAGGACGGCTGGCGGTGGCGGGACGCGGAGCGGAGACAAGGGGTCTGGGCTCGGGGAGCTCTCCTGGTGAGGTGCTGACTGTTGTAGTTGTGTGCAGAGCTAGGGGTCCAGTGTTCCCTCCAAGCGGGTCCTGATAGATCAGTGCATTGCGAGAGCAGCGGTGCTGTGAGCAGCTTATGGCTGAAATGGGAAGCAGAGTTTGTGGCCTGATGTGGAGGTTGTGTTTTGCCCACAGTGACCTCTGGTTTCCTTCATGTTGGGAGAGTTTGGTTTAGCTTCTGATCTCCTGTGAGCAGAGCTAAGAGACTGTCCTGTGCTCCTTGTTGGGGCGGGCACCTGGCAGGGGCTGTGTGGGAGCGGGGCCGGCTGGCAGCCCCATTGAGGGGCCGCACACCCCAACAGTGTCCGCACCGGCTTTCTCTGCATTCCAGCGGCTCTGCAGTCTGGCCAGGCGGTGCTGGCTCCCGAGCGGCTGCAGCAGGCTCTGGGGCAGGAACACATCATCGTCGCGCAGGAGCAGAGCGTCACGAGCCAGGTCAGTCGGGCCCATCGGTCTCATGCTCCCGCCCTGTGCGGGCTGCTCCCCGTGAGCTGTGCGGGTTCCCTCCTCTTGGAGGGCTTGCAGTCAGCCCACCCCCGCTGACAGTGCTGATGCTGATCTGCAGGAGGAGGCTACGTACATCCAGGAGATCACCACTGCCGACGGACAGACAGTACAGCACTTAGTGACCTCTGACAACCAGGTTAGGCGGGGGGCACATCCCAGGAACCGAGAGATTCTGCGCAGCTGAGGCGGGGAGAGCTGGGGGCAGTGGGGAGAGGTGGGGTGGAAACAGGCGCAGAAGACAGACAGGAACCAGCCCTGTTGCGTGGTGGGGGGTGGGTAGTGGTGACCTTTTTTTTTGGGTCTGAATCCCTGTGTTTGCAGGTTCAGTACATCATTGCCCAGGATGGTGTACAGCACTTGCTTCCCCACGAGTATGTTGTTGTCCCGGAGGGACATCACATCCAGGTAAGCTGCAGGCTGGCCGCTCTCCCTGCGCGGTGGGTGGGGCTCATGAGGATGCCGTGTGCAGGGCTCGGCCTCCTCCTCCTCCCTGTGGCTTGCTCCATTCGAGTCACAGCTTTGTTCACAAGGCAGAGATGCCTGCGAGCCCTAACGCAGCCTCGCTGCGGGTCTTGTCCCCAGGTACAGGATGGCCAGATCACCCACATCCAGTACGAGCAGGGCAGCCAGTTCCTCCAGGAGCCGCAGGTAGGGGGTCAGGCGTGGTGGCTGGAGCTGACAGGGCTGCCGTGAGATGGGCTCTGAGCACGCAGCTGGAGAGGGAGGGATGTGAAGTAGAAGGTGCATGTGGGTTGGTGACTCGCTGTGGCCAGAGCAGTGCTCCAGGAGGGACCCTGCCCCTCCCGGACTCTCCTGTTCTCTCCTCCCTGCAGATCCAGTACATGCCTGTCTCACCCGAGCAGCAGCTCGTCACCCAGGCACAGCTGGAAGCAGCTGCACACTCGGCAGTCTCAGGTAGGACCGGGGCCCCGGGGCCAAGCTCTGGCGTGGCTCTGGCAGTCCTGTCTCCCTCCGGGTCTCGGGGTGCCAGTCCGGCCGGGCAGTTTGCGGTGCCTGGTAGCAGCCACTGAGACGCCGTGGGCTCAGCCCAGCTCTGCCCGCAGCGGCTGCTCGGTTGCTGTAGCTGGCAGGGGTGGCAGGGCCCCAGCACGGCGGCCCTTGGCAGAAGGGCTGCGGTAGGTGAGGTGGGATTGCCGCCTCGCTGCCTGCGTCCCTGTAATTCTGGGACGTGGCCAGCCTTGGTGTCTGAGGGAAGACTTTGCTGGTCCCAGCATGTCAGTTCTGGAACAGTACCAGCTCCCTTCCCCTGGAGGTGAGTTGCCCTGCTGGGAGGTGCAGCAGCTCCCGCAGGGTGGAGGCACCCTGATGCGCGTTTGCCGAATTAACCGGAGCCAGGCTCCCTGCTGGAGCCCTGCGTGAGCTGGTGGCCCTCGTGCTCACCTCGTACGCGAAGGTGGAGAGGGGCCCTGGGCAGCCGCCCGCTCTCCCCTGCCCTCGGACGCGAGGAGGTGCTGACCCCGCTCTCCTCCGCAGCAGTGGCTGATGCTGCGATGGCCCAGGCGCAGGGCGTGTTCACCGCCGAGGCAACGGCTGAGCAGATCCAGCAGCTGCAGCAGGGGATCCACTATGACGTCATCACGCTGGCGGACTAGCATGGGGCCCGGCTGGTGCTGGGACACGCGTGCCGAGCGGGACAGCCGCACCAGGCAGGAGCCTGCTCAGCCAGCAGTTGCCTTATCGCTCCGGGGCCGTGAGGGACGTGCCTGTGTGCGTTGCGGCGGGGGCACGCTGCCGCCAGGCCGTGCGCCGCTCGGGTCCTGCACATCCTCCCAGCACAGGCAGCTGTCTCCAGCAGAGACTGTTCCGCAGCCGAGGCAGGCTGAGCGGTGGCAGCGCTCGCGTGTCGCTGGTCTCTTTGCCCCTGTTGCACTCGATGGTCTGAAATCCCTTTTCCTGAATCATGTCTGCGTGGGCCAAACTCGGATCGGCGCCTGCCTGGCACACGAGGATCCTGGGAGAGAGCTGCGGGGCCGAGCGCAGCCACGCGGTACGGTGGGAGGGGGCTGCATGCGGCCACAGCCACGTGCTCCCCACTCTGTAGCTTTGGGGGGTGCGGTCTTGGTGTGAGGGCAGCCGTCCCTCCCTTGGCTTCTCCGGCCTGCAGGCAGGCAGCAGTAGGGCTTTGGACTGGAGGAACCCAGAGTAAGAAGAAGCATAGGTGGAAGATGTTCTATTTTTCTTCTGAAGAGGGATGGACTCTGGCGTTGGTTCATAGGTGGTTGTGGGAGGGGTTCGATTCTGACATTCTCAAGCTTTGACTATGCTTATGAATAAAAAGGGATTGAAACCTGTGCCTGCCCAGAGGGGCTGTAGTCCTGCGCCGGCCCCTGCCCAGCGGGGACGGGACGGACGGCCTCCCTGCTGCCTCTTCGCATGCCCCCGGGGCCGGGGTGCAGGGGGCCCAGAGCCGGGCACCCGGGCCAGGCAGGTCGCTGCTGGCGGATGTGGCCGTGCTGTGCTATCAGCTTCCTCCTGCCCGAGTGACCTTGACTTCTGGGAAGTGAGCCGGGCATGTGGTACAACGCTGGGTTTGGGGCTGGAGTCATTCAATTAATCGACTGGTAAACAGCCTAAATCCCGTGTAACTCTGTCCCAAACTACACACGCCGCCCCTGCCTGAGCGGATTGTCTGGAAGTGTTTACATGTGATTATAACAGCTAATCTCAGAGTTTTAGTTCTATGCTTTTGCATTAAACTGATTTATCTGCGGAGGGGAAAAAGGCCTGGAACCACCCAACTTCAGCAGGAGCGTCCGGGAGGCCGGAGTCCTGTGGCTGCGGGACGGGTGCGGTGCGATTGCCGGGCTCCCGGTCTGGCTGGTGCAGGGGATGGGGATGGTGCCGGGGCTTGTGCTGCGAACACAGACCCCGTGTTCTGCCCGAAATGACAGCGGCACCCTCCCTCCGGGGGTGCCCACTGTCCCCCGGGGGCCCACTGCTCCATCCCCTGCCTCAGCCTGCCTGTGTGCCGCGCTCCCGGGCTGGCACGGGTGGGACCCCCGGACCGTCCTGCCCAGCCGGGGAGGCAGGGTGTGGGGGTCCCCGCACCCCCCTGGGCAAGCAGCCGTGGTCGGTTGCGGCTCTATCACAGCCGTGTCCGTGTCCCGCTGCCTCCGCATCCGGCTGCGGCCCCGTCTGTGCCCAGCCGTGCTGGTGCATGGCTGTGGCTCAGTCGCCGTCCAGCTGTGTCCGCCATGCTGGTGGCTGGCCGTGGCCCTCCCTCTCCAGCTGTGCCACGCAGGGTTAAGGCACGCCGCAGCAATCCACAGGCGCTTTCCTAGATTACAGCCCCATTATCTAATAAAGCGGATCCGCAGCGCTGCCGGCCCTGCTGATTAGGGCTGCAGGAGTCCCGTCGGGACAAGGTTACGGGGCTGCTGCGGGGCCGTGGCCAGGGCTGGTCCCAGCCATCAGGCCCGGCTGGCCCAGCCTGGCCAGCGGCACAAGCTCATGGTTGCCCCACGGCTCCTGTGCCTGGGGCTGCGAGAGCACAGGGTGAGCCTGAGGTGGGGACAGTGCTGGGACAGACGGGACGGGCTCCTAGCCGCTGCACGTGGGGAGCTCCGGCTGCTGCTGGGGCTGTGGCCACGGGGCACAGCAGGGCCATGGGAGCTCAGGGCCCCTCAGCGCTGGCATCTCAGCCCCGGGACCTTCTGCTGCCATCGGGGTCCTGGAGGAGCCCACGGACGTAGCAGGGCTCGTTAGCACCGGTGACCTTCCCCTTCCTGTCCCTGGCCAGCGCTAAGCGGGTTTGTTACATATTTAATATCCTGAGAGCATTATTAGTCGGTATTTAATGACGGATACAACCTGTGGGATAATCCCAGTCTGAGCAGGGAGGCGCAGCGGCAGGAGCCGGGCGGCTCGGGGGGTTGCGGGCTCTCGGAACCCCTCGCACAGCTGCCCACTGCTGCCCTGCCCGCAGACAGAGCACCCCGCTGCCTGCGGGGCCGGGTCCCCACCCAGGCAAAGGGTCCCCAGCCGTCCCTGGGGCTGCAGGGCCCCTTACCCTTCGCCCCTCTGCAGCCGGGAATCCAGCTGCAGGCACGGCGGCGCTGGGGCTTGGGCGAGGACCCGGCCAAGCCGGAGCAGGAGTGGGCTCCGGGGCAGCAGCTCACGCTGCCCACGTCCTACGGGGCTGTGCACAAATCCTCCCGCCAGCCCCCAGCCCAGCCTGCCACGGTGTGGGGGGCTCTGCTGACCCCTGACCCGGGGCCAGGTCAAGGCTGGCGTCAAGGCCAGGGACCGATGGCTCTTGGCAATGCAGTAGAGCCCCATGTGTGCTGTGTCCCATGTGTTCCCATGCGCGCTGCGTCCCCATGGCCGTAGGTGTCCGTGAGGCCATGGAGCTCACATGGACCCCATGCACCAGCCCCCAGCACCGCTGCACCCCATCCCTGGGGGCTGCGCGGGCTGTGCTGGGGCCGTGCAGCGTCGGGGGCCGTGGGGGCCGGGGTCCTGGCTGGCGGTGGGGCAGGCGGGGGGGATGCTCCCTGCCAGTCACTGCCTGGCGATAGCCGGGGAGGGGGTGGTATCGGCTGCCCCAGATCCCTGCTGCTGCTCTCGTGGGTGCTAATACCCCCTAATCAGCTGTCAGTCACCACGGACCCCGGCAGCTATAAAACGCCCAGGAGCAGCTCCCCGGCTCCTCTCCCTGCAGGATGGCAGCGCCTCAGGGCGAGGGGAGCCCAGGCCGAGAGCTGGGGGGCTGTGGGGGGCCCTGGGGAGCCCTGTGGGGGCCCCCCCAAGCCCTGCTGCCCTGCCCCTGCCCCGTGCTGGCCAGCTACAGCCTGCTGCCACCCCCCCTGAGCCTCCTGGCACCCTCGGTAAGTGCCGCTGGGCAGCTCCCGGGGGGCCAGGTTGTGGGACCCCTCCCGGGACCAGGCTGGGGCTGTGGGGGGGTTGGGGCTGGGGAGCTGCTGTCCCAGGTTCCCTGCACCCCCACGGCATCCCCCTGCCCACCCCCCCACCCCCTCCTGCACCCTGGCACCTTGGGGTGCGCAGTGCCAGGCACGGGAGAGGACGAGGACGGGCAGGACCCAGCTCTGCTCCTTCCTCTGCGCGAAGGGCCGAGCCCCCATGGCCCCCAGCCCCTCTCTGGCCGCGGGTGCCCCCGCCTCGTCCTGCCCTGACACCCCCGCGCCCTCTCCAGGTCTCACCAGCCTGCGAGCTGCCGCCGGGGCTGCTGCCCAGCGCCGGGCTCTGCCTGCCCTGCTGCCGGCAGCCCCTGCCTGTGGAGCCGGGGCGTGCGAAGGCGGCGGCGGCGCGGGAGAGCACCAGGGCGCTGAAGGCCTGGCTGGCGCGGCACCCCAGGAACCCCTACCCCAGCAAGGGGGAGAAGGTGATGCTGGCCGTGGTCAGCCGGATGAGCCTCACCCAGGTCTCCACGTGGTTTGCCAACGCCCGCCGGCGCCTCAAGAAGGAGAACAAGGCGGGCTGGGCACCGCGCGGAGCCTCCGACGGCGAGGACAGCGAGGGCGAGGGGGCCCCGCCGGGTGCCCCCCCCGGCCCTGACCCCAGCCCTGTGCAGGACAGGTGCGGGGGCAGCCCCGAGGGGCAGCCAGGCCCTGGGCAGGACGGGCAGCCCCAGAAAGCCAAGATCTGGAGCGTGGCGGCGATGCTGGCATCTCCCCCCGGCGAGAGCGGGTGCCCCCCAGGAGCGCCAGAGCGGGGGTAGGGCTGGGGCAGTTGTGCCCGGTCCCCAAGGGCCTGGTGGGGGCCGGGGCTGTGGCCGTGGGGAGGGGACAGCCCCATGGCCGGGCAGGGCAGGACAGACAGCCACGGGACCGGCGCCTGCCTGGACAAAGAGAGCGGGAGGTGTGGGCAGGGAGGGATGCGGGGGACTAATAAACGTGACTGGCTTGGACCTCCTGGTGTGACCTGCCCATGGCGGGGGTGCTGGCGGGGATGTGGGGGTGCAGGGGTGCTGGCAGGGATGTGGGGGGTGCTGTCGGGGATGTGGGCATCTCCACTGCCAGCGCTGCTGTGGGTGGCTCCACCGCCCCTGGGGAGTAGGACAAGTCCTGCCCTGAGCCCCTCGGGCTGCCCGTTGCTCAGCCCCCTCCACTCCCCGACGATGTCCCCGTGCTGCCCGAACCAGGCTGCTGGGGTTTGCCAGCCCCACCGCTGGCTGGGGTCCCCCAGGGGCTCCCCTTGTTTGGCAGAGGAAGAGCCGCAGCATTTCCAGGTGATTCAGTGCCTTCCTGATGCCTTCCATCCTTTCCCCTCCCTGGATGTCCGGGGTCACCCACAGGGTGGGCTCACCCATAGGGTGCAGGGCTGGGGTGGTGCTGGGAGGGACACGCATTGACGGGGACATGCGGGGACGGGGACACGCAGGGATGGGGACATGCGGGGACGGGAACACGCAGGGAGGTGGACACGCAGGAGGCACGGCACATGAGGGGGCAGGTGGAGGGGGAGCTGCAGCACCCGTCCACTCGCTGAAGGGGACATTGGCTGCCGGGACGGGGCTCGGACCCCCCGGGCTCCCCCCGTGCCCTGGGGCCGGGCTGGCGGCAGGCGGCTTCGCGCAGCCCCAGGGTGACCAGCGGGGCCAGGGGAGCCGGCCCGGGATGGGAGAGGGGACCGGGAGCCCTGGAAGTCGCAGACATAGGGCAAAGCTGTATGCTGGTTTTTAATGTTCCTAAGAACTAGGAAACAAATCAAAAATAGACTTTGCTCTTCTTGATAAAAGTAATAAAATGGTTAGCGGTGTTAAATTAATCCTTACAAAACAAAACCCAAGGAGGTTAAATAAAGCCCAGAGGCTCCGCATAAAAACCACGACGACTACAAAACAGCTGCAAAGACATCTTTACACACCAAAGAAACTCCTCTTCTCCGCTCCTCCCCTATACGGTACACAGCGTCGGCGAACACGGGACTCACACATGTGGTAAAAGAAACACGGATGCGATGGGAGCAGCCCTGCAAGGAGCACGGGCGCCACGGACAGAACTATTTACACTATGGACACGGAGCTGTGCTGGTGCCAGTCCGGCCGCAGGAACCCCCGGGCTCTGCCCGCCCTTCTCCTGCCGGCACCGGGCTGCGGCCAGCTGCCGGGGCCCCTCCAGCGGCATGAGGCACGCAGCACTCGCGCTTCCTTGGTTGGGATGAGTCTCCCGGCTGCTGCTTTGCTCTTGGCCCAGCTCCCGCTCTTTGTCTGCTGTGGAAGAGGAGGAGGAGGAGGATGAGGCGCTCAGGGTCCAGCCTGAATGCTTGTAGGCTGCAACGAGCTCCGGCATGGGCTCCCACTTGGCAAAGCCCACTCTGCTCTGCAAGGGAAGGCCATAGGCGCTCAGCATCTCCCCGTGGTCCTGGCACGCTGTGCTCAGCCTTGGGTCGGGGAACACTCGTGCCCCAAGGGACGCTGCTCCAAGGTGCCCAAAGCCTCCCCGGCGCGGGCACAGGGCTTGGCTGTGCAGGGTCAGGAGTGGGGGAACCCGAAGACCTCCCTGCACAGACACTGGCAGAGGCTGTAGATGATGCAGAGGAGGAGGGTGGAGGGCACGAGGCTGACCAGGACGATGCCCAGGCTGTGGTGCTCGATGAGCAGGAGGTAGATGCCGAAGGGCAGGGAGCTGAAGTAGAGGAGGCAGAGGACGCCCAGGATGAAGCGGGGGACGGCTCGCCACCCCCAGGAGCGGCACTTCTGCCCGGGGCCGTGGCAGGGCAGCGTGCCCAGGCTGGCGGGGCGGTACAGCCGCACCACCTCCAGCCTGCCCAGGCCCTCCGGCGGGGCCACGTCCTCCGGCACCTCCAGGATGGTGACGACCAGGCAGTCGGGGCCAGGTGTGGGCTCCAGCACACTGGGGCAGAGGAGGACCTCGGGGGACCGCGGGGGACCCCGCTTCTTGGCCCGCTCACAGCCCGTCAGCAGTGCCAGTGCCTCGCCGTCGTCCTGCAGCTGCTGCACGTCCCCGCTGGGCACCGGGCTGTGACGGCGGCAGAAGGGGCAGCGGAGCTGGCGCGGCGACGCGTCCCCCAGCGCCACCATCTTGTGCAGGCACTTGGCACAGAGGCGGTGGCCGCAGCAGAGCAGCTTGGGTCTGTGGGCACGGGCGTCGTAGCGGCTGTAGCAGATCTTGCACTCCAGCTCGGGGGCCGCGAATGCCATCCTCTGAGGCCCCCGCTCGCCGTCCTGCTGGGCCATGCTCCCGGGGGGCTGGCTGGGGGCCGGCCGGGCTGGGGGGAGAGGGAAGCCGCTGTCAGCGAGGGCTCCGGGAGCAGGTTCCCAGGCCCTGCTGCACCCCACGGGCAGGGTCCTGGTCAGCCCCCGGGGCTCCGTGGCAGAGCGGGGCCGGGGGAGCACGGCACCGGCAGCAGCCCCCTCCGGGGCTGGCACAGCCTGGCTCTACCCACCAGCTGGTGCCGCCGGCGCTGGGACTCGCCCCCATCCTGGCCTCTGTGTCTGGGTGGGAGGAAGACATCTTTCCCACGGGTGCAGGGTGGGGGCCCAGGTCCCGGGTGCAGCTCGTCCCTCCCCGTGCGTGCAGGTTCCCTGGGGCAGGGCCGGCTCCGGACACCGGGCTCCGCTGGCTGCAGGGACCCCCTGCCCCGCAGCCCCCCCACGCCCCCGGCCAGCGGGTGAGCAGGCTCCCAGCCCGCACCTCCCATACCTGCGGTGTGCGCCGGGGCTCCTGGGTGGGACGCAGCCGTGGGTCGGTCCCCGGCCCTGCGGCCCCGGTGGGCCAGGCTGCGGCCCTGTGCGCGGAGGCAGGCAGGGTGCCGGCGGCGGCGTGCACCCCATGGAGAGGCGTGGGGCGCGCTACCCGCCACGCTGCGGAGGCAGCCCCAGCGCAGGGGCTGCCAGCATCCTCCGCGGCGTTGGCCTGGCAACGCGGAGCGGGAGGCGGATGCTCGGCCGGCCGGTGCCGGTGGCGTGCGGAGCCCTGCTAGGGCAGGATTGGGCCCACCCGCCACCGCAGGGCACAGCCGGGGCAGTGGGGTCCCCTGGGCCCCCACCGGGCTGCAGCGGGTGGGTGCAGGGGGTCGGTGCAGCTCCCTGCAGCCCCGCTGCCCCTTCGCTCCCAGGCAGCCCTGAGGATGCTCCTTCCCTGCCTGGGGGCTGCAGAGCAGGGTCCTGAGGGCTCCTGCAGCATGGGCAGACCCTCTCCCTTTCCTGGCCTGGGAACGGCTCCTGCTCGGCCCCAGGGAGAGAAGCGGCTTCAGGCATGAAGCACCCAGCGGGGAGGACTCCGCACAGCCGGCCCGGGGCCCAGCGCGTCACCCGCAGGACGGGGATCCTGAGGTGCAGAGAAACGTGCGACCACCACACGCCCGGCCACCTTGCCCCGCTCCTGTGCCCCAGGGAGCCAGGGCCAGGGGCACTTGGGGGCCACAGCATTTGCCAGAGCCAGGCTGGGCATGGCCGAGCCCTTGGAGCATCCCTCTCCGTGGCTGCCTCCCCCCCAGCCTGTGCCAAACCCGTCCCCGGCTGCAGACCTTGCGGGGGTGTTTCCAGCAGCCCTGAGGGGCAGCAGCCATCAGAGACCCCCGGCTGCCCAGGGCTGAAGGCAGGTTGGCAGCGCCGATTCCTCCCCAGCGCAGATGCAAACCTCCCTCCCGCTGTCCCTCCCCAGCAACGGGGACCCCACGCAGCAACGGCCGACGCAGGGACGCGCCTGAGCCCAGGCGCTGCCGGGGGTCTCCAGCCCCTCATCGGTGACAGGGTCACACCTTGCTGCCCTCAGCCCCCTCGGGGCATGGGACAGGGTGTCTGTGCTGGTTAACAAGAAATTTATGGGGTTTTTTCTTTTTCTTTTCTCCACACAGGGCTCTACCCTGTTGCCTGAGCTCCACGAACTGCCCAGGTAATTGCTGTCTGCACCCCGACGAGTGCAGTGCTGGGCTGCAGCTCCGGCCCGTGCCAGAGCAGCCGCTTGGGCTGGAGCTGCCCGGAGCAGCGTTAGCGAGGAGCCCTTTGGTTCAAATTGTCAAGGTTTGGCAGAGTCTGAAAGAACTTACTGCAGGGGACCAGGCAGCGTCCAGCTCCCAGAGCGACCGCCGACATCATCCCCCGGCTCCTGCCCGTATGCGCCACCGTTCCCAGCTGCACCCCTGCCTGCCCCACCACCGCAGCCCCTCGCACAGCCCTCGCTGGCCCGGCCGCGGTCACCCGCCCTCGGCCTCACCCTTGGTACAGGTTCGGCTGGGCAGCGAGCAGTCCCAGCGCTGCGGGACGGCCGCCGCCGAGTGTCTCAGTGGGAAGCGCCATGTCCTGTCTTGGCATCGGGCTGATGGGGGTTGCCCTGTGCCGGCCACTCTTGCTGCCTCGAGGACCACGCAGCTCAGTGCTGCGAGCAGAACCTGCTCCTTGTCCCGGCCACACAGCCACAGCCCCTCCAGCCTCACTGGATGCCCCGGCAGCTGTCGCTTCATCCCTGCGCTCCTCCGGAGCTGGAGCCCACTGACCGCTGCCGCTGGGGCTCAGCTCCCACTGTGCTCCTGTAATTAAATACGTAATGGGGTAATTGGCCATCACCGGAGGGAGCGAGACAAAGGACTCAGTGAGGACAGACTGACCAAGGAGGAGGTTTGCTGTACTTCGCAGCACCAGGGTGTGTCTCTGGTCACCTGCACTTCAGGAGCAGCCTGCCTTGGCTCCAAATAATGAATAGAAGGAAAAAAAGGCTTTAAACTGCTGCTTTCAGTGATGGAGTTCCCAACTGTCCCAAGCGTCATTAAAGGAGGTCAACGATCTCATCGTCTCTGTTGCTGAAATAATCCCTGGAGAGCTGCGGAGATGCCGGGAGCCGGCTGAGCAGGCAGCACGCGGGGCTGGGCTGTTCCTGCCACCGCAGAGCGGCACCAGCACCACCGCGGCACTGGTGCTGCTGGCCGCAGAGCGCCACGTGCTCAACACGGACCCAGGATTCATGGCGCTTTCTCATGTCCTGGCATTGAACTAATAAACCTCGTGACCTGTTTGATCTGTGCCGAGAAACGCAGCCCCGCAAGGCTGCAGGATCACAGGCTTCCCAGCAACGCTAACCCACCCTGGAGCCATTTTCCTTTCAGACAGCAAAACCCAGCCGGGGAGAACCGGCTTCCACGGTGCCAGCAGCCCATCCAGAGGCAGCGGGGGCTCTGGAGGTAAAGCCGTGAAATTCCCAAACCCCCAAAATGCTGCATCAGAGAACTACAACAGCTTTTAGCCCCCAGAGCCCACCCTCACCTCGTTAGGCCGGAAGAGACCGCTGGTAGTAACCAATTCTTTAGTCCAACAGCCAGGGACAGGGCGAGACCGATGGCTGGAAGCTGAAGCCAGACCAGTCCAGCCACGGAAGGTCTGTGCTTCGACAGCTTCTTCCAGGCCCTCTGCCCAGGAAATCTCCCCACTCACCGCAGACATCCCGCCCGCCGGCTGGCATCAGGGACCGCCTGCAGGAAAGCCCAGCCGAGCCTCTCACCACCGCATCGGCCACTGCTCCGCGCCGATGAGGCTGTGCCGGCAACACGGCCCAGCCTGGGCCTCCGGCGAAGGGCAACCAAAGAGCGAGAGCCTCGGAGCAGAGACCCCGGCAAGGAGAGGCTGCGTGGCTCTGCCCTGAAGAGGCTGAGGGCGACTGCAGCTGCCTGCAGGGCCATTACAGAGAAGACAAAGCCAATCTCTTCACAGCAGCGGCAGACAACAAACCGAGAGGGTGGTGGTCAGGTTGCTGTAGGGGGTTCACACTGGTCATTAGGAAAAAAAATTCCCCGTGAGGGCACCACAGCACAGAACGGGTCAGATGTTGGACTGTTCTGAAAAAAAAAAAAAAACATTTTTCTACGTTTCAGCCAGAGTGAGACAGAGGCGAGGGCAGGGGGTGACCACAGGCCCCTGGCTGACAGAAGGAAAGGCACGGACACGGGGCAGAGCTGTATGCTGGTTTTTAATGTTCCTAAGAACTAGGAAACAAATCAAAAATAGACTTTGCTCTTCTTGATAAAAGTAATAAAATGGTTAGCGGTGTTAAATTAATCCTTACAAAACAAAACCCAAGGAGGTTAAATAAAGCCCAGAGGCTCCGCATAAAAACCACGACGACTACAAAACAGCTGCAAAGACATCTTTACACACCAAAGAAACTCCTCTTCTCCGCTCCTCCCCTATACGGTACACAGCGTCGGCGAACACGGGACTCACACATGTGGTAAAAGAAACACGGATGCGATGGGAGCAGCCCTGCAAGGAGCACGGGCGCCACGGACAGAACTATTTACACTATGGACACGGAGCTGTGCTGGTGCCAGTCCGGCCGCAGGAACCCCCGGGCTCTGCCCGCCCTTCTCCTGCCGGCGCCGGGCTGCGGCCAGCTGCCGGGGCCCCTCCAGCCGCGGCGCTAGGCGCCGAGCACTCGCGCTTGCCCTCTGTCCCTCCATCTGTCCCGCCGTCCTTCCGCCCGTGCGTGCGTCCCAGCTCCGGCTGCCCCTTCCCTCGGCACTCTGGCATCCAAGGGGCTGCCTGCTCCTCCTGCCGCACCGTGCCGGGTTCCCTTGCCCTCCGGCGAGGGCTGCAGTGGAGCTTCCTCTCCCCGCCAGCGGCCGGGCGCTCCCCGGCGCTCCTGGGCGGTGTGCAGTTTGCAGAGGAAAGCAGGTGCCGTGGAGCTGCTGCACAAGAGTCCCCCGGGCCGGTGCTACGCAGCCAGCAGTCTCTCCACTGCCCCGGCAAGCCTCCTCGGGGCCGCCGGCACCTCCCCTGCTGCCTCGCACCTCTGCACCTTAGTTGGGATTAGTCTCCCGGCTGCTGCTTTGCTCTCGGCCCAGCTCCCGCTCTTTGTCTGCTGTGGAAGAGGAGGAGGAGGAGGAGGACGAGGAGGAGGAGGATGAGGAGCTCAGGGTCCGGCCTGAATGCTTGTAGGCTGCAATGAGCTCCTGCAGCCGCTCTGGCGTGGGCTCCCACTTGGCAAAGCCCGCACTGTTCTGCAGGAAGAGGACGGCTGTGTTGTGCACGGCCTTGTAGTACATCTCCTCTCTGCAAGGGAAGACGACAGGCACTCAGCACCTCCCCTGCCCCACCTGCCACCCAGATCCGCTTCCTGGCGCCTGCCCCTCCTCTTCCTGCGTGTCATGTTTAGGACAAGTATTCGTCTCTGTCCTTTTCTCTCATTATTCTGAGGAAAAGAGCAGGCAGAGCACAGCGTCAGGCACTTCTGTGTAAAGGTAGAGGCTCGCAAACTTTCAGAAGAGAAGCGCTGATGCTGCAGTCACGTAGCTCTCTACCAGCACGTGCACCGGGACATCGCTGTCCCTGCAGAAGGAGGCTCATCACGGTAAGGCATCAATCATAACCAGGTACAGAGAACTTAGTGTTTAAGCACTTGTTGCTTTAACAAGCTGTTGCTTGAACTTGTTGCTTAATGAACTTGTTGCTTCAACAGCACACCAACGGCCAGCTTGCTCCACTGAGGACCAAGATCCTACCTGCCCCTTGCTTTGCTTCCCCTCAAGTGACACCGAATTGCTGCGGCATTTGGCAGCCGCTCAAGTTTTTTGTTAGTGAAATACCTCAGCAGTCATTAAACAAACATGAAATTCACAACCCTCGGTGTGCCTATCTTAAAAATCCAGGGTGATTAATGCGCTGCGCTTTTCCTTGCCTGCTCCCTACTTCCCATTGATTTCAACCTGGGATAGGATATTTCTGTCACACGGCTTCAGAAACACAATCCCAGAAGGGCCCGAGAAAAAAGACCTACTTTTTGCAGACATGCTGAGACCCGCTGCGGTATTCGTGATCAAAGGCTGGCAGGATGAGCTGGTGCCGCTTGAACTTGCTCTGCTCCATGCGGGTCAGGGCTGGTGTAGGAGGGTCCCGCCACTCGGGGATGAAGACGATAAAGGAGAGAGGCTCGCTGGAGTTCTCCAGCAGTTTCTAGTTCAAGAAGAAAATGAATCTCAGCGCTGGCTGAGCAATGACATGCCTAATGAGTTCTACTGAAAGGAGACATTCCTGCTTCTAGAGCGGTGCCACAGCAGTCACCGTCCTCTGCCTTCTGCGTTACAGCCCTCTCGTGAGGGTCCAGGAGCAGTGGGGAGGAGAGGACTGACTGCACAGCTCCATTCAGAACAACGCCACAGGTGAGCAAACGTACCTCAAAGTGAGACACCATGGCATCCATCAGCTCCTCACAGAACGGAGGATTTGCCTCAAAAGAGCCACTTATAGGGAAGAAATCCAGGCATGGGCTGGAGGAAAAAGGCAAAGAACCCTATCAGAGAGGCTGGAATTGTAATTTTCACACCTTAAAAAGCATCCGTTTCCTCAGAAAAGGCAGTCACACTCTCAGAAAGCCTGAATCCCCAGCAGTACAGGGCCTGCGGCTTGTAGCAACAGGACTGGTCACCGGGGACACGCTCCACCTGTAGTCACCGAAGGAGACTGACGATTCAAGCTGACTGCTTGAGGGCCCAGGTCTCCCATTCTTCAAAACAAGGGCAAGGGCTGGCAGACCTATAAACTGCGTTACTCCAGGGACCAGAGCTCTCTAACTCGACTAACGGCACGCTCCCGACGGTTTCACAGCCAGTCTGTGTCCACTCATTGCCTTTAGGCAGGCCTGAAGTACACATCCTTCTGAGCAGACATCACACAACCAGCAACCGCCCTGGGCACACAGGCACGTCAGCCTGTCTTGAGTCATCGCACGTGCACGCACCCACACAGAAACACGGCAAGGGCACCGGAACGTAAGACTCACCCCCTGGATCCAAAATACCCGTCTGTATCCAAGAAGGCCGAACAGTACTGTTTAAAATAGCAATTCAGGGGCGAGGCAAAGCATTCAAAACTCACTCCAAAGAGCTTGTGGAGGGCTTCGAAGACATGCACGGGAAGTGCCCCCTGCAGACCAGTTCCTTCGTACAGACCCACACCGAACATCATCTGAGGAGAGCAAACCCCGGTGAGCCGTGCCTGCACTTGCTGTTCCTGCTGCTCCCTTCACTGACCACGGACCCAGGGCCACACGTCCATGCACCCACTCCTCTAGGTATGCAGGGCCCCCTCGTCCTTTCTCAAATTCGTGTAGGTCCCCTGCATGTACCCAAGAACGCTCTTTAGATATTTCATCCAACTCAGGCCCCACAAACCAAGTGTCAATTTTCACATATATCCCCCAAGAACCTTTAGCTGGCCCTCAAAGTCAAGAACTACTGAAGGTTTCTTTCATAAAAATTTATCTTCACCCCGCCGAGGTCTCCTGTGTCAAGATCACAACTACTCCCCAGACCGCAGTCCTATCTCAAAACACCAGGAGCAGACAACAGACCCAGTCTGCATCAGGCCCCCAGAGCTGTGGACCTCCCCCCGAGCAAAGACAGCAAGTTCAGCTCCCCACTATTACTAAGGCTTTCTGATGTACAACAACTGTGATGAAGACAGTACCTGATATCGACGGAGAAGGCACCAAACCCTGGGCAGAAACTTCTCAAAGCCAGAGTCGTCAATGCAACTGTACCGATAGAGAAGCCACTGGAAGAGAAAGCCCAGCCATTAAACACAAACAGAATCAACAAAGGTAAGACAGTACACAAAGATACCATGACATGGAGAGGGACGCCGATGAACAACAGGAGCAGGTGGGGCTCTGCACAGAGGCTTGTCAGCACGTCTGCTTTTACCGTGCGAGTGAACCCCAAGCTCTTTACTAGCATGAATGAAGGTACCACATCAGCAAGTGTCTTTCAGCAAGGGTTGCCTTGCTGCTCACACGGCCATTCTTGCAGCACAGTACGCATCCAAAGCAAACACACGGCACCTTGTAAGTATTCCCAGCAGAAGCCTGACCCTGACTATGGTGAAAGCAGCTGTCCTCATTTCTGCTACTACTAGGGCAGCGTCTGACAGCCTCCGCCAGGTCAGCGCTCCATCCCTCTGCATGGTCCCTCCTCTCGCAGGACAAGGAGAAATGAAACCCCTCACCGACGAGCCGTTTGTGACGCGTCACGCAGGACGCAGTCAGCCCTTACCAGCTTGCTGAAGTAGTTGCGGCTCACTTTCACCATCTCCCCTTTGTACCGCACACATGCCACATTGTTTTCCATGTGCATTTCCACGCTGGGGAGTGGTGGGGAGGGGATGGCCAGTCTCACTGGGTAGCAGTATACGAGCCTGTCCTGGACTTCAGGAGCTTCTATCTCAGCTACGGAGAATAAAGAGAAAGGCAGCCCATTAGAATCCAAGGACGTCTGGCACAGCTCTTCCTTCCACCTCAAAGCATGCAGCGACAGCAATAGGCCTAAAGAGCAGCCTGGTCACCCCCAAAACACTGTGGTGGTCCTTCATAGATCTTGTAGGCAGCTACCTAGGTTCAGAGCTGATTCTCCAAACTAATTCCATCACCCACTGCCAGAGCATAGAGAGGACCCATTTCGCAGTACTTCTCCATCTCTAACCTGGAGACTGTACACAACCACTCCAGCATCATGAGGCACATTCCAGACAAGTAAAACACTTTTCTTGTCATTACTGTTGTTATTTCAGTTTGCCCAAAATTCATCCAAAGCACAATAAATATTCCCAGGCTGTCAAGTGCAGGAGGCAAAGGAATCTTCCTGCCACCTTGTGATTATCCACTGTGGACAGCAGCTCAGCCTCAGCTTCAGCAGGAAAAAAGAGCTCACGGGAAAGATCAGTCGGAAAGAATCATGGATTCAATCAGGTGGGAAGACAAGCAGCAAAACCAAGCAGCAAAAGGCAGACACCAGGATCTGAAGGGAATCTGAGGAGAGCTAGGACCCAAAAAGGAAAAGGACTACAGAATGGTGGTGACGAAGAAGCAGGGACCATGGAAGAAGGAAAAGGTGACTAGAGGCAGAAGTACAGACATAAACTAGTTAGAAAAAACAGCGAAAAGATCAAGGAACATGAATCCTCTGCTGGGAAAGGAAGAAGGGTGCACAGTGATGCACCAGGAGGCAGACGAGTGCAGAAGGTGCTCAGAACCCAAGAAACGTGGCAAAGGAGAATACAGCGGGGAGGGAGCACTCAGCATTAGGAAGGGGAGTGTCAGTTATCCCCAGGAATTCATGAAGAAGCAGAGCAAAAAAGCATGGTCCAGGGAAATGAACTAATGCCCTGTTCAGTGTGGTCAGCTCCTAACAAGCTACTTAATCCTGACAAATCATACATTTATGATATTTGATATTACAGCTGGTAACAGTACCTGATGGAAAACACCTTGCCCCTGCAGAGGCACCGTGTGACTGTCAGCTAAGACCTATGCTGGACTTCTTATTTCTGACTCCATTAAATTCAATCCTGTGGACTCAGAGCAGCCCTCCCAACAGATAACGCTATTTGAATGGGGACAGGCCAGATTGCATTGCCTTTATGTTGCAGTGCTATAGCCCTACAGCTCTTCAGAGCTGACTGCGTACCAGATATATTGTTCTCTTTGAGGATGGCAAGATGCTTCTCCCGGATCCGCTTGACGTATTCAAGGGATATGTAGTAAATCTTACTGCAGATGCCTTCAACAGAGTCCTTTGCTGCAGCAGACACATGGGGCCCACATTGTTTGCGTAAGTGCTCCAGGCGGTCCTGCAGAACCAGAGAACCAGAGTCCCTTACACAACCCACCACCGGCCTCCCGAGAGGTATGCAGAGTCTCCATGCTGCTGCCACTCCCATCTCACAAAGCAAAGGAAAGCAATCGCAGCCTTCTCCAGGAGGACCTTTATCTGGCCCCAAACATGCCCCCCACCCTTTCCAAGGCTCCCAGCGCTCAGCTGCACAAGCAGAGGGCTACTGACCATGTAGTCCTCCTTAGAGGCAGAATGGTCCCGTCGCAGCCAGCTGAAGGTGTCCTCCACGTTCCACTTCACCACCTTCCTGCTGTCTGGTGAAGCACTCCTGCACAAAACGGAGAAGCAAAATTTAACCCACGGCTACACGGCAACATATTCCATCCCACCGCAATGGTCTTCTGTCAGCGGGGGAACACAGCTGCTGACGCTTCCTCAAGGCCCTACCCCATCGCTCCCCTCCAGGCCTCTTCTGGAGGGTGCTTCCAGACATTTCTATGACTAGGGCCTGCCATGCCCTCTCCAAAACACAGTGTAGCTGCTTGCTGTCCTCTGTAACAGGAGAGGCAGATAAAGTGTTTATCTATCATGAAAATGGTCCATTTTGATCTTGCCTCTCATTTTCAAATGTAGCCACTTCTAGGAGCTTGTGACTCTGAGAAAACTACCCTGTTAACACGCTTTTTGTTTTCCCCACGAGGCTACCTTCCCTCAATTCTGTCCTGGGGCAGAACTTGTCAGAAAAATCATACATAGTATAATACAATACCACTCTAAGCTTGCTGCTCTCTAATATCAGTGAGTGTCCAAGCACTCATTTTTTTTTCTCAGGGATAAATGACAGAAGGTATCATGTCCAGTATTTCACAGATCCTCACTTGCCTCTGCATACATTCAAGCTTCCCAACATTAGATTTTACTGTAACATTACTATCAAAAGATGCCTGCAGCACTATTGTTTTTCTTCTGCACATTCCTAACCTTGCTCTTCCTCAGTAAGGTGATGACCAACTCTGAATAAGGGGGGATGCAGCAGCCCCCTAAAAGTCCCTATAAACTTGTTCTCTTTTCTGAACTTGAGAGCACTGTAAAAGGAACTCGCACCTGGATTCAATCAGCCGTTTCGCAGCCTCGGCATACTTGAAGAGCAGTCTCTTGGCTTCCTCCCGGAACTTGATTCTGGATAACCTGAGGTAAGTTTAAATTCACATGCATCAGTTCCACAGCTGCCACGAAGGCATGGAGGCCAGGTCTAGTTCCCAAGCTTTACATCACCAGCACCCTACCACCTCATCAGCAAAAGTAAAACACAAAAGCACAGAACTGCAGCAGCTAAATCACTGGACCAGCCCAATACAAAAACATCCCAGCAAGATGCCCTGTCTTTGAGCAGTACCTGATGGGAATGTCATTCATAATCTCTCTGAACATGGAAGGAGACACTACTGGCTCGCAGTCACTCGGTAAAAGAGGATCTGTCCCTTTATCAACCACCTTCCTCTCCAACATCCAGCGATTAAAGGACTCCCTCGGGGGGTCAATCCCTGGAGAAGAACAGAAAAAGGGTCTAATCAATACAATAAAGAAATGCCCAGAATCTCTGAAAAGGATCATCACGATGGAGTTCTGCCTAAGGAGTTCACAGCCAACAGTGTCACAGAAAGTACAACCGTCACAAAAAGAGATCACAAGGACAAGATAGACATAAACCAGAAGGAAGGATCCCACAGTACTGCAAGACTGATATGACACATAAAGGTTTAGTAGGCATGACGGTGTTGGGTTGACGGTTGTAGTGATGATCTTAGAGGTCCTTTCCAACCTTAATGATTCCTACTTTTACTTTCATTAAAAAATAATCCAGTCACCAAGCCAGGAAACATGAAATTAATTATTACTCTACCCTTAACTGGTTTAGTGGCAGACTTGGTAGTGTTAGGTGAATGGTTGGACTGGATGATCTTAAAGGTCTTTTCCAACCTAAACGATTCTATGATTCTGTAAGGGGAGCCCAAAAGAAACTTACCTTCTCGTTGCTGGCAGAGCTCACGATAATGTTGCCGCAGCTTGAGAATGAGCTGGGATCGAAGCAGCTCCACCTCGGGGTGTGGAGAAAGCACTTCAGATGGTGCTCTCTGCTTAATCACTGCATTTGTCTGAATGTCCAGGTCCCAATATACTCTATGGCAGAAGCAAATATCATCAGGATGGCCAGATCATTGGCTAATTATCAAGTATTACTTCTAAAGATGCTTCCTGGGGCTGTTTCACCAGCCAGGAAATTGAACTATCAAGACTCCTTGCAAAGATATAGGGTGGTGTTACATCCCTCAGGTTCTTCTTCAAAGATGTATGGAAAACCAGGTGTCTCTAATCTACCACCAAGAAAAGAAAAGAAGACAAATGGAGACAACTCACTCAGTTGGTCGTAAAAGAGCTGCCTGCTGTTTATCTTCAGGTGAAACACACCATGCCTTCAAAACAGAGGTTCCTGGAATACTGGGAGAGCTGGGGACTGGCTGCGCAGCTGGGTTCCCTGGGACGTCCACCTGGGCGTGTAAAAGATGAATTACTGCCCCACAGACACAGGTAAAGGGGAAGCAGCCCCGTACACCTAACAATCCTGCAGCAATGTGCCTCTCGGGATACCCCCGCGAATTGCTAGAGCACCTTTTGCCGCTGTTGGCATAAGTTAACACAGATATGCAAGCTGCCACGTTTCTCAGTCGTAATCTGTTATCTCCCAACTCCCATACTCAGGCTGTAAGAGAGAAATGGCAACTTGGCAGGACCTGAGTCTGCTTCCACTTGTGTACTTTCTGAGCGTCAGCTGTCACAGCTTGAGTTATACTAGGGTGGCCTGACCTTGCACAGTTAAAAAAAAACAGGTCCAAGCTCCAGACCCGCTAGGTTTCAGTTTGAACAACATCCTTAAGCCTATTTGTTTCACAGCACCAGACCCACCTGGAGCTTTTTCATACTGTTGCCGCTCAGTGGAACCTCCTCAGAGAATCTCCTCTTCCTTTGCTTGCTCTCCACAGAGGTATCTATCATCCCACCTTCCAGTGGCATTGGAGCCGCATTCAATCCCAGAGGGTCTGACTATGAGTGTCCAAACAACAGCACACATTAGTTCATCAGCTGCCACTGCAGAGTCCCAAACAAAGGCAATAAGCCCTCTTAATTTCCCATTTCACTGCCCCAAGGTCCCACATGGATGAAAGTAAGGACACCAATACTCACACCTGCAGAAAGCTAAAAAAAAAAATCTCTTCTAGACCTGTGTCTGTGTGATTTTTTTTAAGACTTAGATGAGAAAAATGCAAAACACCTCCCCCAGGTTGAGTTCTTTGAGCAGTGCACTACACCTGGAACAGCACTACCTGAGTGTGCACCTGATGGAGGAACATTTCATCAGAACCAAGCCAGACAGTGGACTCGGCAAGGAGTTCTGAAGGTAGAAAAAAACCCTCCCGCATGTGCAATCTGAAGTCCACAAGACCACCACATCTGCCCTGGCAGAACATTCCAGCAGTGGCACAGCCCCTCAAGAAGAGTGCTTACTTACAATGACATCATGCTGTCCCAGAACAGGCATTTCCCACAGAGACTGGTTAGTGAAGCGATTGAAGTAGTACGGGCGATTCTCCCGCTTGCTCCAGCACTTCTCCCAGCCAGCCTGCAGCAGCTCATCTGAGAAGACAGTGAGAGAATCAGGAGAGGAGTGGTCCTGAATAACAGCCCTACCCTTCAGGTCCCCATTACTGTCACAGCACACTCTGAAATATGCATCATCCCTAGCCTCCCTCAGCAGCCTTGCAGCACCTTGTCTGCCCTGCAGAACGCTGTGCTGGGCCTTCCCAAAAGCAGAGTCAGTACCTGGCAGGTCCTGTACCAGTCGCATAGGTTTGGGGGAGCTGGGCTGGTTCTGGTTGGAGGTGCCAGGTGAGTGACTCATGAGAGATGCTTCCTTCGCAGGGCTTCCGTGATTCTCATTGGCCATTTCTCAGCAACCGCACTAGAAAAAAATACACAGAAAATCCGTGTTACAGCAGGAAAGATCCCAGATCCACCTGGCCCACTCAGCTGTAGCACTACAAGTTCATTCTGACAATAAAACAGGATTTGAACCAGTACACACAAAACAGTACCTAAGTCCTGAAAAATACCTGTTACCCTAGATACAGCTAGCTATGAGGAATGCTGAGCTTTAAATGGTGTCAACCAGGGAGTTCTGAAGGCCAGCGTTCAAAATACTCGCTTTTCAGCTAGATCTCTCCTACGAGTGCAGCACCTGGTCCCATACATCAGGACTGAGAGCACAAAAAATAAAATACACTTCTCTGTGAACATGTACCACCTTCTGCCACACTAATACTACTAGCCATATCTGATCAGTTATCCTCAGAGACAGTTTAAATCAGCATTTACACACACATAACTGCACATAATTTAAACAAAAGGCTTTTAAAAGAACTTCTGCTATATAAAATAGCCCTAGTGCTTCACTACTAACAACTCCTGTGGTTCAGAGAACTGCAGGCTAGGAGCCAGAAACTCCTGAATTATTTTCCTCAGTATGTCCCAGGCCCAGACTACCTGTAAGGCCTCAGCCAGGCTGTTTGAGCCTTTAGTACTTTCTCATCTTCAAAACAAGTTATGCAAAAAAGGGTCTGTTGAAACAATAAAGCTCATCTTAATCATAATTTCATGTTGCCAGCTGGAGACAAACAGCCAGCCTCTCTTAGTCACCATTCTTCCCCTCAGGGAAGTTTCTGAAACAGCCCTGCAGATTACTCCTCGCTGGCAGCCCTAAATACAGTGGCACTGAACTGGGGGGAAACAAGGCATTTGAAATAATTACCATCCACCTCAGTTACTTAACTCTATTCAGGCCTTCAGAGACACCCTACACAACACCAAAGTTCGGGCTGCAGTACCACAATCTTGTATACGGAAGTCTGTTTTTTAACTGAACGCCATAGTAGCCCCCCCCAGTAGGCTCCCTTGTATATAATCTCTTAAATAAAAACCCTGGTTTGGTTTGCATGCTAAATTATTTTGAATTTATTCACCCTTGCTCTCTATAAAAACTGTGCTGGCTATTTCAGAATGGTAGATGACAACGATCAAGAATTAGCAGGCACTAGCTAAGCTGTCTATGGCTATCGGTTGTGGAATCAGCGTGATGCAGGCCAGAGCTGAGGAACACTTGACCCTTCCAGCATCTCGGAAGATGTTTCCATTCGTCCAGCAAGGGTAAGCAAGGAAAGGTGTGGGACGCTGCAGAAACCAGAGTTTCGGTCTCTGCTCAGAACTAGGCAGATAACAAGAACCAAGCCCACAGGGGAAAGCGTCTGCTACAGTGTACCAATGCAATCACGGACATTTAATCTCCTCAGCAGGTGAGCATTGCGCAATATCTGTTTACTCACACTTCCTCCAGAACTCCAACCCCGCTGTGCCCTCTACAGTCACTTCACTTCAGCTAGCTGCAAGAAAGGCGGCAAGATTAGCCCAGCCATCTCAAAGAGCCGCGGCAGGAGCTCAGACTCGCGTCGGGGCTGTGGGTGCAAGGAAGCACACCAGCGCCCGAGGGGCGCGAGGGCTGCAAGGCACGAGCCCCATCAGGCAGTACTGCAGGTGCGGTAACTTTTGAAGGATGCGTTTAGCCCCTCCTCCTTAAACTAAAAACATATTTGCACATGCAGTTGCTGATGCGTCCTGCACGTTACACAGACAACGTGTTACAATGAACTGGTATTTACTGACGGGACCAGACCTCCCAGAGTGAGCCAAAGATGTATTTCAAGTAGTTACAGACAGCACTGGGTATCAAGATCTTCCTAAACTGGATAGCACACACTGGCTGCAGCAACTTGCCAGTGGTTTTCACCACTGATTGCTCAAAACAGCTGTCAAATAGGGTTCGCTGGTTTTGCCTTCTCCCATTTATGGATAAACTAGAATGGCAGAAGTAGACAAGAAGCTTTATCGCTTGATCAGTGTTGAGGAGTATTAAATCCAAGCACCCTTAAAGTCTGGGAAAAGGAAAAAAGCAAACTAACAGGAATCCTGACAGAAGCAACTCTACTTTTATGTAACTAGTATTGGGACTTAGACAGTGAAAGGGATCCAGACTAAGCATTTTATGGTGATTGCGGTATTGTTTTTATACACCATGGCAATGCATACAGTACTTCACAGACACAGTAGAACGCTGTCCCTGCCCAGAGAGCTTACAACCTAGGAGCAGCAGCACAACCAGAGAGCCCACAGCGAGGTGGAAGAAGACACAAAGTAAAGAAGTACAGCAAACAGGATCATTGTTTCCATTTCACCGAGGTAGGATTTTACACAAGACAACAGCAAATGCAGACAAAGGAGAGCAGCGACAGCCCCCTGGGACGCAGCAAGGTTCTCCCCCATCCCAGAACCACGGATGCTTCAGGAGGCTGGAAGCCAGGCCACCGCCTCCTTCCATCAGTACTTCTCCCTCTCCCGAGAGCCAGCCCTTGCGCCTGGCTAGGCAAGACAGGGGCCGAGCAGGGCACAGAGCTCCCGAGGCAGCACGCACACGTGCGGCGAGCACGCCGGGGACCAAGGGACCGCGTCTGCCGAGGGGAAGCATGCTGCCGGGCAGCGCGGAGGCAGCTCCCGGGGCTGCCCTCCCGGAGGCGGCGACGGGACGGAGCTCCTCGGCGCGGCGGGCCGGGACCAGCGGGCAGCCACGGGCACCGGTGCCCAGCGAGTTGCGGAGCGGAGGCGGCGGCGGCGACAACTCTGCAGGCGGGACGGGAGGAGTCCGGGGGCACGGTCTAAGCGGGGCGGAGGCCGGGCGGCCCCACGCCCGGGCAGGCGAGTACTTACGGTGGCGGGCTGCCTGGCGGGACGCGTGGCCGTCGCTCCGTGCTCGCCGCTGGCGCGCCGGGGCCGCATCCTCATAGCGGGGCGTCCCGCGCCTGGCCCGCGGGGGCCGCTGCGGAGACAGGAGGCCGTTACGGCGCGCCGCGGGGGAGGAGCCGCCGGAACGCGCGCAGGCGCGGCGGCGGCAGCGGCGGCGGCGCCCAGCACAGCCGGGGCGGGCGCAGCGGCGGCGGCCGCGCTCTAAGATGGCGGCCGCGGGCCTGCGCCGCCTCCCCTCCTCCGCCGCCCGCCCGCTGCCGCCGCCCGCCCCCTCCTCCCCCCCTCCTCCTCCTCCAGGGCGGGCCCCGGCCACGCGGGAGCGCTGCTTACCTGGGCGTGAGGTCGGGGGCTGCAGGCACCGAGCACCGCCGCGTCTCCCGCCGCCGCCCCACCTCCGCCTCGCCCGCCCCGCCGCCGCCATCTTGCGCCGGGACCGCGGGCCGCCGGTGCGCAGGCGCGGGGCCGCCCCGCCCTCAGCACTGCGCAGGCGCTACCGCCCGGGCACCGCCTGGCGCATGCGCGCTCGGCCCCGCGCCCCGGCCCGGCGGCAACGCGCATGCGCGAAGCCCGTCCCGCGCTCGGGCGGGCGGGCGGGCGCAGGCGCGGAGGGCGGGTGGGGCGGCGCCATCTTTGTTGTGGCGCGGCCGCGGCCCGGCCCCGCTGTGAGCAGGGCCGGGCCCCCCGCCCCGGGCGGGCCGCGCCGCCGTCGCTATTTCGGGCCATGCAGTCTGTCATTACGGCCCGCGGTGGGCGCCGCGGGGCGGCCCTGCCCGCCCGCCGCCGGCGGTTCCTGTCACAGGCAGGGCGAGGCCGCGAGCGGTCGCCGCCAAAGGGCCTTTGAAGTGCGGCGGCGCCGGGGCGGAGCGGGCGGCCGGGCCCGAGGGCGGCGGCAGCGCATTGATGTGCCGGCGCGGGCGGCAGCGGCCCAGCTGGGTGCCCGCAGCGGGGCTTCCACCGCCCGGCGGGGCCCCGCGGCCGCTCCCTGCCGGTGCCTCAGCCCGCGGGCGGGCCCCTGGCCGCCGGCCGCCCCGAGCGGGCCTGTGTGCCTGCTGACAGCAGTCCCTCTGTTTGGGAGCACCCCTACGCGTCCCTGCCCGCACACCCGCTCGTTTAGTTGCTAATTTGGCCCACCAGGTCAGGTTTCGCGGCGGCTGCAGCGGGCGCTGGCCGTGTGTGACGGGACCTGTGCCTGGTGCGGCGCTTTGCAAGTGGAGCTGGGTGCTGGCACCGAGGTGGGCGGCCATGCTCCCCCACCAGTCCTTGGGTGGCTCCCGTCCCCAGGAGCCGCAGCGTGGCCACCTTCCCGTGTGCCCCATCGGGGCATGTGCCCGGCTGCGCTCCCCGGCGTGGCTGGAGCTCCCACGGGGCCCACCTCGCCGGTTCCTCTGTGCCCACTCACCCGTCCTCCCGCAGCCCCGGGCAGCGCGCTCGCGGGGGCAGCTGTGCCTCTGCCACCTGCGGCACGGGAGCCCAGACCCTGCGAGAGACCATGGCGCTCGCAGTGTGAAGGGAGCAACCCGCATCCAACGCAACACATGCTGGAGGACGACGCAGGGTGTGGAAGGGGGGCATAGCAGTTTTTGGGTCCTGCCCCCTGCCAGGCTGGGCCGGTTCAGGAGGGGGCTGCAGGAGCCTCCGCTGTCCCCTTGCAGCTGGTGGGGACGGGCCATGGGTGCAGCCCCTGGGTGTGGCACTCAGCAGAGCGGCCGTTCTGCACGCAGGGGCACAGCTGTCCCTCTCCCGTTCGCAGGCCCATGGGCTCGGCTCACTGGGCACACGATGGCCGGCGCTGGCTCACAGCCCCTGTGGAGATGGGCAGGGACAGCCGTGGGGCCCTTTCCTGCCCTTTGCCTCGGGAGCATCCCCGCTGCCCAGCTTCCCGAGGGGCTTCCCATTTTCCTGGGCAGTGGCCGGACCTGCTCGCTCTCCCAGAAGTCCTGCCCTCTGCTCCGAGAGCACCAGGGTCAGTTTAATGAGTTAATGCTGGCAAAGCAGTTCTGGAGGGGATAAGTGCTGTGTAAGCACTAAGTCTCCCAAGCCTCCCTGCGTTCGGCACACGAGCTCCGCACAACCCGGCTCTGCTGCCCTGCAGCACAGATAATCGCCCGGAGCGCAAAGTGCTGGCTCAGGCCAACCCCTCATTGCATGGCCTGCGGGGGAGAGGGGACGCTGCTGAGGGACAGCGCGAAGCCTCCATCCTTGGAGCGAGGAGGCTCCAGCAGACCAAGGGGGTGGTGAGGGCAGGGGCAGCCCCTCGGCTGCGCCCCTGCAGCTCGCTGGGGCAGGGCCCTCGGGGGCCTGGGGAGGAAGCCCCGGCCAGAGGAGCCGCCCGTCCTCTCCGCAACAGGCGCTTGCAGGGGCGGGATGGGTCAGGGTGGCAGCGTGGGCGCTGCTGGGGCTGCTTCGGCAGCACCGCTCGCGGTGCCACGAGCCCCAGTGCCTGCCAGGCTGCCGGCAACGAGCTGGGCAAGTCCAGGCAGAAGCACGTCCTGCAGACCCCGAGCTGCCCAGTTCATGCCAGGAGCCTGGGCAGCGGCTGCTGGAGCAGTGCTGAGGATCCGACAGCCTCAGCATCCTCTCCGCCTGGAGCTCACATCACGGATGGGCACAAACCAGCCTCCGTCAGCACCCCCGGCCCGGGGCCGCGGGGCCTGTGCCGGGCTCCGGCCCTGGTGCAGCTGCCGCTGGGCAGGGCTGGAGCTGGCAGGGGGCGGCTGGGAGAGGTTGGCACCGGCGGAGGCTTCATAATGCAAACTGGGGAGGGCTGCCCTGACATGGCAAACCCCTCAGACCCCGTTTGCACACATGCCCCTCGCAGGACGGAGCATGGACGTGGTGCGTGGCTGCGCGTGCGGGACACGGGGAGCTGTGTTTGCGGTGGGGGAGGAAGGCTGCGCACTCAGCCCGGAGCCTGGGTGTCTGAGCGACCCGCTGTCTTTCTGCCTGTGCTGGCAGGCAGCCGGGGCTCAGCGTGCTGGGGACCTGCATCCTCCCTGTCCCGCTGTCTCCTCCCAGCTGCGGGCTCACAAGGAGTGGCAGCTGGTGGGATATATAAAGGCAGGGGAACCTCAGCCAGCTCAAAAGAAACTCCTGGAGCTACTGGTGTTCTCCCTCCCTCTCTCCCTTCACGTGATTCAGCTTCCCCACACCAGGGGAGCCGAGGACAAGCCTCGCTGTAAGTACCCGAACTGAGCCGGCGGCGTGCAGGCGAACCTCGGGGTGCGTGCACAGCCCCGAGGGAAGGATGGCGGCCCTGGGCAGGAGGGTCCCCCGTCCTCTCTCCTGCAGAGAACTGGGGGAAAATGCTGCGGGGGGAAGCCCTGGACCGTCCCCACAGCCTTGCAGGGAGCTCTTCCTCTTGCTGCTGGATGGGCAGGCTCCAGCTCCCTTCTCAGCCCAGCCTGTGGGCAGGCAGCGGCCGGGGCTGCCCTGCGGGGCTGGGAGGGCTGTGGGGCAGCCCCACGGGAGAGGCTTCCCTTCTCTGTGGGGTGCTGGGGTTCCCCACTGCAGCAGCACATGCTGGGCTTGCGCCTCACTGTGCAGTTTTGGGAGCTGGGTGTGTTCAGGGCAGGGTGGGACGCTGCTGGGGCCGGCAGGAGCCGACCGGAGCGAGTGTTCCCAGGGGATGTGAGACCCCGCGGGCCTCGCCGGGTCCGTGCTGGGGGCTTGTGCGCAGCACCCTCGGGTGGGGGTTGCGCTGCTCGTGGGCTGCTGGTCCACGGGGGTTCAGGCAATGGGGACCTGGGCAGAACTGGGGGGGTTTCAGGGAGGGCAGTGGAGCCGTGGGGTGTTCCTCGGGGCCATCCCCTGCCCCAGGGCTGCGAGCAGGTTGGGCAGCAGCCATCTCCCTCCCAGGGTGGCCGGGTATCCCCCATGTGCCCCACTCGGCCAGCCCGTGCTGACCCTGCTCTCTGCCTCCAGGTGCGAGATGGCTGCCGGCAGCTGCCTCCTCCTCCTCCTGCCCTGGCTGGTCACGGCCTCGCACAGCCCACCCGGCTGCAAGATCCGGATTACCTCCAAGGGGCTGGACCTGGGTAAGGGGCTGGACGGGACCCTGCTCCCGGGGGCCCAGGTGAGGCAGGCTGGGACGCTGCTACTGGGGTCCGCACCTGGGTAAGGCTCTGCCTGCATGCAGGGCAGCTGGAGAGGAACCGGGGGACTGGCGGGGGGCCGATGCTGCCAGGAGGGCCGCACAGCCCAGCTGTGGCCAGCCCAGGCTCGCTTTGCTTTGCAGTGAAGCAGGAGGGGCTGCGCTTCGTGGAGCAGGAGCTGCAGAACATCACGGTGTCAGACCTGCACGGGAAGGAGGGGCAGTTCCACTACAACATCAGCCAGTGAGTGCTGCCCGCTCCCTGCACGCATGGCTCCCCGTGTCCATCTGTCCGTCTGACCATCTCTGTCTGCTCCCCTGCAGGGTTAAGGTGACGGACCTGCAGCTGGCATTTTCTGACCTGCACTTCCAGCCTCAGCAGCACCTCGTCTTCAACGTCAACAATGCCTCCATCAGCCTGCGCTTCCGGAGACAGCTGCTCTACTGGTTCTTGTGAGCTACCTCCCGCTGCCCCTACCCCACGGCTGAGCCGCAGCCGCTGCTCAGTCGTGCCCGCTGGGTGCCGTGGGTGCCTTGCTGCCCTGCAGCTGTAGGAGCTGTGCGCTCCTCTCATCTGCTGTCCTCGCTTCCAGCTATGACGTGGGGTCCATCAATGCCTCTGCGGATGGCGTCCACATCCACACAGTGCTGCAGCTGGCCAAAGACAAGGCTGGGCGCCTGAAGATCTCTAACATCACCTGCAACGCCTCCATCACCAGAATGCAGGCAGGCTTCTCGGGCACACTCAGGTACACCCATCCCCACTGCAGCAGCCCTGTGCCTCTGCTGTGCCAGCTCCGCCTGTGCCTGGCTCCCCAGCCCCCCTTTCTGCACCCTCAGAACTTCCCTATCCCAGGCCGTGCGCTTGCACGGGGATGGAGGGGCAGGGCTGGAGCTGCAGGGGAAGGCGGGCAGCCACAAAGCTGCTGTTGTGTCCTGCAGGACGGTCTACGAGTTCCTGAGCACCTTCATCGTCACAGGGATGCGCTTCCTCCTCAGCCAGCAGGTACAGCTGAGCGGAGGCAGGCGATGGAGCCCAGGGGAGCCTGGCCTTGCCCTACCCCGCAGCAGGAGGGGGTCTGGGTCCTCATCTGCACCTGGAGCAATTCCCCTCTGAGCCCAGCCCCTTGCCTTTCAGATCTGCCCGTCCCTGGAGCACGCCAGCCTGGTGCTGCTGAACTCCGTGCTGGACACGGTGCCAGGTAAGCGTTGCCCCGGGGGAAGAGAGCAGACCCCACTCACCGTGGGGAGGGCAGAGCTGGGCATCGGGCTGCCAGGCAGCCCGCAGGCTTGGTCACAACAGCACATCTTCCCTGGCAGTGAAGAACTATGTGGATGAGCACATCGGGATTGACTACTCCCTCCTGCGGGATCCGGCCGTCTCCACGGACACCCTCGACCTGGACTTCAAGGTGAACACTGGGTCCCATCCTGCCGGCCCTCTCAGTCCCCGTGGGAGCGGCTGTGCCAGCCTGCATGCTGGGCACCGTGGAGCGAACAGGGTGGGCTGCGCTACAGCTGCAGAAACGTCTCCTGTTCTCGGCCCAGGGCATGTTCTTCCCCCGTGCAAGAGAGAACCAGGAGCTGGAGAACCACGCGGTGGAGCCGGTGATCAAGGAGACCGAGCGTATGGTCTACGTCGCCTTCTCCGAGTACTTCTTTGACTCAGCCATGCACGCATACTTCCAGGCGGGTGTGCTGGCCATAGAGCTCCAGGGGGAGAAGGTAAGCAGTGCCCGCTCACCCGGCTGTGCACGGGCAGCTCTCTGCAGGCAGGAGGGAGGGCTGGGCTCTGCCCGCAGAGCAGAGGAGGTGCCACCCAGGGAGCAGCTCTGCTGGGCTCAACAGCAACTGCTCGCTTACCCTCTGGTGGTTTGCCTTCCCTGCAGGTGCCCAAGGACCTGGAGGTTTTGCTGAGAGCCACCTTCTTTGGGACCATCTTCATGCTGGTGAGAAGAGCACCCGGCTGGGTGGGAGGCACACCAGAGCCCCCGGGGCAGAGCCCAGCCCTGCCCAGCTCTGCACCCCCAGCTCACCTGCTTTCCCCAGAGCCCCACTGTGGATGCTCCCCTGCGGCTGGTGCTGCAAGTGTCGGCTCCCCCGCGCTGCACCATCAAACCCTCGGGCACCTCTGTCTCCGTCTCTGCCTTCCTCAACATCTCGCTGATCCCCCCGGGTCGCCCCGCCGTCCAGCTCTCCAGCATGGCCATGGTGAGCGGGGGGCTGGCCGGGAGGGCTGCACGGGGCCGGGGGTCCCTGTGCGGCCACCCCCGTGCACAGGGGAAGAGCGTTTCCCACCCCGCGTGGGAAAGCTCTGGTGTCCCAAAGCAGAGGGACAGCTGGGCCTGTGGAGCAAGAGCAGCAGCCAGCCCGGCCAGCTGCCTGCCTGCAACAGGCACAGCAGGGCTGCGATTCAGCCTTCTCTCTCCCTAGGAAACAAAGCTGAGCGCCAAGGTGTTTCTACAAGGGAAGGCGCTGCGCGTGCAGCTGGACCTGCGACGGTACGGCCCGTGCTGGGGTCCCGCGGAGGCTGCAGGGAAGGTCCCCTCCGCGCCCTGCTCATGGCTGCTCTCTCCCCTGCAGGTTTCGCATCTACTCCAAGCAGTCGGCGCTGGAGTCGCTCGCGGTGAGCGGACCCGTGCCAGCCCGGGGCTCTGGCCTCCCTTGCTAGCCCCCAGCCAGGGCACGGGGCGGGCTCGGGGAGGGCCTGCGCATCGGCAGGACACCCCTTCCAGCCCACCCATGCCCTGCCCAGGCAGCTCTGCCGCTGCTGCCCATGCGCTCACCCGCACGCTCACCCACGCTCCTCTCTTCCCAGCTGTTCTCGCTGCAGGCCCCACTGAAGACCCTGCTGCAGCTGACAATCATGCCCATCATTAACGGTAGGCACCACCGCGGCCCGCGCGCAGCTGGGCGGGGGCACAGTGGGACTTCACTGCATCTCTCCCTCCCTGCAGAGAGGACCAGAAAGGGGGTGCAGATCCCGCTGCCAGAAGGCATGGACTTCACCAAGGAGGTGGTCACCAACCACGCGGTACGTGGCAGGATGGGGACAGCCTGGGCCCCCGCAGCAGGCGCAGGGCGCAGTCCCACCCAGCCTCGCGCTAATCCTTGTCCCCTTCGCAGGGATTCCTCACGGTGGGAGCCGATCTCCACTTCTCCAAGGGGCTGCGGGAAGTGATTGAGAAATACCGCCCGGCCCCTACCGCTCCCACCTACCCCAGCGCAAGGCCTGCAGAGCCCAGCGTGGACCCCCACCAGCTCTAGCTCTTCTCCACATGTGCTCCTTCACCCCAGACTGAGGGCAGATCCCGGGCTGGACCCGCAGACTGTAGGTAGGAAGCAGCTTCCCTGGTACCACCGGCACGTCCTGCAGAGCGCCCGTGCCCTGGTGGGTGGCAGCAAGGGGGAGACGGCCGCTCTGGGAACCCCTGCTGCACCCCTTCTCAATACACTAATAAACCACTCGACTCCAACCCGCGCGGCCTCGTTGCTTGGAGGACGTGCCCACGCCGGACTGCATGGCTGCCAGCACGCGGGGAGAGATGGGGAAGGAGGCAGACAGTGCTGCTCCCCTGGCTCAGGTACTCGGGAGGCAGACACAGCTCAGAACAGCGGCAGAGGGGCTCACAGCAACTGCACCTCCCCTGCTCTCGCGCGTGGCTCGTTTCCAGGCCCCAGCGACCCTCTGCAGAGAGGGGGGCACAGACCACGGGCCCCAACACGGCTCGTTGGCACCGACCTCTGAGCGGTCCTTGGTGCACAGCAGTACTCCTCAGAGAGCAAAGGAAAGCAAAGCGTGGGGTAGCAGAGCGCTGAGGAGCAGAACCACCTTGTTCAGTGACTTTATTGCAAATTCCCAGAAGCACTGCATGGCCCAGGCAGTGAGCGGGTGGTGGGATTGTCTTCACCAGGGATCAGATGTAGGAGCAGTTTGGAGGGGAGCAGAAAGTCCCTGCGGGAGCAGTGCCCAGCTGCCCGCAGCTGCCACGTGAACTGTGCTTTCCTAGTGGGGGGCAGCTGCCTCAGAGCCTGCCCAGGGCTGTGTGCGTGCAGGGGCCACGGGGCAGAGGGGAAGTGGTGGGTACTGCTCCCTTCGCAGGAGGGAAGTGGCTGCCTCCCCAAAGAGGGAGGAGGCGGCGAGACAGGAAGCCGCAGCAGGGGCATGACTCCTCACCCAGCAAAGACAGAGCCCCCCTGGGACTCCTCACCCCCCCCTCCCACCGCAGGCAGCCCCATCCTCCAGCCCGTCCAGCTGGGTGCTGTCCTGCAGGGCTGGGCAGCCCCCGGGTGCAGCGGGGAGCGCAGCCGGCTGCAGGAGTGACTGGTTTCACGGCACAGGGAGCCCGGGCGCAGCTGAGCAGCAGCAAGGACGGGCTGCGCAGGAGGTTCAGGGTGGTGAGGGCAGCCGGGGCACCGGGCGCTGCCTCCGCAGCTCCTAGTACGGCTCGTTCTTAATGAAGCGGCTGAACATGGTGAAGGCAGCGAGCGGCCGGTCCGTGGGCACCATGTGGCCGGCTCCCTGCGGGAAACAGGCGGCAACAGCTCAGTGCCGCCCGCGGGGCCGCTGCTGCCCCGTGAGCGCCTCCAGCACCAGGCTGCTGCCCGCAGCCCAGCCCGTGCCACCCCACTCTGGTCGCAGTGCTCATGCCTGGCATGCCCGCCAGCAGCCCTATCCCCGTCTCCCAGAGCCCCCTCAGCCCTACCTTGACAGTGAGGAAGGCAATGTTGGTAAATTCCTTCACGAAGCCCGCGATCTGGTTCTCGCCTCCTTCAGTGTAGAGCCAGGGCCGGCGAGCCACCTGCACCTGGGACCGGCGGCAGCGCCCTCAGTGCCCCGGCTGCCCAAGGCAGGGGGGCAGCCCTGCCGACGCTCTCGCCACAGTCAGCCCCGGCACGCAGCGGACTGCGCAGCCCGGAGCTGGTGACCGGCCTAGCCTAGGCCCTGCCCATTTACCTTCTGGCACAGAGAGTCCACAAACCACTCATCCCCAAGGAAGTTGCAGGCCATGTCGACGTCCCCATTGTACACCAGGATTCGGTATTTCTGCAGAGCAGAAGAAGGGTGAGCATTTCGCAGGGCAGCAGCCCTGGCCAGGCAGGAGGCGGGTTTGGCAGAGCCAGTGCCAGGGCCCAGTGGGTTCCCCCGCACGCACCGTGGCTCCGAGCAGCTTCAGATACTGGTCGTTCATCTGCATGTACAGGCGCTTGTAGCTGCGGTTCACCTCAAAGCTGCGGAGGAAGCATCAGCGTCACGTGGCTGCCCAGGCTCACAGTCATCCCTCTCCTCCCGGAGCTTGCTCACCTGCACACTTGCCACTCCGGGGCGGCGGGGGAGATGTGGAGAGCCTTCCTCACCTCCGGGGAGTTCAGATACTTGCTGAGGGCTGTGGAGTTCGTGCAGGGAGGGTCCATCCGGACCTTATTCCGGGCTACCGGCATCCGGAACAGGTTCTGTGAGAGAGTTGGGAGAGTCCCTGCCACAGCAGCGCCTGGTGCTGCCCCACGGGAGCAGCCGCTCTCTGCCCCCTCCTGCCCACAGGCAGCACTGCTGGCTGGGCAGAGGATGCCGGGCTCACCTGCCGCCAGGAGAACCTCATCGGCATCCGGACGAAGGAGTTGCCCAGGTCGTGTGTGATGAGATAGTCACCCTCATACCTGCAGCCGGAACGAGCACGGGGACAAGCTGAAAGCTCTGGAGGAACACTTGTCCTCCCTGGGGCTGTCCTCGACAGCTGCCAGACACAGCCCAGCTGTCCCAGAGGGACCCCCTGCCCAGCCCACCACCTCCCTCCACCAGCCAGGACCCTGCACGCCACAAACCAAAGCAAGCCAGCGCCCACAGACCTGTCTGCCCTGCGGCCACTCTCACCTCATGCTCCCAGGGACACCGCCATCGCACGGGGCGTAGAGGTTGTAGATGTTGAGGCCGGACTCCTCTACGATCTGAATCATCTCCTCCATCTGCAACGAGCCGCAAAAACGGTTTAGGACTCAGCAGGACACTTGAGGGACCATGGGCCCACCCAGAGCCAGGCGGGCGGGTGCTGCTCACAGACACCAGCACTGGGCACGCGTTCGGGGGCTCTGGCTCCCCTCACCTTGAGCGTGCAGTTCAAGTTGGAGTTGTCATGGAAGTTGCACTTCCCTTGGGAGCAGCAGAAGGCCTGCAAGTCCCTCCACAGCCTGCAGGCAGAGACCAGGGGATTGCACTGCATTGCTTGGACAGCAACACCGACACACAGCCAGCGGCCATGGCCACAGCCGCGCTGCAGGCTCCCTGCCCAGCGGCCGCACCACACGCGGCTCGGCCCAGTGCTCTGCGCACCCCGTGAACAAATGCGCCCGTGGGAGCTGCCCAGGACGAGGGGCCATCTCCACAGCCCAGCTGCTGGCCCAAGTCAGGCCAGGAGCTTCCCTCGTCCCGCACCCCACCAACCCAGCCAGCCCCATCCCACGCCGTGCCCCCGTCCTGCTGGCACGGGGACAGTGCGTCTGGTGGCAGCACTCCCCCTCCTCTTACTCAGTCCCCAGCAGGCCGTGGTAATAGGCAAAGTAAACCAGGGAGTTGTCGTTGATCTCGTAGGAGGAGAGGCCATTTCCCACGGCGATTCCCTGTGAGGCAAGAAGAAAACAACTCTGTTGTGTTCTAGCTCCCTGCAGGGCAGCCGCAACCGCAGGCAGGAAGCAGATGCGGCACTGTTTACTGCATGGAGAGAACAGGAAGGGTCGGGGGTGCCTGAGAACGCAGAGCACTGTGCCACTCGACAGGGATGGACACGTCCGCCAGCAGCTGCTGCCAGCATCCCAGGAGAAGATGAAAGGCTGCGGGGCCAGACCCGCCCCACGCCCCCGAGGGGGTCCCACACGCTGGCTGTGCAGCCGGTCCCCACCCCAGTACCGCTTGAGAGCCCCAGCGAGGCGGTGCCAAGCCCTCCACTCCCCGGCTCAGCCCAGGCCGGCGGCAGAGCCCAGCCGCTCACCTTCAGGTTGAGGCTGGGGTCCTGCATCACCCACTCTGCCAGCGTGGGGATGTAAACACCCCCGTAGCTCTCCCCTGTGAGGAAGAGATCACTCTTGGAGTACTCGGGGAAGAGCCGGAGGAAATCCTTCAGCGCCAAGTAGTTGTTGTGAGCGACCTGCAGGCAGGAAGAGCAGGGGTCAGGCAGCAAGGCAGGGCGCCCAGCGCCCAGGCTGGGGCAGCAGCAGGCAGGTGCCTCCCAGCAGCCCGGCCCACTCACCTCGGTGTCGTTTGTGGCATACTTTTTGTCCTCGGAGTAGGAGAAGCCGACACCAGCAGGGGACTCCAGGTAGAGCACGTTGGCAATCTGCAGGGACAGCAGAGAAGCTGGAGATCGGGGGAGATCCCCCCTCCTGGCTCAGCAAGGCAGAGGGCTGCCGGCCTCGCTGGTGGCAGCACCCGTGGGTGCCCGGCCCACCCTGGGACTGCGCTGGGGGGGCCACATTCCTGCCCTGCTCGACAGCACACTTGAGAGGAGGGTGTGTCACGCAGGGGAGCTTGCGGGAGGCTCGGCTCCACGCAGAGGGCAGGATGAACTGGCTCGGGACCACCCTCTCCCCAGAGCCGCGGAGAGCGACAGCGCCTGCGTCCGTACCTTGTTCCAGGCGTAGTCGTTGTACTTCAGCGTGACGCCGTCAGGCTGGATCTGGGGAAGCAGAAGGTGGTGACCAATGGGCACGGGCAGGCCGGCCCCAGCAGGCTGGCTCGTGCTGCGCAGGCTGCCAGCGCCCGGCGGCCCCGAGCCGCGGGCCGGCTGCGACGACTGACCTGGAAGGGGCCATGCTCCTTCAGGAAGCCCTCCATGGAGCTGCAGCCGGGGCCCCCGTTCAGCCACAGCACCAAGGGGCTGCTCTGGGGGTTGCTCTGCGCCTCCACAAACCTGCAGACACACGGCCATCAGTGCCCGGCACCCACCCGAGCCCCTGCCCCGGCTGCTCGGGGCACAGCCCGGCAGCAGCCCCGGTACCGGCGCGGCCCCACGTACCAGTAGTGCAGGTGCTTGCCCGGGCCGGCGCAGAGGTAGCCCGAGAAGTGCCGGAAGGAGGGCTGCTTGGCCAGCCCGGGCAGGAAGGCCACCTCATCGCCCGGGGGGGCGGCCCGGCTCAGCCCCAGCAGCAGCGCGCACAGCAGCACCGGCCCCATCTGCGGGGGGCGGGAGGGGGAGGTCGGGGCGCGGCTCGCCGGGAACGGCGGCGGCGCCGGCAGCGCCCCACGACTGCCCGGTACCCGCCCCGGCCCCCCCGAGCCTGGACCCGGCCCCGCTCACCCGGTGCCGGGCTGGTCCGCCGGCCCCCCCGGCCCGGCCCTCTGACCCCGGCCCCGCTCCCCCGGCCCGGCCCGGCGACCCCCGGCTCCGCTCCCGGTTCCCCGGCCCCGCTCCCCCGCTGACCCCGGCGGCTCCCGGCGCGGCTCCCACGGGCGCGGTCCCGCCGGTCCCATGACCCCCCCCCCCCATATGACCTCCGGTCCTCACGTGAGCGGGGGGCGGGGCCTAGCGGCGGCCAATCAGCGCCCCGGCCCCGGCCCGCCGCGCGCACGTGGGAGAGCGGCCCCGCCCCGGAGCCGGCCGGGCCCGCAGCCGCGGGGTCCCCGCTCCCGCCGCCCCGCAGCAGGGACACGGTGCCCGCCCCGCCGCGGGAGGGAGCGGGGGGCCCTCGGCCCCGATGGGCCCCGCCGGGTACAGCCGGGCACAGCCGGGCACCACCGGGTACAGCCGGGCACTGCCAGGCACTATCAGGCACCACCAAGTACAGCCAAGCACTGCTGGCACCACTGGGTACAGCCAGGCACTGTCAGGCACCACTGGGTACAACCGGGCACCACCAAGTACAGCCAGGCCCTGCCAGGTACAACCAGGCCCTGCCAGGTACAACCAGGCACTGCCAGGCACCACCGGGTACAGACGGGCACAGCTGGGCACTGCCAGACACCACTGGGTACAACCAGGCACCACCAAGTACAGCCGGGCCCTGCCAGGCACAGCCGGCACTGTCAGGCACCACCGGGTACAGCTGGACACCACTAGGTACAACCGGGCACCACCAAGTACAGCCAGGCACTGCTGGGCACCACGGGGTACAGCTGGGCCCTGCCAGGTACAGCCCGGCACTGTCAGGCACCACCAAGTACAGCCAGGCGCTGCTGACACCACTGGGTACAACCGGGCACCACTGGGTACAGCCGGGCCCTGCCAGGTACATCCGGGCACTGTCAGGTACAGCCAGGCGCTGCCAGGCACCACCGGGTACAGACGGGCACAGCCGGGCACTGCCAGGCACTATCAGGCACCACTGGGTACAACCGGGCACCACCAAGTACAGCCAGGCACTTCCGGGCACCACCGAGTACAGCCGGGCCCTGCCAGGTACAGCCAGGCACTGTCAGGCACCACCGGGTACAGCCAAGCACTGCTGGCACCACTGGGTACAGCTGGACACCACTGGGTACAACCAGACACCACCGGGTACAGCCGGGCCCTGCCAGGTACAGCCCGGCACTGTCAGGCACCACCAAGTACAGCTGGGCACTGCCAGCACCACTGGGTACAGCCAGGTACTGCTGGACACTGTCAGGCACCACCGGGTACAGCCGGGCAGTGCCAGACAGTGCCGGGCACAGCCGAGCCCCCAGGCACAGGCGGGCAGCACCGGGCAGGCCCGGAGAGCCCGGTGGGGCCCAGCGCCGTCCCTGCAGCCGCGGGGTCCCCTCCCGCCCCCGCCCGCGGCAGTAGGACCCCTCCGAGCCGCCCCCACCGTCCCCGTCACCGCCTGGCAGCAGCTGTGACGGGGACAGTTAAAAATAGCAGCGATGGCTGCCCGGTGCCGCCTCGCCGCACGTTTCCACCGCGTCCACGGCACCAATGTCCGCCTGGACGCCTCGCGCACGCGGGCCACCCGGGTGGAGAGCTTTGCCAACGGGCTCTGCTTCAGCCAGGAGCCGCTGGCGCCCGGGCAGATCTTCCTGGTGGAGATCGAGGAGAAGGAGCTGGGCTGGTGCGGGCACCTGCGCGTGGGGCTGACGGCCCACGACCCCCAGAGCCTGGAGGTGGTGCCCGAGTACTCGCTCCCGGACCTGGTCAACATGGGGGACACCTGGGTGTTCGCCATCACCCGGAGCCACAACCGCGTCACGGTGGATGGGGAGGAGGCGCCGGCGCGGTCACGGGGACCTCCCTGGGAGCCCTTCCTGCTGGTGGAGCAGGTGAGGATCCCCCGCGACACGCTGGTGGGGCGCAGCAGGCCCGGCCGCTACAGCCACATCCTGGACGACCTGTACAAGATGAACGTGCTGCCTGCGACCGCCCGGCGCAGCCGGATCGGCGTGCTGTACGCCCTGCAGCCCGACGGCACTGCCGACATGCACATCATCATCAACGGAGAGGACATGGGGCCAAGCGCCAGGCGCCTGCCCGCCGCCCGCCCGCTGTACGCCGTGGTCGACGTCTTCGCCTCCACCAAGAGCGTCCGGGTCATCCCGGTGGAATACGGCTGTAGGTACCTGCTCCCCCCCCTCGCCCCACAGGTATGCGGCAGCCCAGAGCCAAGCAGCGTCCTGCCTCAGCATCAAAACATCCAGCTGCGCCCCGCCGCCCGCCCCGGCACGCATGCCGTGCCCCCGCGCCTGCCACGTGCCCCGGCTGCGGGGTGCCCTGGGCAGACACCCTGTGATGCCATCGGAGGTTGGGCAATATCCGGCATCCCTCGGCTGGCTGGGGAGGGGCTGGGAAGACCGGTGCTGGTCGCTGGCTTTTGCGAGGAGTCAGGCTAATAACTGCTAATTAGCACCGTACCAGAAAAATCAGCAGATGCTGAGGATTAGGTGAGAGGAGAGCCAGGATTGCTAGTGCCTGGGGGACAGTGGCTGGCCGTCAGTCGCCACGCTGCCATGCCACCTTCGCTTTACATCAGCGGGAGAATTCACCATCTGCACCCTGGGTGCAAGACCGCAGACAGAAACGAGCCCAGACCTGACGGCTGAGGGGCCGGCTGGCCCCGACCGCCGGGAGCCACCGCTTCTCTCGTTGGCACAAAGTTCAGCCACTTCTGTCTTGAGGCTGAAATCCAGGATTCTCCCTGCCAGCTGCTGTGAGCCGGATTATCCAAACTGGGAGGTTAAATGTGCCCGGCCACCCAGGCCCCCCTGCCCTGGCAGCATGCTGAGGGCGACCGGCTGCAGGAGGCCGCTGAGCCGCCTCCAAGGGCCCGATCCCAGCTGCTCACGAGGGACTGGCGCTGGCAACACGTACCTCTGGAGAGCTGCCCCCTCCCGCCGCGCCACAGGCCGTGGGTCCCCGCAAGTGCCGCGGCTGGCGCAGGCACCGCTGCAGAGGCGCAATCTGGCTTTCTGCCCTCAACAAAGGTTTCCGTAGCTCCGGTTTCTGCAACACTTCCGTAGGGTTTAAAAATCAGTCTCAGTGCGGTTCTGTTCCTGGCCAGGATCTGGTTGGTGAAGTGAAAACCAGAAGTGAGCAGCTGAGCCGGTGGTGACACGGGATGCCATACAGGGGGACGGGGGGCAGGAAAGGCAAAGGGCATCTGCTGCTCATCACCCAGCACTCGGCACGATGAAGCCCCGTGCCACCGAGGTGGAGATAAGCACTCCAGCCATCCGAAAACAGCCCCAAGGTTGGGAGCTGGCTCGGCACAGCAGGGTCATGCTCGGCAGAGGCCTGCTCTGCCCGGTGCCGTCGCGAGCCCCCGGAGGCGCTGGCCCCACAGCCACGTGCGGGCGAAGCGACTGGATCCCACCCGTGGCTCTGCTCCGGCCGAGTGCAACGCCCTGGGGTGCTCTCCTCTGGTTTGGCTCTTGGAGGCAGCGGATGAACCAAGGCCCACAGGCTGCGCCTGAGTCAGCTCTCGTTTAAAATCTGAGGAGAGCGCCGGCCGCAGCTAATTGCAGCCATGCCGCTGAGCCACCGCGGGCTCCTGAAAGAGGAATCCCACAGGAGCGCGTGTCCCAGGAGCCGGAACCAGGCAGAGCCCGTGCAGGCGGCCATGGCAACGGCACAGGAGATGGCTGCCTCAAAGGCATTGCCGAGCTGGCTCTGCAGGCAGCGCAGCCCGGCCTGCGGACGCCCACCCGGCAGCCTGGCGCTGGTGCCGGCGGAAGCAGACCAAGGGAGCGGGATGAAAGGAAAGCGCAGTGTGGGCATGCGAGACCCTGGGGAGCCCCTGGAGAAAACAAATGCAAACCAGCCGTGGTAACGCATGGCTTGGGCACATAACTGTCCTCCCGGGCTTCATCCCAGTAACGGGAAGAGCTTCACAGCGCAGGGCCCTCAGGCCCCTGTCCCAGCCGGAGCACCTTGGCACTGGCTCTGCCGCACAGCCGGCTCGAGCCGGGGCAGGACGATGCCCGCTCCTGCTGCAGAGCAAGCTCACCCACCGCTGCCCTAAAACACGGTGCCTCCAGGGAGCCTCAGGGCCCATCTCCTCCACACCCCTCTGCTCGCGGCCTCACCAGTGACTCGGCCAGCTCAGCTGCTTCTTTCTGTTCTCTTCCAGTTCCCTCCCTGCAGACTCTCTGCCGGCTGGTCATCCAGAAGCACATTGTCCACCGCCTGGCCATCGACGGCCTGGACCTGCCCCCGCCGCTGAAGAGCTTCTGCAAACACGAGTGAGGCGTCGAGGGCGCTGCCCCGGGCCGCCCCCCACGCCCACAGCCCCACCAGCAACAGCTGGCGGGCTGCCCGGGCAGAATCTGTGCCCCCAGCTGCCCCCTCCACCTCCCGGGGTCCACCGGCACGTGGCCCCCTCGCCCCCGGGGCACCTGCGTGCACCACACAGGCTGCCAAAGGGCCGACATGGCATTGGGGGACTTTCCTCCACGCAGGTGGGTGCGACAGGGGCGGTGTGCGGGCAGGAGGGTGCCGCAGGGCAGAGCGAGCAATAAAGCGCTTCCAGCCAGAAAGCAAGCGTGCTGCGGGGAGTGCTGCCGCGCAGAGCAACGCAGAGGGAGCGGGGCCCGCTGCCGTTGGGGCTGCGCTAACCGCCGGTGCTGCCCGCGGCAGGAGGCCCTGCACCAGGGTGCCGGTGGAGCCGGACGGGCACCACGGGAGCCGCAGAGCCCCAGCAGCCGAGAGAGCTGGCCCTGCCGGCGGGATCGGAGACCCATGGGATGAGGCCTTGGCATGTGCCTGGCGCCAGGCTGGTCCTTGATGGGGCAAGGCCAGCGCTGGGGGCTGGCACGCTGCCTGGCTCCTGTCTGGGGGAGGAACCTGCAGCTTTGGGTTTTTTCGTCCCTAGCCAAGGGGACTTTCTTTCCCTTTGACGTCAGGGCATTTCATGAGGCTGCTAGGGGTGCTTCAGGGGAGCTGCCTTCCAGTAAGGTGGGAAGAGTCCTGTCAAAGGAGGGCTCGGGGGGCTGGGACCACTCGTGGGAGCTGTTCCCCCTCCAGCAAGGAACAAAGTCAGGCCTGCGAGCATGGCCCTCGGCCCTGCTGGGCCTGGGAGCTCGGGAGCTGTCCGTGGCCCGGGAACGAAGCTGGGATCGCCCGGATGGGTCAGAGCGAGGGCTGGGCCAGGTAGAGTGCAGGAGGGCACAGCCCAGTGCTCACGTGGAGGGCAAATTACAGCCCGGTGCTTGGCCCGGCCGGGCAGTTTCTCTCTTGGGAAAGATGTTTACCCCAAGAGCGGGGATGAGTTATTTCCTGTGCTCCCAGCAGGGAGGTGGGCAGGTTGGATGCCGGAGGGAAACCCGCAGCGCCCAGGGAGCCATGTGGGCAGCAGCCATAGCCACAGGCAAGTGCCTGAGCAACACAGCTGGTCACAGTGACATGGCGCAGGGTCCAGCCACCCTGCCTCGGCAGCTGGGGAGGGGACCCCAGTGCTCCCCGGCTCCAGGAGCCGGCACTGGACCCTCCTCCAGACCCCTTGTCCTCTGGCTGCTGGAGACAGCAGCTGGCATTCCCTCAGTGCCTGTGCCACACTGGGAGGGGAGGCAGAGGAAAGAACCCTCCAAAAATCAGAGGGGTGCCCACATGTGCCAGGAAGAGAGATGGCAAAGGGGAAAGCAGGCAGGGCCTTCCAGGCCTCTTCTCTCATGGCTGAGAGGTGAAAGAAGCAGCTCCAAGTTTACAGAAAGGTGTTTTAGGAAACACTACACTGTATTTAGCCAGAGAGATTCGACAGTATCAGATAGTGTTACAAAACCCTCCATCAAGAGGAAATCCCCAACCACGCGGCAGTCCTGTTCCCGCGATGGGCCGACTCTACCAAAACCAAAGTGTTCATGAAGGAAGCGGCTGATCAGGGAAAACGCTGATGGTGACTGAACCACAGCGATGAGCGAGGTCTCCCAATGCCCCCCACCATGTCCTGCAGGACACAGCCGGCTGCATCCCAACACGATGGGCTTTGGAGCTGCGGGTGTTGGAGCCACTCTTGCTGGCGAGGGGGAACGGGGAGCTCGCCCAGCCCGAGAGCAACGCCCAAGGGCCAGGGCTTGTTTGCTCTTCTCAGTAATTTTTCCTCCCCCACCCCACACGTTTAAAGCCTTTGCTCTCCACCTCACCGCAGCTTTGTTTGCACTGCTGTGACCCCCAGCACCCCTCCCACCTCCCGCAGCACACAAGCTGTTGATGAGGGAGGGCAGGTTCCCTTTTCTGAGAGCAGCTGCCATAACCAGACAAACAACTCCTCTGCTCCAGACCGCAGGCTGCGCTGCCCGCAGCAGAGATTGCCACCCTCCGGAGCTGCTGCCTCCTAACAAGCAGGCTTGCTCCGCTACCTGGAGGGCACCGCAGCGAGGCAAGACCACCAAGAAGCAGGGTTCAAAGCCCTGCCTGATCTCACAGGACGAGCGAGCCCCACCGTCCCATCCTGCCGGCAGGGAGGGGCGGCGGCAGCTGGCGCAGAGACAGACACAGCTCCCGAGTGATACAAAGCCGATTTATTGGCTTCGTTGCACAACACATCGCAGCTGGAAGGGCCTGCAGGCACTGGCCAGGGATCAAATAATTTTGTCACGTTATTATACAATTGCCTCCCACGTCACGCCACCTGCGGTTGGCTCCCAGCCACATCTCCTAGTAGCCAGGTCAGCGGCTGGTTACCCATTCCAGGGCAACCTGGAGTTCCCAATCCAGTTCCTCAGCTGCCCTGTGCAAGGGACGACACTCGCTCAGCAGATAAAGGACCCAAACTGCCCCTTCCACACCGAGCCCTGAGGGAGTGACAGGCTGAGGGGAGTAAAGGGGGAAGCCATGGAGTGATGAACAGGCCTCCTGCATGTCTGCTGCCCTGCTGCTCCCGAGGACCCGCACACAGAGCTGCCACCTTGGCTCCCGCGCAGTGCTAGAGCTTCACCTCGACATAGGGCCCGATCCAGCTGTCAGCCAGCTCCCGGAGGGTCCGGTACCTGCGCTCAAACTCCTCCCCGCTGCAGTGGGTGAGAAGCCGGCTGATCTCCGCTACGAGGAAGGACACCAGCAGGGATTTATCCAAAGACTCATTCCAGGAGCTCTTCAGAACCTCCAAGAGGCTATCAGCACTGTCTTGCCCAGCCTGATGGGCATCGCATCCCTTCTGCCACTGTTTGCTGAGCATCTCCGGCTGCAAGGTCTTCCTGTCCGAATTCAGCACGGCCAGGACATGCCGGCAGGGCAGCTGGAAGACCTGGTTGAAGTGGCAAGTGCAGCTGCTCGGGCCTTTCAGGTCCACCCTGTGAGCATCCTCCAGGACCTGTATGCTGAGGGCGTCCTCCCCAGTGCCTATCAGCTGCACCGACTTCTGAACCACCGCAAACTCACTCAGGCACAGCCTGGCAGCGGGTTCTGTGCAAATATCGCTCAAAGACTGCTTGATGCGTTCTTCAGTCCTTTGGTTAATCTCCTCCTCGCTGTCACCCTCCAGGTTTTCTGGGACCTCCAGTTTAGCCGCAGGAGATGGAGGATTTAACGAGGACTGAGGGCTTGCAGGCTTGCTCTGGAGGAGACCCTGGGGGATTTCAGGCCGATGCTGAAGAGCTGCAGAGAGCCGAGGAACTGCCGGCAGACTCTGGAGAACAACCACGGGACTCTTAGCAGCCGCGAGAGAGGCTGCCACCGGCCGCTGCTGCTGAGCTGCTGTCATGGTGGGGGAGGCTTGGACGGAGCTCTGAGATGGCTTACCCTGGCATGCCGGAGGGGCAAGAGGTAGACCCGAGGCAGGCAGGCTTTGGGGAGCTGCCTGAGCAGCACAGTGACCAGAATGGGGAGCGGAGCACATCATGGCATCAGGAGGGCTCTTAGAAACGCACTTTTGGTAGTGCTGGGCTAAGGAGGTGATGCAGCTCTCCAGAGAGAGCCCGGTGCTGAAAACCTGGCTTAACCCCTGGGTGACGACCTCCAGGTCCCTAAAGTAGTTACCGCTCTCCCCCCAGCTCCCCTCCCTGTGCACAGCCCAGATCTCCTCATCGAGCAGCCAGTGAACATGGAGCTGAGGCAGCAAGTCTGGCATCACGAGGTCCCTCAGCAGGGTGTGCATCTTCCTGCGGCGGCTCTCGGTGGCTGCGCACACGGTGTCGCTCAGGGCGGCCAGGATCAGGCGCTCGGCGCGGCCCTCCAAGGCCAGGCGCTGGATCTGCTGCTGCAGGCGCTTGCAGAGGTGGAAGACAGAGAGCTGCACCTCGGCTGTGGGAAAGGCCTGGACGAGGGCCGGCAGCTGGGGGAGGCCGGGGCACACCAGGAGGAGCCGGGTCTCGGCCCAGGCGGGGTTGAAGGCCCTGAACGCCCCGTACATGCAGGACAGGCTTCCCGCAGACTCATCCCGCGGGACGGCGAGATGCACCACCCTGGCCATGCCGCCCCGCAGCGCCGGGGCCGGCCCGGCCACCAGGAAGATGTAGAGCGCTCGTCCCGCCGGCCCGCCCGCCCGGTGCACCAGCAGCGCCCGGGGGAAACGGGCGAAGACGCGGCCCATGGCGGCACTCTGGAAGCTGACGGAGGCCATGCCGCCGCCCGCGCCCAGCTCGTAGGCCACCAGCGAGCCGCGGCCCGGGCCCGGCGGGGCCTGCGCCATGGCCGGCCCTGCCACGGCCCCGCGGCCGCCGCTACCGGGGGGGACACATCCCGGCATGCCCCGCGCCCTTCCGGGGGGACACATCCCGGCATGCCCCGCGCTCTGCCAGCGACGCCACCAATCACCGCGGGGTGCGCCATGACGTCAGGCAGCGGCACAGCGCCCTCTGCCGGCTGGGCGCGCCTCCGCCCCTACCGGTCGCCGGGAGCCGAGCGCTGGTACCGCAGCAGCCGCTGCATAGCGCGGAGGGCCGGGCGCCGCCCGCAGCTCCCCTCCGCCGTCACACGGCTCCCCCGTTACCCAGAGCAGTGCGGGGTCAGCGGCTCCTTCCCCGCCGCCTCCCCCGCTCCCGGTGACCGAGCCCAGGCAGCCAGGATCGCTGCCAGCGCGGAGCTGCGCTCCTCCAGCTCCTGCCCCTCGCACTGCATCAGCAGGTTGGACAGCTCTAGGCTGAGGGACCGCACTCTCTCCCCCCTGCCCTCCGTCCGGCTGCCCACCGAGCCCCTGCCGCAGCCCGGGAGGGTGGCCCCAGGGGCCGGGAGCCGCTGGTACCTCTTCCGCCAGCGCCTGCACACCATGCCCTCCTCCACATGCCGCCGCTGCACCTGCAGCACGGCCAGGACGTGCCTACAGGGGAGCCGGTAGCGGCAGTGAAAGCCACAGCTGCATCTCCGGCAGTCCCGGCTCACCCGGTGTGCATCTTCCAGCAGCCAAACAGTGATGCTGCCCGGCACAGGGCTGAGCAGCTGGGTGGACGTCTGCACCACCTCCCACTCCTTCAGGCACAGCCAGGAGCCCAGGTCCGTACAGCTCTCCCGCAGCACGGCCAGCATGCAGTCCATCCCCGCCACGGCAGCCTGTCCGGTGGGCTCGGGGCACTCAGCAAGAGCCCGAGAGCCAGAAACGGGGCCTGGTTCTGCTGCAGCACCAGCACGCACATCGGGCTTCTCCTGGAGGCTGCTCTGACCGTCCTCCTCTGTACTTGAGAGACCCCGGTTCAGGCTTTCCAAGCCTCTGGAATCAAGGCAGTCTGCACACTCCAGAAAAGAAAGAACACTTGCCTCCAAGGACGGCTGCTGGCCAAAGAGAGTGGCTATTCGGTGCGTGATGAGGTCCAGGCTGTCCATGTGTGTGCTGCAGGAGCGCAGACCTTTCTCTGCGTGCACGCGCCACAGCAGCTCACAGCAGAACCAGTGGGCTCGCAGGTAATCGTACAGCTCCGGGCTGACCACGCACTTCACCAGCTGGGACAGGGCATCCAGACTTGCAGCCGAAGGGGAAAACACGGCTTTCTGCAAGGCCAGCGTCAAGTTCTGCTTGAAGGAAGAGGAGATTTCTGCTTCCTTCACGTTCTTCTCAAGCAGTCGGACGGTGTGATAGACAGAAAGGAACACCTGGGCAGAAGGAAAGAGCTCATGGAGGATGGCTTTGTGAAAGAAGGACACATCCACAAAGACAGCCTGGATCTTTTGCCACTCGGGGTTGAACTCCTTGAAGATGGTCAGCATTTTCCTGACGCTGTGTCCTGTGTCATCCTTCAGCAGCGACAAGTGCACCACTCTCCCCACTCGCTCCTTACTCTCTACAAGGAAAGCATAGAGAATGTGTCCCGCCTCGCTCAGCACCCTGTGCAGCAGGAGGCTCTTGGGGAACTGCATAAACCAGCTCCTCATCTTGCTGGTCTGGAAGCTGAGCCTGTCCAGGCCGTGGTTGCTGTCTGCGCTGATTGAGGCCAGCGAGCCCCTGTCAACCCTCAGGAAGGTTTTCATGACCTCAGCAACCCTGACAAGCGCTGAGGCTGAGGCATTTTCCTTCTCTGCCTCAGGGAGCGCAGGAGCCCTGTATGGAGCAGCTGCTCCATCCACCGGTTGTCCCGTGACCGCGTGCGAGTCCTCATCTGCCACAGCACTGCTGTCGGTCCCACCCGCCTGCTGCAGCTTACGCAGTTTTGTTGCGGGGCTGTCATGTGCTGTGGTGCTTGCTGTCGCAGCGGTGGCTCTGGTCAGGGAAAACACTGGGTCTGCGTGGACATGGTCGCTGTTCAGTTCGCTGATCACAAGCTGGTCTATGTCCTCCTGATATTGCAACACAAAATAAGCTGGACACAAGCTGGGCTGCTGCTTTCTTTTCTTGCTGTATTTTTGGGTCCGGGCACAACCAAACTTCACCTGCATGAACCTGCAAACATTGAGAAAGCATTAATAGGGGAAGCAATGGTGGTGTAGGCTGCCAGCATTTAGTTTTGACTTTTCTTGCATGCCAGCCCTATATTCAATTAGTAAGCACAAAAAACCCCCACGTATGCCCATCAGACATGTGGGCTGGCTTTCCGCTCAGCGAAGTCTGGGGCAAGAAAGCTCAAACAGAGGAAAAACGAAGGAACTGAGAGTTACAACAGCCACAGCAAGACACCACAAAGCAGCCCCAGCTCTTGTGCCCAACAGTGCCTCTGTTTCTGCTCTCCAGACAGCAAAGCCATCCACAAAAACTTGAAACCTGCATGTTTGTGTCTTACTCTGTTAAAGCACATGTTTCTGCAACTCCTCTGCATCTGGACGAGCAGGCTAGAACAGAGCAAGAAAGGCTGCAAGGCATGAGATTAAGTTATATTTTAAGAAGGTAAAGGGAACAGTTGTGTAACTGGAGAATGACCTTGCAGCCTTTGCACACACGAGCAGATCCACTGACTTGGAGGGAAATGAGATGGTGTCAGGGCATCACTGACCCGTTCAGATAAGCAAAGGCTGCGGAATCGAGAGGGAAACCTGACAGCACCTTTCCACTGCAGTGAGGTAAATGCAGCTAGGGAACACTAACAGGCCCAATATTTAGCATCCTGCTACTGGAGCAGAAAAAGGCAGGAGCTATAGTTTGCCAGCAATTTCAAAGATCAAAGCTACAGGTTTTGCTACAAGAGGCAGAGAGAATTATCAAGCGAAAAGGCAGAGTAAACCAGAGCTAAGCAGCAGACACAGGACAGTGGAGTGCAAGCCCGGGGACAAGGGGCCAGCAAGAGGGCTGGGACACAGTGAGGGGGGAGGACACAGCAAAGAGTGACACAGGAACAGCTGAGACCATGGAAGCGGCAAGTGCGTGACATACACAAGAGCGCTCTCCTCCCCAGGTGCATCACTACCGGATCAACCCCCCTGAAGTCACGCAGAGCCCAGTTAGAAGAGCACCCGACCGGGTACAGACAAGAGCTTGCGCCCCGTGGGAGAGCGCTGCAGTGGGGTTTGGGCGCTGGCTGACAGCTCTGACTGCGGGCGTGTGCCCCATCCCCGGGCCTGCGTGGGGCCTCCCCGGGGAGCCCCGAACCCCCGGGGAGCCCCGCTGGGCGCACGGCCCCGCCTCGGGCCCCGCTGCTGCGAGGCATCGGGCCGGCCTGGCGGGGCAGGGCCCGGCGGCGGGGGGGGGACCGCGGCGGCGGGGCAGCCTTACCTGACATCCTCACGGACGGCGGTGCCGTGCTGCCGGTTGTGGCAGCGGACCGAGAGGCAGCTCCGCAGGCCGTAGCGGCAGCCCTGCGCCAGCTTGTAGGCGCGGAAGCGCTCCCTGAAGTCCTCGTAGCTCCTGAAGCGGGCCCCCAGCTCCATGGCGGGCCCGGGCCCCCAGCACCACAGCCCGGCCCCGCCGCCGCCGCGCCCCCAGAACCAGCCCGCCGCCCCCGCCGCCTGTATTAAACCAGCTGGGGCACCGCCCACACCCTGAATATGGCCAATCAGAAGCGTCTTCTCCCGATTGACAGGAGGCCAGCCAGCCAGCCCAGAGCTTTCTGCCACCACCTGGGCGACTGACGGCTCGATCGCCCAATCAGCTGGCGGCGCCCCGCCCCGCGGGTGGGCGGTACTTCCCGCCCCGTCGCGCGGCGGCCGGATGTTGTCGCTGTCGGTGCCGCCGGTTCCGGGTCGCTGCGCAGATGGCGGCTCCGGGCGACGCCGGCGGGGCTGGCTCAGGGCCGGGGCCGGTGGCGGAGCGGCCGCCGCCCGGGGACCTGCGGAGCGTGCTGATCACCAGCGTGCTGAACCTGGAGCGGCTGGAGCTCGACCTCTTCAGGTAGGCGCGGGCGCCGGGCCGCCGGGACCGGGCCGCCCTCCCCGCCGCCGCCCTCACCGCCGCCGCCTTCTCCCCCCGCAGGGGCCGGCACCACTGGGTGCCCGCTACGCAGCGCCTCTTCGGCGGGCAGATCGTGGGGCAGGCCCTGGTAGCGGCCGCCCGCGCCGTCAGCTGGGACGAGCAGGTCCACTCGCTGCACTGCTACTTCGTGCGGGCAGGTGGGCCGGGCCGGGCCGGGGGAACCGGGCTGCAGGAAGCGGGGCCGAGCCGGTGACCCCGGCGGCTGGGGGGCCGGGGGGCCGGGCTGCGGATCCCAGGGCCGGGGGGTGCCGGGGGCTGAGAGGCGGCAGCGGGGCGGATGGCTGACTGTGGAGGGTGGGGTGCGGGATGGGGAACAGGGGGTCCGGGAGGCCTGGGCTTATGGAGGGATGGGGCCAGGCAGTGAATCTGGCGGCTGAGGGGCTGGGGAGTCCTAGAATCGTTTAGGTTGGAAAAGACCTTTAAGTCTTTAAGTCTATGGTTGGACTTAAAGGTCTTTTCCAACCTAAACGATTCTATGATTCTATGATTACCAAGTCCACCACTAAACCAGTTAAAGGTAGAATCATAATTAATGTCATGTTTCCTGGCTTGGTGGCTGGATTATTTTTTAATGAAAGTAAAATTAGGAATCCCTAAGGTTGGAAAGGATCTCTAAGATCATCAGCCCAACCATCAACCCAACACCCCCATGCCCACTAAACCATGTCCCGAAGTGCCACCTCTGCCCATTTTTTGAACCCCTCCAGGGCTGGGGACTCCCCCACCTCTCTGGGCAGCCTGTTCCAATGCTTGACCACTCTTTCCCTGAAGAAATTTCTCCTAATATCCAATCTAAACCTCCCCTGATGCACCTTGAGGCCATTTCCTCTTATCTTATTGCTTGTTCCTTGGGAGAAGAGACCGACCCCCACCCCACTGCACCCCCCTGCCAGGCAGCTGCAGAGAGTGATCAGGTCTCCCCTCAGCCTCCTCTTCTCCAGGCTGAACACCCCCAGCTCCCTCAGCCACTCCCCATCAGCTCTGTGCTCCAGACCCTTCCCCAGCTCCGTTGCCCTTCTCTGGACACGCTCCAGCACCCCAATGTTCTTCTTGTGCTGAGGGGCCCAAAACTGGACACAGCATTCCAGGTGTGGCCTCACCAGTGCTGAGCACAGGGGCACGATCCCTGCCCTGCTCCTGCTGTCCACACTATTCCCGACAGAAGCCAGGATGCTGTTGGCTTTCTTGGCTACCTGGGCACACTTCTGGCTCATGTTCAGCCGGCTGTCAACCAACACCCCCAGGTCCTTTTCGGCCAGGCAGCTTTCCAGCCACTCTTCCCCAAGCCTGGAGCGTTGCGTGGGCTGAGGCCCGCGGGGGTGAGCAGGTGCCGCCATCCCAGCTCCAGCACAGCAGAGGGTGTGGGTGGCAGTGCCAGCTCAGGGAGCAGTGGGCTCGGCCCCCCTGGCCCCAGTGCTCAGCCTCTGTAGGTCAGGTCCCCTCTGTGGTGCGTGGTGGCCCAACGGCAGAACGTCCCTTTTCTGTCCCAGGGGACCCCAGGGTGCCAGTGCTGTACGAGGTGGAGCGGACCCATACAGGGAAGAGCTTCTCTGTTCGTTCCGTAAAGGCCATCCAGCATGGAAAGCCGATCTTCATCTGCCAGGCCTCCTTCCAGCTCTCCCAGGGGAGCCCAGTGCAGCACCAGTTCACCATGCCTGCCGTGCCGCCCCCTGAGGAGCTGCTGACGCAAGAGGAGCTCATCCAGAAGTTCCTGCAGTGAGTGGGGTGGAAGGGGCACGCCGGGGATGCCCTTCTCTGCAGCTGGGGCTTAGGGAGGCGCAGGGATTGGGGTGACCGCCTGAGGAGTTCTCAAATACGCCTGGGAGGGGAGTATGGAAGCAGGACGGGACAGGAGCCGTGCTCCTCCTGCCTTTCTGGGTGGCCCTGGGTCCCTGGGCTGAAGCCGCTGCCAGCAGGACGTGCCCCTGGCCTGCCTGGCATTGACCTCACTTCTCCCCGTTGGTCTACAGGAATCCTAACTTGGCAGAGCAGTACAGAAAGCATCTCAACAAGATTGAAGCTGAAGATGTGCCGATTGACATCAAACCCGTGAACCCACCAGATATAGTCTCCTCGGAGCCGCAGGAACCAAAGCAGCTCTTCTGGGTGCGAGCACGAGGCTACATAGGTGGGTCCTGCCAGGAGGGTGGTCTGGCTGCCGCGTGAGCCGAGGGCTCGGGCTCAAGCTCATGCTGTAGAGCACGCTGGTGATCGAGAGGGTTGTGATTCAGGGGCTGTCTGCGCCCCGAGCCTGCAGGGAAGCCTGGGGATTTCAAGGCTGAAATACAGGTACGGGTGCCAGAGCGTGAAGCGATGCCCGTGTGCCGTGCTCCACCGCGGTGGGCTTTCCCTGGGGGGCCCGGCAAGGGGAGCGGGTCTGAAAGAGCATCTCAGCTCTGCTTGGCCAGCACCTGACCCTTGGGGAAGCAGAGCTCCCGGGGCTGTGCCTCGTGCTGCGCGCCCAGGCTCGTCCCACGGCCACCCCGCAGGGGACAGGCAGTGCCGGTTGCTTTGCAGGAGAGACTGACATGAAGGTGCACTGCTGCGTGGCCGCCTACATCTCCGACTACGCCTTCCTGGGCACGGCCCTGCTCCCGCACCTGCAGTACCGCATCAAGTTCATGGTCTCCCTCGACCATTCCATGTGGTTCCACGCGCCCTTCCGAGCAGACCACTGGATGCTGTATGAGTGCGAGAGCCCCTTTGCTGGTGAGTCCTCGCCGCGTTCCCCAAGAACCCGCAAGGCAAAGACCGACTTTGCCCATCCCAGGGCATGGCGAGCCACGGTCTGACAGGCACTGTCTGCAGGCGGGTGCCGGGCACTGGTGCAGGGACGGCTGTGGCGCAGGGACGGGGTCCTGGCTGTCACCTGCGCGCAGGAGGGACTCATCAGAGTGGACCAAACGCCAAACCAGAGCAAGCTCTAGCTGAGGAACACCCGTGGGCTGGGGCTCAGGTCAGGGAGGGACCCCGGGACCGAAACAGATGTGGGTAAGGTGGGACCTGGGCGACAGCGGGAAGGAGCCTCGAAGGCGACCGGGCTGGATCCAGCGCTGCGAGGCGTGCTGGTGCCAGGCCCTCCGCGATGGATGGGGACCCGCAGGGGCATCCGCTGCGACCGACTGCCAGCTGCACGGCGCATACCCGTTTGCTGCCATCCGCCACCCTTCACCTGCCTTAAATAAAGCCGTCAGGTGACCAGCTGGGCTCCATCCCGTGGAGTTTGTCCCCTCGTCCCCCGTGATTGTGCTCAGCCAAGGGAGCTTCTCCTGGCAGGGGAGGGTGGGCAGCTCCGGGGGTGCTGGGGGACGGCTCTGCCACCGCAGCAGGCTGGGTGGCAGGAAGGGAAGGTGCTACTGCGGCATATGTGGCTTCCCCTTCTCACTTCTCCTGCCCTCCTCATGCCCCGGTGCTTGTGTCAGTTGCTGCTTCTGCTCACCCTCGGCCTCCTCCCTCGGGAAAGGGGGCCCAGCTGCTAGGAGCCAGGGAAAGGGGATGCGTCAGCTCCCACCTCAGCGCGGGGGGGCTTGAGGCTTCCTGCTGACGGTGTCCAGGGGGAAGTGAAGCTGAACAGACGCTGCAGGCACCTCGCTCTTCTTCCTACCAAGACTTTATTAAATAAAGGCCTTTTTATTATATATGTTTTACGGGAAGTTCCTGGCAAGAGCCCCGGACCCTGCTAGAAGCCTTCCCGTTCCCTCACGCAGTGCCAGTATGTCCCAGCTAAAGTCCCGTCCGCTCCAGAAGCCCCCCACAGCGGGGGAGCCGGCTCCCAGCAGTGCCGGTGTGGGTGGTGAGCACCCGTAAGCACCCGGCTGCACGGGACAGACTAACCACAGACAAAGTGCACTTTCCAGGCAGCTCCGGGGCGCGGGCCGTGCTGCCCACCGCAGCGCAGCGCTGCCGCTGCCTCCCTGCCCCATCCCCACCCGTGGCATCGCCCTCGCTGCTCCCGGCCGCCCCGGGCACGAGCCCCACGCAGCCCCCCCGCCCTCCTGCCAGCGTGGGCGCCGGCGGCAGGACGCTCACTCCAAAGGCTCCTTGATCAGGCACTCCTTCAGGGTGGGCTGCTGCTGCAGGGGCGGCCCGGCCTCCCGCAGGTCCTGCAGCCGGGCCTCCGAGCGCCGCTTGTCCTTGCCCACCTTCCAGGCCAGGTGGACGTGGGCCTGCAGGAAGGGCCCCAGCAGCGGGTGGCTGCCTTGGGCCTCCAGCAGCTGCAGCGCCTGCTCGCAGCAGCCGTGGGCTTCGCTGAGCTCGTCCAGCTCCTGGTGACAGACAGCCAGCCCGGCCAGCGTCAGGAGGAAGTGGCCGGAGCCGCAGACCCCGAGCCGGTCCTGCAGCCGGTAGGCGTTGGCCCAGGTGGCCAGAGCCTCGCGGTACATGCCGGTGCAGGTCAGGCGCTGTGCGGCCCGCAGGTCCTGCAGGAAGAAGAACTCAAGGAACTCGGGGGGAGCGGCGGATCTCGGCGATGGAATGCAGGTGGGACAGGAACTGCTCGAAAGCTCGGCTCCGCTTGGCGATGGTCTCGGCGGTGAAGTTCCGGCGCAGCCTCTTCCTGGGGAAGGCAACGCCGGCCATGTCGCAGCCGAAGCGGCAGCGCAGGCGGCGGTTGAGCCGCTCGAAGTCCGAGTAGCGCCGGGCGATGGCGGCGGGGGCCTTGTCGAACCGGCCGGAGCGGATCAGGTAGATGGTGTAGAGCTGCGGGGGGGGAGCCAGGCGTCAGGGCAGTGCCACGGGCAGCTGCTCCTGCGGGGCCGGGCAGAGCCGGGTGTGCGGCCACAGAGGGGTCTGCCCAGGCAGGAGGGAGCAGGCTGGACTGCCGCAGCACCCATCAGCGATAGTTACCTGAGGCTCATCTGAGCCGCCAGCACCGTCCGAGCAGCACGGAGAAAGACAGAGAGAAATAAGCGCCAGCCCCGTGGGATCCCTGCCGCAGAGGGAGCAGGACCCGCGCCCACCCCGCGCCCGCCCAGCCCCGCCGGGCTCACTCACCACGTACTTGGAGGAGCGCTCGCTGACCACGCTGGCGCTGGTGACCTCGAAGAGCAGCCGCTGCGGTGCCAGGCTGCCCCGCGACTTCCTCCACAGCTCCTGCAGCTGCCGGGTGAGCAGGCTGCCACTGGGACGCTCCGCCGCGGGGCCCCACTCTGCACCGGGAGAGGGGTGTCAGCCCGCCGGCCGCGGGGACCGGGCTCTCCCAGCACCCTGACATCTCTGGGCTGCCGGCCCCCGCCGTGGCTTGACTGCCCCCCATGGTGCTGCCGCCCCGGGAGCAGAGCCCCCCCGGCACACCGGCCCCAGCACACCAGCCCTGGCACACCGGCCCCGGCACGTGCCTCCATCCTCTGCACCCGCTGCCGCCTCCGTCGGCTGCGGCGGCTCCCCCAGCTCTTCTCCAGCACCGTCCTCTTCCTCCTCCTCCTCGTCCTCCTCCTCCTCGTGGCTGGTGAAGCTCAGGGTGCCGCTGAGGCGCGTCGACAGCCCCTCCGTGTCGTCCTCCAGCTCCGAGCTCTCCGGGAAGTCCTCGGCCTCGGAGCCGCCACGGGCCCGCTCCTCCCTGACACCTTCGCTGGCCAGCGCGTGCCGCAGGCGGTGCAGGATGCGGGCGGCCATCCCGTCCGGCCCAGCTGCCCAAGGAGGGGGGCAGGCCCGGTTGCCCCAGCACCTCGGGACGGGCGGGGGGTCAGGGGCTGCCCGCCACGGCCCGGCGCAGCGCCCGCAGCCCAGCGCACCGCACGGGTCTGGCCTGGGACAGCCCGGCCTGGGTCACCCCGGCCCGGGGACGCCCCCCGAGCAGCCCCGGGCCCCCCCGCCCCGGCCCCGGCCCCGGCCCCGGCCCCGCTCCCGCCCCGGTGCAGCCGCGTCCCCCGCCGCGGGCGGCGCCGGCCCGGTCCGTACCGTGCGAGCCCGGGCTGGGCCGTGCCGAGCCGGGCGGTGCCGAGCGATGGCTGCTCCGCCGCGGCTCGTCCCGGGATCCTCCCTGCGCGGCTCCGCCTCCTCCGGGAACCCGGATCGCGGCGGCGGCGCCGGCCCGGCCCGGCGCGGCTCAGGGCGGCTCTGCCCGGCGCTGCCCGCCCCAGCCCGGGCCGAGCCGGCCGCCGGCCCGACCCCCCCGGCCCCCGCTCCCCTTGTCCCCCGCCCGGGCAGGGCCCCGGCTCCCCCTGCCCGGGGCCACGGCACCCCCGCACCCCCGCGCCCGGCACTGCGGGGTCCTGATCCCCGGTACCCCCCCTATCCCGGCACCCCGGCACCCCGCACCCCGCGCCCAGGCTCCCCATCCCGCCGCCCCCGCGGGCCGTGCCCCCGGCTGCACCCCCGGCGCTCGCCCTGCCTTATTTAGCACCGCGCCCGCTCGCTCCTCGCCGCTTTCTTGGGAATGTCTATTAATATCGAGGAACCAGCCCAGCTGCTGCCATCGCTCTGCCCCCGCTTGCCCGCTGCGCCCTGCCCCAGCACCCCGCACCCTGCTCCAGCGCCCCGCACCCTGCCCCAGCACCCCGCACCCTGCTCCAGCGCCCCGCACCCTGCCCCAGCACCCCGCACCCTGCCCCAGCACCCCGCGCCCTGCTCCAGCACCCCGCGCCCTGCCCCAGCACCCCGCACCCTGCCCCAGCACCTCGCGCCCTGCCCAGCACCCCGCGCCCTGCCCCAGCACCCCACACCCTGCTCCAGCACTCCGCACCCTGCCCCAGCACCCCGCACCCTGCCCCAGCACCCCGCGCCCTGCCCCAGCACCCCGCGCCCTGCCCAGCACCCTGCACCCTGCCCCAGCACCCCACACCCTGCCCGGGCAAGGACGGGGATCCCTGCACTCCCCTGGCTTGGGCAAGTCTGGGGGGGCTCCTGTGCCCAGTGCCTGGGGGACCTGAAAGCCTCCCCAGCCCCTCCCTGCCCGACTGGGCTGGGCTGGTGCTGTCCCCAGTTCCCACCCAGGGAATGAGGGTCCCGGCAAAACCAGGAGCTGGGGAACCTCCTGGATGTCCCTGGCACTGGGACACTGTGGGAGAGCGTGCTGTCATCCTGACCCCGCTGCAGCCCCGAGCCCCTGTGCAACCCCCTCGGAGCACCGCAGGGCATGGGCCACTTGGCCAGCGCATCCCCAAAGCCACTAGCCCCAGCTGGGCCCTGGCAAAGGTGTCTGGCATGGCCTGCAGCGTGCGAGGGCAGAGCCTTTGAGGAGGTGCCCGGGCAGATTTCCCACTCTTCCAGCAGCACGGAGAGATGAGGCCTCTTCCGGACCCAGGTGCTGATGGCACCGGGGTCCCCGTACCACGGGGTGGGGGGGGGGTGGGGGATGCTCCCGTGCTTTGTGCCCCAGGCCCCGCCGGGGGCCCCTTCCTCATTTGGGTGCTGCAACGTGGCTCTGCCCCAGCTCACCCGAGCAGAAAATGGGGGTGAAGGGAGGGGGCTGGATGTGGCGGGGCGAGGCCGGAGCCCCTGGGGTCTTGCAGGGCTGAGGGGGGGACGCCTCGCCTGGGGAGGCCAGCCCAGTGCTGGGAGCCTGCCCCAGGCAGGGCTGCAGGTGATGGTCCATGCCCATGGCGCTGGGGCAGGCAGTTCAGCACAGGGGGAAGCCCTGGCCCCCTTGCCCCCTTGTCTGGGTGATGCTGGTGGCTCCGGGGCTATTTTTAACCCCCTCCTTGCTGAGCTGTCCTGGGTGGGTGGGTGCTGGGGGTGGGGGGAGAGTCGCCCTCCTGCCAAGGCTCCGGTGTCCCTCCCCGGAGGGCTTGAATTTCTATCCCAGCTTCAAGACCCACGTATAATCCCCAGCTCTTGGCCAATAGCGCTTTGGCTAAATTAGGTAAAATGCGCCCGTTGCCAATGAGCGGGGCTGGATTGCCACCGGGGAGCTGATAGGCTGCCGGGGCTGGGAGGCCAGTGGCTGGGGGCAGGCTGTGCGGCGGGGACGCTACAAATTGGGGTGCCAGGGGCGCCAGGGAGCTTCTGAGGACTTCTGCTGCAGGAGGTGGTGACTCCCTGGGGGAGGAAAGCAGCAGAAATGCCTTCAATGGTAAGAACCCCCATGCTGCCGCAAGCCATGTGCCGCATGCTGTGTGCCGCGTGCCATGTGCTGCGTGCCGTGTGCCACGTGCCAGCTCGAGACCCGGTGGGGCAGGAGGTGCCAGGCACCGCACGCGCCTGGCGGACGTGGGCTGCTGAGGCAGCTCTGCGGATGGCAGCGGCAAGATGGTCCCCGAGGCCGGGCTGACCGTGGCGGGCGAGGGCAGGGAGGTGTCGGGGCGGCGCAGGGTCCCCACGGGACGTGTCCTGGGGAGGGACCGCGCGGCTGCCCGAGGGGCGCGGGGACGCTGGATCGGCCCCAGCCGGGGCGCGGGGCTGCGCGGAGGCAGCGGTGGCGGGGGTGGCTGAAAGCCGAGTGCGGGGTCATGCGACACGGCGTCGCCGCCGGCTCCGCGGCCAGCCCGCGCCTCCAGGAGAAACTCGATCAGGGCTGACAGGTGCCCGTGGCTGCAGCCCTGCTGATCCCTGTAAGGGGAGCCGAGGAGATCCCAAAAATAGCGCTGCGTGCCTGGGATGCCAAGGCTGCACCCGGGGACCGTGGCCCCCACGCCATGGAGCCCCCCTGGCTGGCGGGGGGCCCCGGGCAGGCAGCTCCCCGTAGCCCACCGCCCTCGCAGGTGCCCGGGCGGCACCGCAGCTGCAGGGACCCACCGGGGGGCCGCGGCTCACCCCGGCACGGCCCTGTACTCCGGCTGGGCAGGGACTGTCCCCGCACCGGTGCGAGGGGCTCCCAGGCGTGCCGCGGGCGGCCACGGCGACCCCATTCCCTTGCCTTGCAGACAGACCAGCAGGCCGAAGCCCGCGCCTTCCTCAGCGAGGAGATGATTGCGGGTGAGTGCGGGGGCGGTGGGGGAGAGCGGCCAGACCTGGCCGAGGCGCGGGGCCATGCTCTGTCCCGCTGCTGCGGCCCTAACCCACCCCTTCCTGCAGAGTTCAAGGCCGCCTTCGACATGTTTGATGCGGACGGCGGCGGGGGACATCAGCACCAAGGAGCTGGGAACGGTGATGAGGATGCTGGGCCAGAACCCCACCAAGGAGGAGCTGGACGCCATCATAGAGGAGGTGGACGAGGATGGTGAGCAGCCCTCGGCGGCGGGCGGTGGGCGCCGGGCGGTGGGCGCCGGGCGGGCAGCCTGACCCACGCTTGGCTTCCTCCCCGCAGGCAGCGGCACCATCGACTTCGAGGAGTTCCTGGTGATGATGGTGCGCCAGATGAAGGAGGATGCCAAGGGCAAGTCGGAGGAGGAGCTGGCCAACTGCTTCCGCATCTTTGACCGGTGAGTGGGGGGCGATGCCTGCCCGCCCCTGCCCACGGGGGCGAGCGGGGCCGCATCCTGCCCTCGCCCTCCTGCAGGAACGCGGACGGGTTCATCGACATCGAGGAGCTGGGTGAGATCCTGAGGGCCACCGGGGAGCACGTCACCGAGGAGGACATAGAGGACCTGATGAAGGACTCGGACAAGAACAACGATGGCCGCATCGACTTCGACGGTGAGCGACAGCCCCGGCCCTCGTCCCACAGCTGCGCAGCCAAGCGCCCGCGCTGCCCGCCCTGGGCACGGCCGCAGGCTGAGGGTGCTGCTCTCTTGCAGAGTTCCTGAAGATGATGGAGGGTGTGCAGTAAGGGACCAGACATTCCTCGGGCCGGCTGCTGCGCCCAGCCCTGCTCCACCACCTCCCAGGGAGCAGCAGCTCCGCAGTGCCCGGCCCCCGGTCTTGCCCTGTCGCCGGCGGCCGAGCTTTTCCTCCAGTCTGTCGCGTGTGGTTTCAGTCTGAGCCTCATTAAAAGGGGAAAGGCTTGAGCTGCCGGTGTGGGATTTCACCGGGTTCGCGTGGGCAGGGGGCCATGGCACTGTGCCCCCTGCATCGCTCCCCAGGGAGGGGGAACGTGTCGGGGTGGGTACCCCGCGCCCTGCGGGGCTGTGCCGGGGGGGCGTGGGGGTAGCGTGGGGCCACGGTTCCCACGGTCTGCTGGGCGGGCGCCAGCGCTGAGCTCAGACTTTCCATGCGGAGCGTCCGGTTCGCACGCCAGCGGGAGAGGGAGCGCGGCCCCAGCGGGCAGCGAAGCTCCGGGAGCCGGGGGCCCTGGGCGGGGGGCTGCTCCTGCCCTCTCCAGGGCAGGGGTGTGGGACCACAGGGGATCCGGGGAGCCACCACCCCCCTGACCAGCACCAGGACCCCCGTGTGCCGCCGGGAAGGGCACAGGAAGCCTGGCTATAAGGTGGGGGGGCAGCAGCATCCCCCTCCCTGTGGGGTCAAGACAATTCTGGAACCTCTGTGCCTGGACAGCCTGTGCCAGCCCGCTGTACATCACCGCTCCCCTGGGGCCCGCTCCTCCCCAGGCACTCGCAGCGGCTCCACGCAGCCTCTCCAGCCAGGGATGAACGCAGCAGGGGGGATGGAGGGGGGCACGCTCCCCGGGCCTGGCCCGGTGGGGGCCAGGGAGTGCCCGGCACATGTGGGAACAGTGGGACCGGCACCGTGCAGCCGGCAGGACGCAGCGACACAGCTCGGAGCACATCACATCCCTGCGGCGCAACGCTGTGGCACGGGGGAGCTGAGCCCCTTGGAGAGCCGGGGGCCGCTGTGGAGCGGCCCAGCCCTGTCCCGGCCTTGCGGGGCACGATGGCACCGGGGAGAGGGGACGCGTGCGGCACACGGGGGGCAGCGGGGGACGTGCACAGCTGCCCAGGCTGCCCTCTGCAAGGCCACGGCTGGGCACCGGCAGCTGGTGCTGCAGCTGGGCGGGAGCGCCGATGGCCCCCAGCTGCGGGAGGAGCGGCGCAGGAGGAGCGCGGAGGCCCGCGAGCTCAGCGCTGGTAAGGATAGGGCTGCTGTCCCGGGCAGCAGGGAGGTGGGGGCCCAGGGCAGTGGCCACCGTGCTCCCCCTGCACCCAGGGCCGGCAGAGGGGCTGCAGGGCTGCCCCTGGCTCAGCATCCCCCATCCCACAGGGCTGCGGAGCGCGCTGCTGGCGGGGCTGCGGCAGGTGCCGGTGAGCCCTGAGGAGCGGCGGGAGCTGGAGCGGCTGTGGGTGCTCTTCCTCTCTGCCCTGGAGCTCTTCCTGCAGGACCTGCACCGAGCCCACCACATCTGCCAGCTCTTCTCCATGCAGGGGGACAGCGTGACCCCGCTGCGCACCGGGCTGGGGGGCTGGGGACCGCCCAGCCTCAAGGGGAGCCGGCGAGGGGGGGGTCCCGTGCAGCCCCCGGCCGCCCCACGCCTGGAGGAGGAGATCGAGCAGGTGAGGGCCATGCTGGCGGAGATGGAGAGCAGAGCCAACATCCCGCTGTGGACGGTAGAGGCCACGCAGCCAGCGGGGACAGGCAGCACTGCAGCCCCTGCGGCCAGGGTGGCTCAGGGGGGGCCTCGCACTGGGCACTGCTGCAGGGTGCTCTGATGGGGGGCAGGAGGGCTGGCACCCCCCAGGCACACTCGGGCATCACAGAGCAGGGGACAGGGTACCCCCATGGCCCCCTGCCCAGGCAGGCGATGCTGGGGGCTGCCCCCTGCCCAGGCAGGCGATGCTGGGGGCTGCCCCCTGCCCAGGCAGGCGATGCTGGGGGCTGCCCCCACCCCTGAGGAGGGAACAGGACCAGCTCTGGGCACCCCAAGCATTAATAAAGCCCCCGTTACCCCACGGGGGTCGGTGTCCCTCCCTTCCTGTCCACGCTTGCAGAGGGGCTGGTGGGACCCCGGGGCCAGGCTGACCGAGACAATGCGCATCCGGGCACTGACGGGGTTCCAGGCTGCAACAAAACCCCCAGAAGAAAAGTTATAAATGTGCATTTATTTATACATTAACTGTGGCTTGGACTGCAAAATTAATTTAAAAACAGCCTATGATACAGAAAGCTGGGGGGAGCGGCTGGAGAGGGAGCGGGCAGAGACCCGGGTGCGATGGGGAGAGGCGGCGTGGGTCAGGTTTCCTGGCTCTTGGCCTGCTTGGCGTACGTCTCCCGCACATACTTCTTGTAGGCTGAGGAGAGAGCGGGGGGGCACAGGGCTGAGGGTCCCGGGGCAGCCGCGGGGCTGGGCAGGCAGCGGGGACGGCGGGGGGCTGCGCCACTGCCTGCCCCAGAGGGAGGGAGGGTGGTGGGGGTGCCCGCAGTGGTCACTCACCAGCTTGGTTCTTCCAGAGCTCGGCGGCGTGCGTGTTCAGGGGGCTCTCGATGTTTGGTTCTGGGGACAGGGGCTGGGTCAGCGGGCGGGGTGGCCCGGACCCCCGAGCCCCACCACCCTGCGCTGGGGGTGGGGGGGAGCCCCCCCCAGCACCCCACTGCGACGCGGCCACGGGACCCACCTGCCAGCAGGCTCTGGATGGAGAGCAGGATGGTGCGGACGTCGTAGAGGGCCGACCACTTGTCCTTGAGGATGTCGAGGCAGATGTTGCCCTGGGTGTCGATGTTGGGGTGGTAGCAGGGCGTCAGGAACCGCACGGTGGGCGCGGTGTAGGGGTACCCGCTGGGGAACTCCAGCGACAGCCGGTACCGCAGCTCCTCGTAGGCCTGGGGGCAGGAGTTAGGGGTGGGGGCCGCAGCCCCGGGGTGCAGGGGGGACCCGGGGGAGGACTGGGACCACCCTCAGCCGGGGGGGGCCGGGGCCAGGGCCAGGGCCCCCTCAGCCCGGGGTCCCGCTGTGCCGGGTCCCGGCCGCTCACCGTGCCGGCCGCGCCGTCGATGGTCCCGATCCACTTGAAGAGGTTGTCGGACTCGGGGAAGGCGGAGATGCCTTTGTCACCGGACATCTGCGGGGACAGCGCGTCAGGGCGGCCCGGAACCCCCCGGCTCGGCCCCGGGACCCCCCCCGGAACCCCCCGTCCCCGGCTGGGCCCCGGGCCCCCACTCACCATCAGCGCCATCAGCTCCTGCTGCAGCCTGCGGGGGAAGCAGATGTTACCGGCCCGGCCCGGCGGGGCAGCCCCCGGCCCCGGCCCCCGCCCCGGTCCCCGCTCACCTCTTCCCCACCGAGCCGCGGGCCGCCGTGGCCCCCGCCTCAGCCGCTTTGCGGGCGGCTGCGCTGGGCACGGCGGCGGGGTCGGCGTTCTGCGAGGCCATGGCGGCTCCCGGGGGCGCTGGACGCGGCTCCCGCTCCCGGGCGGCGCCGCACCGGGCTCCGCTCCCGCCCGCCGCTGCGGCTCTCCCGGTACCGAGCGGCGGCCCGGGCTCTGCGAGCGGGGCTCCCTGGTACCGAGCAGCGGTGCCGGTGGCTCTCCCAGCGGGGCTCCCCGGCGCGGAGCGGCGGCCCGGTCCCTGTGCGGGGGGGAGGGGGGGGGCCTCCGGTGCGGAGCGGCGGTGCCGGTCCCGGTGCAGGGGGGTCTCCGGTGCGGAGCGGCGGCCCGGTCCCGGTGCAGGGGGGGGGAGTGTCTCCTAGCGGGGCTCCCCGGCGCGGAGCAGGCGGTCAGGTCCCGGTGCAGGGGGGTCTCCGGTGCGGAGCGGCGGTGCCGGTGCGCAGGGCTCTCCCAGCGGGTGCGGTCCCCGTCGCTCTCCGCTGCGGCCGCTCCCGTCCGGTCCCGCCCCGCTCCCGCTCCCCGTTTGAATGTTTCCAACGTGCGGCCCCTCCGCCAATCAGCGCGCAGCCAGGTTCGAGCCGGCCAATGGCCGCTCGCCAAGGACGCGGCTGCCATGGTAACCGCCGGCGGCCGCTCATTGGCTGCTGGGCGCCGCCAGGGAAACGTCGCGATTGGCCGCTGCCCCGCGAGGCGGAGCAGCAATCCCCGGCGGGGCCTTAAAGGGCCAGACACCCCCTTCCCCAGGAGGCGGCGGAGGCGAGTGCGAAGCGGCTTTATTGGGGTCCCGGGGGGAGGGCCCTCAGGGGGCGGGGCCTCAGAGCCCGGGGGGGGCCCGGGGGGCGGGGCCTCAGGGCTCGGGAGGGCCCTCGGGGGGCGGCGCGTCCCCCCCGCGGCGAAGCGTCTCCATGTGCTTCTGCATCTTCTCCGTCATCCACGCTGGCGGGACGAAGGGCTTCAGCTCCTCCAGCCGCAGGTCGACGGAGTCCCTGGGGAGAGGTGGGGTGAGACGGAGGGACCCCAACACCCGCCATGGGACCCCAGCACCCGCCACGGGCCCCAATCAGCACCGAGCCCAAACCCCCGCCACCCACCAGACCCCAGCACCCACCACGGACCCCTGGCACTGACCCACAGCCAGCACCGAGTCCCCCAACCCTCGGCACCGAGCCCCCAACCAGCACCGAGCCGGGCCGCTGCAGCACGGGGCCCCCTTGCACTGTTGCAGCAAGGGTGGGCGCAGCGGGGGCCGCCGGGGCCGCAGCCCCAGGCAGCACACGCAGCACCTCTGCTTCGGTCCTCACCTGTAATCATCACTGGCAGCCAAATCCCGAATGTCCTCTTCGATGAGGAGGTAGGCCTGCAGCACAAGGCAGGGGGGACACCTCAGGGCTGCCGCGGGCCCGCTCCGGCACCGAGGGGCAGGGAGGGCAGCGCTGCATCCCCCCGTCCCCGGCCAGCACAGAGCCGCTGCTCCCCGCGGGAGCTGGCTGCGCCTCCCGGCCCACGCTGCTGGCCCTCGCCCAAATCCCGAGGGGCAGCGGCCGGATCTCCGTGTCGCCCCGGGAGCACCTTCTGCCTTCCGCGCGCCCTGCCTAGCCTCCTGCCGAAGCCACCTTTCCCGCAGCGCGACGCTCGCTGCACGCGCCCTGGCTCGCTGCTCCTCCGCCCGTCCTAGCCCTGCGGTGGGTCTCTGCGCGGTTCCCGCCGGCTGCAGGAGCCGCGAGCCCGGCCGTACTCACCATCTTGCCCCCAGTGGCCCTCATGTGCTGCTGCTCTGCCAGCCAGTGCTTATCTTGCGGGTCAGCTGCGTACTGCAATAAAGCAGCAAGGACCTAGCTGAACACAGGCGACAGACCTTCCGCTCGGACCCCGCTCCTGCGGGGACGCTGCGCCCCGCTCCAGCGCTCCCTCAAGCGCGGTGCCCCCCGCGCTGCCGCCCAGCTGGGGCGGGGGCTCAGCTCTGCCTCCTCTTTCTCCAACCTCAAGCCCTGGCTCCAGGCAAACCCTCGGAGGCTGCGCTAAGCCGTTCGCTTATGTTCCGGTGTGCTAGCCAGACTGTGTGTGTGTACGTGCTCTAACGTAACAAACAAGGGCGTGGGGGAGGAAGACAACAAGCGAGCCAAAGCACACGCTCCCCGAAACCGTTTCTGAGCAAACCCCGAAGGAGGAAGCGTCCTGCTGCGGCATCTGACCTTAAAGAGGTGGGGATGCTTGATGTAGAGTCGCCCTCTTGTTCCTCCCATCCCGAGAGCTCTGAAAGAGGAACAGGAGACAGTGTTACACCTGTGCGGAGGGCGGCTGCGGTGGTACAGGGACACCTCCTCTCCTCCCCAAGCCCTTCCTACTGCTTTCGAGGCAGAGAAGCGAAGTGACGGGAGGAGTCTTACGGGCTCCTGCCTTGGAGGCACCACCCTCCATCGACAGGGCCATTCCTTACTTGTTTGCTCGAGATCCCAGCACAAAGGTTGTGGTTTCAGTCAGTCGGGATGGATCCCACTACAGAGCAATTGGAAAAGGGGCAACATTAGAAATGAAGCCGGTGCTGGCCCATGCTGCACGAGCCTCAGCTCTCTGAGGGGGAACCTCGGAACCGCCCCTGGCCTGGGAGGGAGGGAGCTGGCCACAGACCTCTGGTCTTCTGCAGAGGAGGGAAGTTACATTCCCTCTGGGCTGATCTAAGCAGTTTCCCTCGTGGGAAACACTCGTGGGATCCTCCTGGCTACCACTGCTCTCCCCAGGTCTCCTAACAGCGGCACCACGCCGCAGAGCTACAGGCTATGGTGCCTGGGGGAGACAAGCAAAGGCCTCCAGGCACTTCGCTCCTCTTCTTGCTTCTCTCCTGCGCTGCAGGGGCCCATCGGGGCAGAGCACAGCTTGGCGCTGTCCTCTGCTCCCGCAGCAGTAGGGCTCTGCTGGCGGAAGCAAAGGGGAGGAGAGGGTGAGCCCAGCAGTGTCGGCCAGCCAATACCTTTGGTCCATCCCTTCTCACGGGCTCAGAGACTTTGAGCTTCCACCTGAGGGGAAGGAAAACACAGTAAGAACGAGTTCCTGGGGGACCAGCGCACTCACCACCGCAGCACCAGCAGCAGGGATTGAGCCCCAGCCCTTCCAGACCCGCCTTCATTCACGCCCTCCGTTCCCCTGCGGTGCCCAGCTCTGGACCCTCATCTTTGCTGCGCATTCTCCTCTCCCCAGCTGCCAAGATCCCACCACCACCTGTGTCTCGCACTGTTCGTGGTCCATCTGGACCTTTTCACCCCTTTGGGCCTGTTAAGGTCTTTGCCTCCTGGGGGAAAACAGCCCAACCTAACCCCCTCCTGCCCTCCCTCTGGCACCCCCCCACATCTCTCCTTTGCGCAGGAGGGGAAGGAGACCGCAGGGTTTCTGTACTCCCCCATTCGGGCAGCCTCATTTCCCCCCACCCTCCCGAAACAGGGGCTCTGGCTCAGGACCCATACTCACGCAGCCATGCCCGAGACCCCGCGATCGTTCAACAGGCTCTGTCCTGGAGGCCGCCCCTTTCTCTGCGCAGAAGAAATCCTTCAGTGACTCAGCTGTGTAGGCTGAGAGAATCCCCCGTTACCCACCCCCCCAGGGAAGCTGCTTGTTTGGTCATGGGCAGAAGTGCTGACTGGCACAAGAGCGAGCACTTCCGAGGCACCGCAAAAGCTGCCTGTGCACTTGCATACGCTCATACTGTGGGAATGGCCAGGAACGAGGAGCAGGCTTCCCGAAACGTAAAATCCCTTGTGCGGAAAACCCTCCTACCTTTTTGGGAACAGGGCTCCCTCGACGATTCAGCTCCTCATCCATCTGTCGGGCACGCTGGAAGAGGAATGGCAGTGGGATAAGCAGGGCCCTTCTCCCCACCAGGCATCCAGCCCACTGCTCTCCTGCCATGCTCGAGGCAGAGAGCGCAAGCGTGCAGGGCAACGCCGACCCCAGCCCGTCTCGGTGAGAGGCACCGAACTGCAACAAGCAGCGACTGTACCTGGGATTTTCATTGCCCTGCAGGTGCTGCTCCCTCCTAACCTAACAACTCCCAGCTCTGCCTCCTCCCTAGTGCACTGTCAGACAAGAAACGGCAGAGAACAAAGCAACTCCAGCCCTTCTCCTCCTTCTCCCAGCTCTTACAAGTCATTCAAGCCTCTGGGAACAGTAACAACTTTTACCTTTGGTACTGCCTGCTCATGGGGCAACCTGGGAACAACCTTTTTGCCATCAGAGAACAGCAGTTTGGCCTGCAGGAAGAGAAAGAAGGGTTACCCAATTCCGGGTCCAGAGAGGGACCTGCCAGCAGCCCCCACTTCCGTGTATCTGCCTGAAAGCCCTGTAACAGCTCTGCTTTCAGAGTGCCACCATGCAGTGCTTTCACAGACAGCGAAATGCAAAAGCACAATCTGAGCATGATAAAGTCTGGGCAACTGGGACAAAAGCAAGATGTGAAAGAAAAAAATCCCACCGCACCCCCTTAGGACTCTCCAACGGGTGCCAGGGGGCTGGACTCTGTGGAAGCTCCAGCTGTGTGACACGTGCCGGCAGCAGCAGTGGAAAGCAGCAGCACGAGCTGCCAGGCCCTGACTGCTCTCCTTTTCCCAGTGAGGATGAAGCAAAACACAGCAACCACACAAGGGCTGCAGACGTCCCCCCGGCTAATGGCAAAGCCGTTAAGAGGGATGTGTCCTAGCCAGGCTGCTCTGCTCGGCCAGGCACCAGGCTCTGCTGAGGGAGCAGAGCCCCTCGCTAGTGCCCACCTGCTCCAGGCAGCTCCGACAGGTCTCCTGGATGAGCTGCTCCGGGTCTACCTCCTCCCCGACGTTATCGCGCACGTTGATTGCTGCCTTCTGGAAAAACTGCAGAGCAGGCAGTGGGAGAGGGTCAGAGCCTGAGCAGCCAGGCAGTGTTGGCGCAGGCACGCGGGCCTAGCTCCCATGCTGCACCCACGAGACAGGGGCGACAGCCTCCCGTGGCACCTGGGAGCGGAGCTCTCTCCGCACACCCCGCGATGGGAGGGGGCGGCGGGGCCTCTCCCCGCAGCTCTCACCTTCATGTACTTGTTGAAGACGCCCCGGATTTCCTCGTTGATGCTGGGCTGCAGGACAGCTCGCAGCAGGTCCATGGACACGACCGGGTCCGTGAAGCTGTTGGTGGAAGAGTCAGGCGGGGGGCGCAGGACCCCCCCTTGCTCCAGCCAGGTCTAGCCCAGATCCTCCCCTCCAGCCCGGTGCCCGGTCCGGCCAGCCCAGTCCATCCCAGTCCCTCTGTTCAACCTTCCCCCTCGGCTCCGTCAGGCCCGGACCCCGCCACCACCACCCCCGGCCCAGCCGCTGCCCCTCCCGCCCCGGCCCAGCTCCCCGCCGGCTCCGTCCCATCCCGCCTCCCCACCGGCCCGGTCCCTCCGGCGGAGGCCGCGGCCCGCCCGTACCTGGTGGTCATCTGGGAGCGCCGGCCGCGCCGCTGCACCTGCCGGTGCTTGATCATGATGTTCCAGGGGCTCTGCGGGACACACGCGTCAGCCGCCGCCCGCCCCCTGCCCTGCCCTGCCCTGCCCTGCCCGGCCCGGCCCGGCCCTGCCCCGGCACCGCCTCACCGTGCTGACCAGCTGATCCTCCGCGCCGTCCGGGCCCTCCTCGCCCGGCGGCCCCGGCTGCTGCTCCGCATCGCGGGCGGCGCCCATGGCGGCGGCCCCGACCCCGGCCCCGCTCCCGGCCCGCGCCACCGGAAGCGCCGGGCCCAGTGGCGTCATCATCCCGCGACGCCTCGGCCGCGCGCCGGAAGTAACGAGCTGCCATGGCAACAGTGCCGGGGGGCCCGGCGGGGAGGCGGGAACGAGCCCCGGCCCGGAGCGGGAGCGCGGGCGGGAGGAGGAGGAGGAGCCCCGGGGCGCGCACGGTGCGAGTCTGTGGAAGGGGCCGCGGGGGGCTCCGGCTGCCCGAGGAGGCGGCCGCGGGGCGAGCGGCCCCCGTCCTGCCGGCTCGGCTGCGGCCCGGCCGGGGGAGGCGGCCGGGGGCGGCGGGGCGGAGCGGCGAGCTGAAGGCAAACGGCCCGAGGGGGCGAGGCAGGCCGACCTCGCCGCGCTGGGTTTAACAGGCCCGCGCCTGCTTCCCCCCGTGCCGGCCCAGCGCTCTTCCCTCCTGGCTGCTTTCACACCCAGCCCCTCAGGGCGCGTAGTCCCGCTCGTACCTACACGGGCGCGCGGTCACGTAAGAACACACGGCTGTAAAGAAACCCTTCGTTCTAAAAAAGTGCGGCTTCACGGATGGATGCAGTGATGGGCAGTGAGCTCTAAAATAGTCCGAAGTCCTAAAGCCTTAAAAAGTGACGCTGTTCCACCCCATTCCACCTGGCAACAGGACCTGTCTCAGGTGAAACTGGTGCCGTGTTGACCCTGTCCACGAGACTGACGTAATTGCAGCCTCAGAAACGTGAATGTTTGTCCTTCCATCATCTGTGTGTTCCTTGTATTATATTCTACACCTGAAACAGAAAAATAAACTCATTGCAGTTCCGGTTGACTTTTTCCTGCCAGTCTCTTATCTTTCTGGAATCTCATTGTTTATCTGAGGAAACACTCGAAAACAGCATTTCCTCATCTTGTGTTAACATGTGCAGAATAGTCAAAATGGCTTGTCCGTCGTTTTCTAGACCTTCTTACGTGTGTTGTGGTCAACAAGAAGCTTTTCTGTTGGGTCAGGCGGATAACAACGTTTTCTTTGGTTAAAAAAACGTTTGCTGTTTTGCTGGTAATGTTTTTCCATGTTACTTCCAAGACGATTGTAACATAAACCAAACAAAGGGGATTTCCCAAAGCACACGACGCTGGGGCTGTTCGGCGTCTCGCGTTCCGAGCGGCCGGCGTGGAGGACGCTGCAGAACGGACACGTGCCCGAGCAGTCGTTCCCAGTTCGCTGTCCTCACGCGCTCTGTGTGCGAGCGGGGAAGCACTTGACCGTGCCGTGGAGAGGGAAAGCAGATTCTCCTCCTCTGCTGTGTTTGCCGGCCGCTCTGGACCAGCGCCTGCGGCGTGGGCATGGCAGTGCTGCCTGCAGAGGATGGTCTGTTGGTGTCTCACAGCATTCGTCACGGCAGCCTGTGGCTGCGTCCCCCAGCGTCACCAGCGTGATTCCTCCGCCATAGCTGCCGGCCCGGCGGTAACCACACTCGGCACCCATGGGAGACCAGACCGGCCGCGGGAGGAGAGGCTGGGTGACTCACGGGCTCACGTGCTGGACGAGGCTCCTGCCCTTGTTGTCTCCTTCCTGCCGCTTTGGCCAGGGCTGCATCAGTGTGGGATGAGATCAGGCTGTTAGACAAACCCGACCTGCGGATGTGGGGCCGATCGAATCATCGTCAGTGCTGCCATAGCTTCATTATCATCAGCACTGGGCTTTCTATGTGCTTATTTTGGTTGCTCCAAATCATTAGCAACAAAAATTGGACATTGTCCAGGGGAGAGGAAAAATAACTATGGATGTAGAAACTTGTGGGGAAAGGTGAAAAGGATGGTTTTGTTTAACCTGTGAAGGCTCGATGGAGCGAGGGCTCAGCTCTGTATGTGTGCTGCAGAGGACAGCGATCGGTTGCTCTCTGTACCCACCGTGAGCGGACAAGAAGTCCTTGTGTTGGTTTGAACCGAGTGAGACTTGGATCAGATCTTTGGAAAAACTTTCCAATTACAAGAACACTTAAATCCTGGAACAAATTGTCAACATAGGAGTCCCCATCTTTGGAGGGATAGCGATGGCTTTTTAAGGGCACGTCAGAGCAATGTCTGTCAGGGATCACCTAAATGTAACCGGTGAGATGACTTGTTTGGGTCTCCTCCAGTCTCCCGTTTTTAATGGTAATTTTTCCGTGGATCTGTGTGGTAGGTGCACGTGACAAAGCACACCAGCCTGCGAATGTCTGCCAGAGACAAACAGCTGTTTCACAGCTGAGGTTACCCGAGCTCTTTGATTCACAGAGAGACTTTGGGCAAGTCCTGCCTGTCCCTCAGCGTCCTCAGTGCGGGCAGGCCTGTGGGGCGGGCAGGCTTTTGCCGGCAGCAGAAAGCCTGTTGAGCCCAATCCCACATCCTGGTTTGGCAGCGAGACTCTTCGTTATCCCACTGGATCCTCAGGACGGCGTTGGCTCTGCCCTTGCAGGTCACCGCAGGGCTGCGGCGCAAGAGGACGAGCAGCACAGCGGGTCAGGAAGGAGGAAACTTTAACTGCTTAACATTACTTCTTAGCATCAAAGGCTGTAAAATTATACCGGCCTTCACAGAAAGACAGCTGGCAGGACATAGCAGAAGGGTCTGTGTTTCAGTGGCTTGGGGTGGGTAGGAAGGGGAACAGAAGAGGGAGAGAAACCAAGCGGTTCGAATGCCGAGAGCCCCTTTCCCGTCGATCCGTGTCAGCCTCAGGACGTTCCGTGTCTGCGGAGCTGGGTGGGTGTGTGGGGGTCCGAGGCGAGCTCCTGCCGCCCCGCGGAAGCGGGATTTATGTGGATGCTGCGAGCTCTGTGTCGGTTTAGCGATGACCTGCCCCAGCCCCAGCCCAGCCGTCCCCGGGAGGATCCCGGTGCAGGACCAGTGCTGCTCGTCACCACAGGCATTTGCTCTTTCTTCTGGCTGCTTCTTTTGCAAACGACTGCGGCACCGGGGTCTGCAAGGTCCCGGTGAGGGGCTGCACACACCTGCCGCGTCCTGCCGCAGCACAAGGTGTGATTTTTTGGTTTACTTTTCTCTATTCACCCTCTGTCCTCTCAGAGGACTGGTGCTGCACTGCAGGTAATCAATGAGAGTCAGGAAACGGCTGATGAGGAGAGGAGAAACATGACCAAAAAGCATTCGGAGACCCAAATGATGTTCCTGGTGGGCACACAGCGATCACTAGTTGCTCCCGAAAGCGAGCCGGAGGGCTCTGGTGCACGTCCCGCTCTCCGTGGACCTCCGCTGCCGTGCGCGATGGGTGCAGGTGTGATCCTGCTCTGCGGGATCTGAGTCCTGTCGCCAGAACAGGACCTGCAGGGTTCATCTTGCTGAGGTGTTTGAATTTCAGTGGAGAAATGTGCTTGTAAGGCATTCTCCTTCACTAGTTCCCTAAATGTTCACCAAGATTATGGTCTGGTAAAATGGAAACGTGCCAAAAAGACGGCGTTGGCCCCAAGAGGAGGAGCTGCCGGGCCAGCACGGGGGCAGGGGCAGAAGCAGAGGCAGAGGCAGGGGCAGAAGCAGAAGCAGAAGCAGGGGCAGAAGCAGAGGCAGGGGCAGAAGCAGAGGCGGGGGCAGAAGCAGATGCAGGGGCAGAGGCAGAAGCAGAGGCAGGGGCAGAAGCAGAAGCAGAAGCAGAGCTCTCCTCTGCGGGAGTCCCAGGGCTGGAAGGAGCCCTGCAGTCCCACAAGTTATTCCAGATGGTTTGCCGGGTGCGTGGAAGGGAGTCGACGTTGCCAGCACCGGCAGGACGGCACAGGTTTCTCCGTGGGGTGTCCTGCTCGACGGTGATTAACAGCGACAGAGGCGTGCGATAAGCACCGGGCCATCGGGTTAAGCCGTGGAGCTGCGAGGTGTGGAACACTGGATCTTCAACAGACACAGGCGGTTCGCGTAGAAATTGCATCCGAATTGAGTCATGGCCACGAGGAGAAGACTCAACCTGTACTTAAAGCATATTTCTTGCAATGAGCCCTCTTCCCACACAGGTTTGGCAGCACAGAGCCGTGCACCTTTCCGCTCCTGAGTCGCATCCCTTGCACTGCTCTTGCATCGCTTTGACATGACTTTGATGGAAAGTTCTTTGAGCAGGAACTTCACCTTTTCAGGGCTCATGTCAAGTGGCACGTGCTTGCTTAGGATTGTGGAAATAATGTCGAGCTCAAACCAATTAATTTCACCCACCCCACAGTTGCAGATTTAAACTGTTTGTCTTTTGATCCAGCAAGTCCAACCCATTCTTGCCTGGTGCTGGTGTGTCCTGGCCAGACCAGTCCTTAGGTTCTCCTATAATATTGATTGCACTTTGGTTTGTGTGCAATTGAAGAAGAAATAATTAAGTAGGGAAGGAAAAAAATTGCAAAATCAGATTCTGACTAGCACTGCTGTGTGACTTGAGAATAACTTAATTTAGATGGGTTGACATTCACATAATTGAAGTTACTGTTTAATCTGTTATCTCAAACATATTAAATAAGTCTTTACCCTGAAATCAGATGCAGAGAAAAGGGAAGTAAACGTGGCAGTGCATTTAATTTTTCATTTACTCTTAATGTGGGTCTCTGGTGAAGGCCAGTGGTTTGGACCTGGGGTTTGAAGGCAGATTCCCGTGCTCTCCTCGCCTTGGGTGAGCTCTCGTCCTTGAAATCCCGTGACCTTTCCCTCCAGAGAGCTCCATTTCATTGGAGTGCCATTTCACCGGAGCAGACCCTTCCGCTGGATTCACAGCAGTGAGGAGCAGCCTGAGCTCCGGTCCCCAGCTGCCGAGGGGAATGGTTCCTCTGCTTACGGTTCTCCAGGGACCATGGGCACTCGACCTGGTGAAAGGGATGCTCAGCCTTGTCCTTAGGCTGGGGAGTCTCGGCTGTGAGCAAAATAGTCTCGACTCGAGGGAATTTTTAATTGACTTAATCTGTTGCCAGTTAACACAAACGTCTCCTCACTGATTAGAGGTAACAGATGCGCCCACCGGCCGCGGCTCGGGGCAGCCCCTGGCCTCCTCCCGCACAGGCACTGCTGCCTAAAGTGGGCAATCCGTGCCCAAAACAGCCCTCAGAGGTGAATGGACAGGGTGCTCATGCATGCACTAGCTGGGCGCTGAGGCTGCCTGCGATGCCGTGTGCTCCCCTGGGTCCCGGTGCTGCGCTGTTTGGGTGCTCCTATGGGAATTAACTTGGCGTTCGTGCATGTGATAACTGCGTGCTCCTCCGTGAACTCATTCGGCCCTCATGCGTGCAATTATTGAATGCTGATGTGTAAATTAATTGGGCACTCATGCATGGACACTAAACCCTGCAATTTGTGTTCAAGTTGCCAGAAAGCTGCTCTGAGGGCGCTTTGCTGGAATCTTCTGCTGGGCTGGATGAAGGATTGCATCGAGCTCTGCCTGCTCCCGGTGCGTGCCCAGGTCTGTGCGGGGCTGCCCCGCGGTAACGGGGGATTTGGGGAGGGCACAAAGGTGAAGGACCCCGTGGGGTTGGGGGACAGCATTAATTTGCTGAGGAGACTTTGAGCTCGCTCACTTGGATGCCAAAACCTGGGGATTTACCTTAGTAACACTGAAAGAGCTGGAGCACACTGCTCATGAATGGAACAAGCAAACAAAATACTGGATTTAGAGACAGATATTCAAAAGAAGCCTTGAATATTGGGCCTGCAAAAATCTGCAAATAGTGGCTCCTATGCAAAACAGCAGCCTTGGGAACAAGGGGCATTTGCAGGTGGAAGGAGGGAGCTCCCAGTGCTGCTGCCTGGCTGGGTGCTCATCCCCTGCGCCCATTTCGGCTGGGACTGCGGGGCAGGGACAGGCTCCTGCCTGCGCTGGGGCAGTGCAGGCGGCTGCTGCTGCTAATACAGCTCGCTCACAGTTTCCCAAACATCTTTCTGAGCAGCTTTCTGATGCCCCATCTCGGTTGAGAGCTCTCGTCTTTCAAACTGCACCAGGTTTTGCGTGTAAGTGCTTCCCACCGTACTCTCCCTCATGGTTTTAACACAGCAGTGACACGAAGAAAAGAAACCGGTGGTGCTGCAGTACGAGAAGTGGTCTGGCTGCCAGGGGCCTTTATTCCTGCTGGTTTTTAAATACAGCAGTTCGCCAAAGCGATGGTACAGGACCTGCGCAGCGAGCACTGTGCTCCTGCGGGACAGTGGCAGATGGTGCTGCTCCGGCCGGGGCTGCCGTGGGGCTGGTGCTTTCCTTCCCTGCAGCTAACTCGGACCGTCTTTGCAAATCCCGTTTCATAAAGCGACGGCGCTGGAGGCCCGCTCCTTCACCCACCTCCCAGAACGCTCCTGGGGACGTGGGAGATGCCCTGGCAGAGGCAGCGCTGGCAGCAGGACCAGCGCCGTTTGAAGGATCCTGGACCCCGGGCTGGGAACCTGCCCAAAGGGTCACGGAGCCGATCGGAGCAGGCGCAGGCAGCCCTGCCTTTTCCCGCCTGGCATCTCAGGGAGGCACTGGCAGCATCCTGCATGCTGGGGCTCGGGGAGGGTGGTTTGTCCCTGGGTGCTGCTGGGCGGCAGTGGTGGAGGGGTCGGTCCCAGCCTTCAGCAGGGTGTTGGGGATTCCCGTCAAGAGCAGCGGTGAAGAATCTGCCTCCCTGCAGCCGGGGTTCCCCCTTCCCTCCTCCCCATCCCCATGCTGTCCTCCCCACGGCGTGCAGCCGACTCTGGATCCTGCTCCTGGTTTGGTTGTGGGTGGAGAAAGGCAGCTGGAGTGGCTCCTCAGAAAACAGAATTACAGTAGAACGTGGGAGGTTCCTGCAAGTCACCTGCGAGCTGCTTCCTCCCATTGCTGGACCCGGGCTGCCTGGGAGGAAGTTTAAAATGCCGCCCGGCTCAGCCCTGGCCACTGGCTCCGGCAGCATGACGGCGAGAGGCATCTTTCTGCTGGGGCTCCTCGCCCTGTGGGCAGAGCTGCAGGCAGCACCCACCACAGGCAAGTATGGGCACGCTGGGAACACCCAGCCTCTCTAGATTTTAAGAATATTTTCTGTATTTTCATAGAATGATAGAATCACAGAATGGTTTGGGTTGGAAGGGACCTTTAATGTTCATCTAGCCCAACCGCCCTGCAATGAGCAGGGACAGCTTCAGCTCGATCCATGTTGATGATGATGTTCAGCGATGTGTGTTTAAATCTCTGTTTTCATCCCTGCATTTATGAAAGCTTCCCGTGAAGAGTTGTAACCCTTGTGAGGTTTAGCCCTTGCTTAAATTTTATAATCTTTGAATTCTGCAAAACTCCTGCTGAGGACGGAGATGGCGGTGGTACCAGCGTGCAGGCGTAGGGACGCTCGGGAGGAGGTTTGTCAGTCGAACTAGTGACCAGGGCAGGGACCGCTGGAAGCATCAGCCCGGCCAGAGCCGCGGGGTGCCGCGGACGGGACCGAGACGGGCTGGACCGGGCCCAGACTGGGCTGCCCGGGGGGGCCGGGCTGGTCCCTCCTGGCTGGGCAGAGCAGCTTCCACCTGTGGGGCTGGGACCCCCGTGGGGCGAGTGGGGACCCCCACCCCTCACAGCCCTGCTCGGGGCATCTCTAACCGAAACGAGAGCCTGCAGGTTGTTAGAGCCGAGCTCCAGCGGGCTGAGCTCTGCTGCCCACCTGCCTGTGCCTGCCTCGGAGCCGGCGCAGCACGTTCCTCGCCCGGGCTGGCAGCTGCCCCTGCGCTTTGCTTCGTGGCAGGTTCAGGGTGTCTCCCCCCTGTGAGCCCTCCGAAAGCACCAGCCCCGCCAGGGAGGTGCAGCTCTGGGAGAAAGGAAATTCTCAAAGAAGAATTATTTTTCCTTCTTTCTCTTTTTTTTCTTTTTTTTTTTAATGGCCAACTTTCAAAGAAGTGAAAATTGCATTTCTTCTGAATGAGCAGTGAAGTGATTTTGAGAGCAGTGTTTGAGATTTTACAGAATCCCTTCTTTCCAAACACTCCTGCACCTGTTGCAAGCCAGGCTGTTTTATTCTAAGGCTTAAACTCCGAGGCAGCGGTGGCTCCTGCGCAGCGGGAGCCAGGTTTGCTGTCGCTCTGTAATAGGATGCTGGGGCGATCACATGCTGATGAAAATGTGTTGAAGAAACTTGCGTTTCTTTTGGTCTCAGTTTACAGGCTGGCTTTAAGCCTTACGATACAGCCCACCTTTTGCCAGCAAGCCGGCGGTGCTGGTGCCTCCGTTGCTGACGTGCTGGTCCCGTTCCCTGCCTCAGCGCGATGCCAGGCACTGCCCGTGGGGAGCCTTGTGCCGCGCCGCTCTGCTGCTGCGCGGGATCGCTCGCTGCTGCTCAACTGCAGAGCATGCAGACTGACTTCCTAAATACGCTTACCGATATATTTCTCCCCTGGTTAAATAGCACAGGCTGTATTTGTATTCCTTTTGCTAAGAAGTTGCTGTAGTCCATCGTGCAATGTTCACCTGTCCCCTGCACCCCCTGGGAGCACCCCAGGGCTCACAGACGCACAGACGCACGTTTCCGTGCTTTTCCTCTCCAAGTCCTGGCACGGCTCTCCACGTGCCTGCGACCGGCCCGGCAGCTGTCCCCTCCCGGCGCGGAGGCCGGTGCTTTGGGGGTGCTGGCGGCTGCTGGTGCTGCTGCCTGCGAGGGCTGGGGGAGCCGCGGGGGGAGCGGGGTGGGGACGGGGCGATGCGGGGCTCACCGCAGGCGCCGGGACAGGCTGCAGCGTGGTGTGGTGCCGTCTCTCACCCAGCTGCCCCACGCAGCTGGGGCCGCGGGCGGGTGCTGGCCCTGGTGCAGGGATGCCCAGGAGCGCCCGGGCGGGCAGGCGTGCTGCGGCTCCTGCGGCGGCTCCTCCGCAGCACTGCTGCTGCCAGCGGCGAGGGACCCTCGGGCACCGGCCCCACCATGACACTGCCATGCACCGGGACACACTGGCATGGCCCCAGGGGGCTGTGCTGCCCTGGCTGTGTAAGCAGCAGCAGGCAGGCAGAGGCCTGAAATCCCACCAGGAAAATCCACAGGGGAGAAGGCAGCCGGGCAGCACTGTGGCAAACCCGGCTGCTGAGAGCATGGGGAAGCGTCCTGCCCTCGGCGCCGTGGCTCAGCACCAAAGTGCCAAGTCTGAGCCCCTGAGCCATCATGGGGCAGATCCCCGGGGGCTTTGCCCATCTGGGAGCCCTGTGTGGTGACGTGGGGTGCTGGCGGGTGGGAGCCACGGGTGGGAGCCGTGGGTGGGAGCCACAGGTGGGAGCCATGGGTGGGATGGCAGTGCAGGGCTGGTGCCCCAGGGCTGACGCTGCTGCTTTCTGCTCCCTTCCAGGGCTCCCCGGAGCAGCCCCTGCCAGGTGGCCGCAGCCAGGGCTGCCTGGAAGCACTCTGCCAGGGAAGAGCCCTTTGCCTGGGGAAGAGCCCAGCGCGGTGCCCGATCCGCAGCCTGGCAGGGTTGCCCCGGTCGGGAAGCAGGAGTCGGGTGCGGAGCGGGTGGGTAAGGACCAGCGCCTGCCTGGGGCTGAGCCGGTGGCTGCTGCAACGCCCGCGTCGGGGAAGAAGCCGGTGACCGGGGGGGAACCCGCGGTGGGGAACAAGCCCACGCTGGCTGGGAAACCAGATGCTGGGAAGAAACCCAGTTCAGGGAAAAAGCCAGCATGTGGAGGGAAGACTGAGACTAGGGAAAAAACAGAGGTTGTTGCAAAGCCGGAGACAGGAGTGAAGCCGGGGACTGGAGGGAAGCCGGAGACTGGAGGGAAGCCGGGGACCGGGGGGAAGCCGGGGACCAGCGTGAAGCCGGAGACTGGGGGGAAGCCGGAGACTGGGGGGAAGCCGGAGACTGGGGGAAAGCCAGAGACTGGGGGAAAGCCGTCGACCGGAGTGAAGCCAGAGACTGGAGGGAAGCCGGAGACTGGGGGGAAGCCGGGGACCAGCGTGAAGCCGGAGACCGGGGAGAAGCCAGAGACCGGGGGGAAACCAGAGACCGGGGGGAAACCAGTGGCCGGGGAGAAACCTGTGCTGGGGGAGAAGCCAGAGACTGGGGGGAAGCCGGGGAGTGAGGGGAAGCCTGAGGCGGGAAAGAAGCCTGAGTCCGACAAGGGTGACAGTGGGGAGGGTGATGACAGTGACGATGACAATGATGATGACGACGATGACGACGATGATGATGATGATGATAAAAATGAGCATGGCGATGGCGATGACAATGGTGACAATGACGGTGGTGACGATGGCAACGACGATGGCAATGACGATGGCAACGACGATGGAAATGACGATGGCGATGACAATGACAACAACGATGGTGATGATAATGATGATGATGATGATGATGGTGATGACGATGACGATGACTATGATGGTGACGACAGCTACGGAGATTATGGCGATGGTGACAATGATGATAGTGATGATGATGGTGGTGGTGATGGTGATTACACTTGGTGACCGATGCTGCAGGGTGTGTGAGGAGCATGTGGGGCGAGGAGAGCCTGTGGTGGGTGGGCACAGGGGCAGCCGCCCCCGGCCTCCTCCTCTGCCTCGCTCTGCCAGGGCCGGTCCCGGGCACCAACAGCGTTTTGGGCAGGACATTCTCTCTCCTAATAAACCCCACATTGGGCCACCACCTTGGCGTGACGAGCTGTCCTTGGTCAGTGCCTGGCATGGCCAGGCCATCATGGTTGCCCCAGCCCTGCCCTGGGCACAGGGAGCTCCCACGCCCGCTCCTGCCCGGCGTGGGCTCGGCAGGGCTCTTTGCGCAGCGACGTGGCTCTGTCCCCCGTGGGAGAGCCACAGGGACGGCCCCGGCCAGGCGCACAGCCAGGACCAGCAGCGCATCTCTGGGCCAGGAGAAACCTCCCCGTGGGGTCTGTTCCCCCCAGCTCCCCGGGGCTCCCTGGAGTGAGCTGCTCCGTGGCCAAGGCCCCCCCAAGGCATCATCCGAAAGCAGCCGCCATGGCAGGGCTTGGCCAGGAGCCATGCGGGCACGGACACCCACAGGTCCCGGATCTGGGGATTTTGCACAGGCGGTGTGCCAGGGTGCTGGGAGCTCGTGCGCCCTTTGGAGCGTCGCCTGTGCCCGCCGTGCTGCACCGCGCCGTGCTGGCAGCAGGGTCGGCAGCTGGGGGACAGCTAAGCCCTGCCTGTGCAGGATGCGAGGGGCATCGCCCGCTGAGCCCCGAGGGCTCAGGGCAGCCCCAACACGCTCCTGCTGCGGAGCTGCACCGCGGTGAGGTCGGGGCTGGCTGTGCCGCTGTGGGCCTGGGACAAGCCCGGGTCCTCTCTGGCGGCACGATGGGGTCCCACTGGGTGCATGCTCCCAGAAGGGTCTCTGGGAACAGGGACTAACCCGGTCCCGGCAGGGATGGACGGACCCGTGGAGTTTGGGCAGGACTCATGTGCAGGTCCCCGGGGACCCACCGGCTGCGGTGGCACAGCCCTGCCCAGGACCCCATCCCTCCCAGGATGACTGACGCAGCAGGAGCCAGCCAGTGTTCATCGCAGACTAGGTTTACTGGGGGGTGAGGGGGCACGGAGACCCCTGTGCTCAGCACGGAGCTGAGGGCGAGGGGGTGGAGGTGGGGTCAGGGGGGACGGGTGCTTATCCAGCAGCTGATGGGTCCCTCCATGGCCGGCTGGCTGGCTGTCCATCTGTCCGTCTGTCTGTCTGTCCGTCTGTCTGGTGCGGGGTGGCTGCACATGCTGGGTCCTTGGTCCGGGTCCAGGCAGGGGCTAGGTGAACCCTGGGGAGAGACGGGAGCATCCATGTCCCAAGCCCTCGCTTCGGAGCGTGCCGGGGCGCAGCCGTTGGCCCCGCAGCGGGGCCCTGGGGGTGAGGGCTTCCACGACCCTGGGCACCCATCCCAGGGGAGCTGCCGGCGGGGGTTGCCGGTCGCTTCTGCAGCGTGCAAGGGTGTGCAGGGAGACGGCACTGCTGTGCGAGACACTGCACCCCAGCCATGGCTGCGCTCGTCCCTCTGCATGCGACCGCGCATCCTCGCACAGCGCCGTCCCGCGCCCGCCCCGCGCTCACCTGCAGACACCAGCCGGGCCCAGAGGCAGCAGAGCCCCAGGAGCAGGAGCAGCGACAGCAGCCGCATGGCGCAGGGCGGGCAGCGCGGGGGCTGCCTGTCCAGGCACAGGCAGGGGTTTAAATCCTCTCGGGGCTGGAGGTTGGTCCCAGTGACCCAGTCTGTGCCCCAGCGCCCGGCACGCTCCGTCTGAGCGTGAACCCCCCCGTCCCCTCCCTCCTGCGGGCTGCTGCTGCTGGACGAGCCACGTGGGGAGGCACGAAGGTGCTGCTGCTTGGTGCTGGGCTCCGTGCAGCCCTGAGAGAGCCGTGCCGTGCCATGCCGTGCCGTGCCATGCTGTGCTGCAAGACAAGAGCAGCCAGCGCAGCTTCCCGCTGCTGGGGACAGGTACAAGCTGGGCAGCAGCAAGGGGCTGGAGGACCCCGGCGTGGGGCTGGCTCTGCCGAGGCAGCGGAGGTGGCTCCCCGGCTGCGCGCTGTGGAGCGGCCCGTGGTGCCCTGGCAGATCTCTGGGCATTGTTCTGCCTCCGGGAACAATTGCTGGCTCCCGAGGGACGTCCTGTGACCAGACACGGTCCGCAGTCCCGCGCTGCCACAGGCCCCTCGGCACCGCACCTCCCGGCCGGGGGTTGCCCACCCGGCCCCACGCCTTGGGGTGGCAGCTGGGGACCAGGACTGGCCGGGGGGCGCAGGGCCCCGGTGCTGAGGGCAGGGAGCCAGAGGCTGCATGGGCGCTCTGCCTGGGTGCTGGGACTGTGGAGCCGTAGCACTGGGTCTCACGTCCTCGCTGGAGCCAGGGCGGGTGCCCGGGTCCCCATCACGCGGTGCCGGAGCTGCCTCTTGCCTCCTGCTCCCTTCCGTGGGACTGGACACCCCGGCCCCTGCAAGCTGCCCACTACTGGGGCTCCAGGAACGGGCATGGATCTGCACCAGCACCATTGCTCGGAGGGATACAGCCCTTCTGGGATCTGGCTGTGCTTCCCATCCATGGCTCTGCCCATGCCAGGAGCCCTGTGACAATTGCTCAGGCCCTGGCTCTCCTGGGGGGTCCCGAAGCTGCCCCCAACACCGTGCTGAGTCAGGGTATCTGCAAGCGTGCCACAGGCTGCACCGGCAGCAGGGGCTGTCCCGGGAGCTGCTGCCTGTCCCTGGTGCTGCACCGTGCCAGCGCTGCGTGGGGCTGCAGACGGGTCTGCTGGCACGGTGTGTTGCAAGGATGGAAGCACCGGAGCTGCCGGGGCTTTCCCTGCCGGCTCTCTTCCGGGAGCGCCTGTCCCTGGGAGAGGCAGGAGGGCTCTAGCACACTCGGCTGGGTAGGCTGCCTGCACGTGTGTATGCGTGTGCGTGTGCATGTGCGATCCAAACTGGCCAGGTGTGGACATGTGTGTGTGCGTGCATGTGCAGTCCGTGCTCTGTGTGTATGTGTGTGCGGGGGTGTGTGCGGGGGTGTGTACGGTCCACGCCGCAGTGCCTGTGCCATCTAAAGCATGTGTGCCTGTGCGTGCCCATCCGCAGTCCAGGCTGGCTGGGTGCTGCCACGTGCTTGCTGGCTACATGGGGACCCTCTCCCACCGGTGCGTCCCTGTGTGCGGGATGGACGTCACACACAGGCGGGATGACCTGTCCTGGGAGCACGCGGAGCCACGAGAAGAGCAGCAGCAGGGAGCGCTGGCTCCACCGTGCAGGGCATCCCCGCTCCCCGCAGGGGCTGTGCCTGTCCCCGGGTGGGCAGTGGGGACAGTGCCCGGCTTGTGTCAGCCCTGGGGAGCGTCGGTCCCGATGGGCCAGCGGGATCTGCATGGGGCCAGCCGGGACGTGCCACGGCCAGGGGGACCCACTCTGCCCCTCGGCTCTCCCAGGCCTCTCCTGCCGCACAACTAGGCCAGGCAGGAGCATCCTCCCGGTGACACAGCCCTGTCCCCTCCCTGTGTCCCGGTTCGGTGCCCGCCCTGGGAGGTGCCACATTCCTGGGTGCTCCCTGGGCTGGGCTGACCCGGTCGCTGTTTCCGCCTCGGTGGAGGTCTGGCCGGCTGCGCCCATTACTCACGCTGCGCGTCCCCGGCCACGTGAGCTGGACGCGGCAGCGGGGCAGGGCAGGGGTCACCGACACGGGTCCCCTGTGGGGTGCGGTTTGCTGTTTTGTGCAACCCCAATGTCTGCCTAGAAGCAGCCCCCCCCCCCCGGCCCCTGCGCTTCCCCAAAAGCCAGCACCCCCGGGACAGGCTCCCGCGCCCACCGCAGCGTCCCCCGGCTTGGCCGTGGCATCGCCGCCGGTGCAGGGGCAGCAGGGGCTGGTCCGGAAGACGATGTCAGTCATTGCAGTGGTTACCCGGGCGGCTGAGATATCGTGGAGAGATAGCGGGGAAAAATGTAGCCTTGGCGGATTTTGGTGCCGTGGCCCTGCCCTCCTGCAGGATGTGGGCCTGGGTGTTTTGGTGCCTCCGGGAACGTCCCAGACAGCTCAAGGTTGTGGGAGACGTGCCGAGGGTGGCCGCCGAGATGTGATCACCGCGGTCCCTGTGCAGGGGTCCCCTTCCCACCGCCTGCCCTGACCCTGCTCCCCCTGATTGCCACCGGCATGCCCCTCCGGCTTTGCTCCTGCCCCGCTCAGGCATTGCCACGTCACCGTGTCCTGCGCCGGGGACGCTGCCGGTGTCTCCGTCCCGGAACTTCAGAGGAGAGGCTGGGAAAATCTGCGGTGGGGCACGGGCGGGTCGCAGCACCTCCCTCCAAACCCCACCCCAGGTCTGACTTTCCTGGCCTCTCCCTCGCCCTCGGCTTCCCCCTTGGGACAGTAATCACAGCAGTAATTAGGAAGACAATTATTCCTGCTGAATGGGAACAGCTTAAGCTGTTTCTCCCGGCTTTTGGCAGGTTTCACCCCACACCCGCCCATGGGTGCTGGCAGGATGCCCGGGACAGGCCTGCCACCCAGCCCGGCGCTGGGAGCCCTGTGCCGCCATGGGTCTGGCCCCGGCCGGGAGCGGGGCAGGCTGCCAGCCGTGTCCCATCCCCAGGGAATGCCCCTCGCACCGGCGCGATGGACCCTGACCCGCTGCCAGGAGCAGGGGGCTGCCGAGGGGGACAGGGCACGGCTCTGCCCTGGCAGACCCCGGGAGGGGAGCGGGTGAAGGGGATGGCCCCGGCGTGGGAGATGGTGAGGAGGTGGACGGCAAAAGGCTGATGGTGCCTGCAGAGTGGGAGGGCGATAGCAGCGTCACCACCCCGCAGGACCCATGGTCGGCAGGCGAGGTGGTACCCGCAGGCTCAGCCCTGCGCGTGGGACTGCCATGCCCGGGGTCCTCTCCGTCGAACCGGGGAGGAGAAGGGGAGAAGGGGCACGTCCCCCGCACAACTCTTGCGCAGCCGTTCCCCGAGGACCCGTGCCGCGGGGAGAGCAAGGGAGAGCAGCGCTGCGACGTGTGGTGCCCCAGAGCCTTCCCCGGCTGACGGCTGCGCCAGAGCCGCTGGCTTTCTGCGCCCTGGCACGGCACCGCCGCGCTCACTGGTAGCGGAGAGGCCGTCGCCGACCTCCCCCTGCCCATCCCCAGCACTGGCTCAGCCCGGGGGGCTGCGGGCAGGCCCCCAGCCCAGGCACGCTGCTGCTGCTGCCTGGCCGGGCTCCCCGCGGGCTGCGCCAGAGCAGCCGTCCCGTCCTACCGGTCCCCCCAGGTTGAGGGCTGTGGCCGGGATGCTGCCGGGGAGGCCGGGCCCTGCCTGGGCGCGGCTCGTTACCCACATGGCAGGAATTAGCCGGGCTCGGGCGCCAGCCCTGCTCCCTCCGCCCCGCCAGCACACCTTAAATCCCAGCCCGCCGCACCCAGCACCCAGACCTGGCTGCCCAGGGAACCATGGAGCTGCCTCACAGCTGCCTCCTCCTCCTCCTCGGAGCCCTGCTCCCCCTTGCCGCACGGTCTGACCCGGCCCTGCGCATGGCTGGAAGAGAGGAGCAAGGGATGGGTGAGTGCAGCCGGGGAATGCCCCGGTGACAGGGATGCTCTGGGTGCTGCCGCTGCCCAGCGGTCCCCGCTGCTCTGCGTGGTGCTGGGCATCCACAGGGGCACGGGGCCGCGGGTGATGGGGGTCCGGCCCTGGGGTGCTGGGAGGCTGCTCAGCCCCCAGCTCTGCGGCCCTCCCCAGCGTCCCGGCCGCTGTGTCCCGCAGCGAAGCCCGGGTACTGCTACCACATCCCAGAGGTGGAGGACCCGCTGGACGAGGACTGTGGTGCTTGCCGCAGGGATGCCTCCTGCTCCCACTGCACCGGTGATGCCGGCTGCCCCGGTGCCACCAAGTGCTGCCCCAGCAAGTGTGGCTACACATGCCAGGAGCCAGTGCTGGGTGAGGGCTCAGTGCCGTGGCGGTGGGGCTCTGGAGCGGCGGCGCGGTGAGCGCAGGGGCGGGCGGGCAACAGGAGCCAAGCAGAGTGGGAAGAGGGTTCCCTGCGGTGCCCCCGAGCCCTTGCCGGGTCCTGCAGACCCCGGGGGGCACCACGCTGCGCAGCGGGGGAGCACCGGGGCTGCCGGTGCGTGGGGCCATGGGGCAGGCAGGCGCAGAGCCAGCTGCCAGCAAGAAAGGTTTGGTGGCGAGAGGGGACTGGAGCTGTGTGGACTTGTCCAAGAGCTCTGGGAGCGCCAAGCCCGGCGGCGTCCCCGTCCCGTCCCCGGCTCAGCCCGTCCCCCTCGGACTGCGCAGATTTCTGCTACCTGCCCTCCGTCTGCGGGAGCTGCAAGGCGCTCTTCCGCCGCTTCTTCTTCAACGCCTCCAGCCAGCAGTGCGAGGAGTTCATCTATGGTGGCTGTGGTGGCAACAGGAACAACTTCAAGACCGAGAGCGAGTGCTTCCAAGCTTGCTCCCACGTCGGTAACTAGCTGTGCGCCGTGTGCCGTGCACTGTGCGCCGTGTGCCGAGTGCTGCGGCTGGCGGCTGTTCCCGCCCCTGGCGATGCCCGGCCCCGCTCCTGACCCCCGGTCTCTCAGTTGCAGGTCCCAAATAGCGCCGGCCCAGGGAGCGTGGCTGCCTCTGCATGGCCCCTGCCCAGGGGAAGCTGCTGCCAGCAGCCATGTCCCCATCCCCGACCCCGTCCCCGCAGGGAGCCGTTCCCTGCGGGGCTGGCGGCGACGAGCGCTGCTGCCCAGGGCGGCCGTGCCGGGGGCTGTGGCTCGCCAGGGATGCTTGCCAGCCCGAGGGCAGGGACGTGCGCCCGTGGCGACATGGCTGCCCCCTCCTGCGCCATGGTGCCCAGCCTGGCCCTCCCCTGGGGCTGCAACACTTCAATACAAGGACGGGTCCTTGGATGAGCACGTCTGGGTCTTGTCCTTCCTGCCCACGCGGGCAGGACTAGGCAGTGCCTGTCCCTCCGGGCCATCCCCCCTTGCCGGGACCGGCTGCTGGGTGCCTTCGGCAGCACCGCACGGCAGCCCCGGAGCTCTCCCCAGCCACCGCCCCGCAGCTCCTGCTGCCTCTCCATGGGCTCCCAGCCCCGGCACTGCCCTCGAGCAGCCAACGTGACCCGGCTGGGAGCTAAAGCGACCAAACAGAGGAGAAATGGCCCCCGCCTCCATGGATGCCCCAAGGTGGTGCCTGTCCTGCAGCCTGCCCCAGACCCGGGGCTGTGCCTGCAAAGCATCACTGGCTCTGTGGTGCCGACCCCGGTGTGCGCTGAGCCCCCGGGTGATGCTGGTGGGACCAACCCTTCCCCGGCAAGCCCCAGGGCGATGCTGGGGCTGCTCCCGGAGCACGAGGGGCTGTTCCCAGGCCTGGTGAGACCAGCCCGGTGCTGCCGAGACTCGGGGCCGCTGGAGGTGGCCACGCACGCGCTTTATTGCTGGAGGTGGTGGGAGAGGACAGGCCAGCTGGGGCCCGTGACCGCCCCATGTCCCCTAAGAAGGTGTCTTCCTGCCGTGGAGCTGCTGCTCTTCTGTCACACAGCGTCTGAAAAGGAGGATGTGCTTTTAGGGAGCACCAAGGCTTTGAGGGCTAGGGACCAGTGGCCAGGGTTGCAGCTGAGCAAGGCTCTGCAAGAGCTCTGCCTGGCTCTGGCAAGAGCTTCCTCCTGCTCCGTGTCCCTTCGGGTCCCCTCGCCCCAAAGGTGCGTCTGTTTCTGGGAGCAGAGTGATGGCGCGGCAGCAGAAGCTGGCCCTGCGGCGATGCCGAGCCGGGAGCACGCTGAGGGCTGCGCTCTTCACACAGGGCTGGCTGGCACCCCGCGTGCCCCGGTGCCAGCCCCGGCTCGGTGGCCCTGAGCCCCCTTACCACCAGGCACCCGTGTGCAGACGCGGCCGCAGCCATTGCTGCAGCACTTGTGGCCCCAGGGACACTCCTCGTCGAGGCTGCACAGGTCCAGACACGTCCCGCGGCCCTTGGGAACGGGGCACGCTCCCTCTCTGCCTGCAAGGCAGAGCACCCCGCCGTGGGGCACCCGGCTGGGGGGCACCCCACGGCTCCCGGGGGGTAACACCTGGGTCCCGGCTGGCTGAGCTGCATCTCACCTCCGGGGACGTCCATGCAGATGTGGCCGCAGCTGGTGCGGGTGCACCTCTGTCCCCAGGGACACTGCGAGTCGGCCTCGCACTCCTCCGTGCACTGCTCGGCACCGTGCTGTGGCACAACCGCGGCGTCACGCTCTGCGGGCAGGAGAGGACGGTCACGTGGTGGCTCTGAGCCGAGGCCGTGCGTACTCATCACTTGCATGGAAAGAGGGAGAGGCATGGAAAGAAGGACGGGGGCAGATCGTGTCCCTGGAGCGGGGAGGGTGCGGGATCCTGCGGGCACAGCCACCTCAGCAGCCCCTGGCACGGGGCTCCAGCGCGGTGACGGCGCAGGGTCCTCCCTGGGGAGGGAGGGCCAGGATGCTCCTGCGAGGACGGTGCTGGGGACACCCCAGGCTCTGTCCCCACTGGGCGGGGGGACCCGCGCCCCGGCGCAAGGGGCTGACCTTGCAGAGAGGCTGGCATGCAGACGTGTCCGCAGCCATTGCTGCAGCACTTGTGGCCCCAGGGACACTCCTCGTCAAAGCTGCACAGGTCCAGGCACGTCCCCCCCTCCCTGGGGATGGGGCACGCTCCCACTCTGCCTGCAAGGCAAGCACCCGGCTGGGGGGACCCGGCTGGAGGGACCCCACTGTGGGGCACCCCGGGGTGGCCCCGCACAGCTCCCGGGAGGGCTGGCTGGCTCTCACCTCCGGGGATGTCCATACAGACGCGGCCGCAGCCGGTGCTGGTGCACCTCTGTCCCCGGGGACACTGCGAGTCGGCCTCGCACTCCTCCACGCACCGGCTGCCCGCCCTGTCCTGGCTCTCTGCAGGGGCACGGTGACCCACTGTCACCCAGCCGCCTGGGGGGCTGGCGGCCAGCTCCCCCGCTTCGGCTGCTCCCGCTACCTCTGGGCACGGCCACGCACTCCCAGCCGCAGCCGGTGTTGCAGCACTTCTCCTCTCGCGGGCAGACGCTGTCATCCAGGCACCGGTTCCTGTGCCTGCGCCGGGGGTCCCAGCACGGCTCTGCCCGAGGGCACTCCCCGGGGTGCTCTGTGGGAGGAGGGCAAAGGGGCGAGGGTGCGGGCTCCCCGCACATCCCAGCCCCGCTCACGCGCCGCTGCCCTGTGCCAGTGGCCGGGCTGCCAGCGCTCACCTCTGGCAGGGCGGGTGCAGCGCATGGCGCAGCCGGAGAAGCAGCACTTCTCCTGCCGGGGACAGTCCCTGTCGTGGGCGCAGGAGTCCTCCTCCGCACACGGCTCTGGCGTCTGCGGCGGCCTCACCTTCGGGCACTTGCCGGGTTTGTCTGAGAGGGGCGGGAAGGGGCAGCAGGGGCAGGGGCAAGCATCGCCCCACGCTGTGGGCACCCACCTTCCCGGAGCCTCGGGGCACCCTGATGGCTGCACCCCAGGGGGTCTGAGCGCCTGCCCTGTGGCAGCACCACCCCGCATCCTGCCCTGCAAGAGGTTTGCCAGCGTGCCCCGTGGCGTGCGGCACCGCCGTCCCGGTGACCGTCTCCTCACCTTTTTCGGGGGCCGAGCACACACGGCCACATCTGCTGCTGCAGCACTTCTCAGCCCCCGGGCACTGCCAGTCCCCATCGCAGGCGGTGCCGCATGGGGCCGTGGTGGTCAGCGCTTCCTCGGCCAGCGGGCAGATGCCTGGTTTCTCTGGGGGGCAGGAGGCAGGGGGCTGGGGATGTGGGGGGCAACAGCGGGTCTCCCCCACCCAGACCTGCGGCCCCCGGAGCTGGGGGGGGACCCGTGCCCACTGCTTCCCTGCCCTGCCCAGCATGGGGCCGAGCGGCTTGCACCTTGGGACGGGGGCAGGCAGGCGTAGTCGCAGCCGTGCAGGCAGCACTTGTCTGCACCAGGGCACTCCGCGTCCTGCTGGCACCAGGCTCTGCAGTCGTAACTGGGGAACAGCCCGGCGCGGGCTGGGCAGAAGCCGGCCTTCTCTGCGGGGCACAGCACCGGGTGGCTGCACAGACCCGCACCGCAGCCCGGCCGCCCCCGTGGGGCATGCAAACCCTTTAGCCCTCTCGGCAGGGCAGCCCCCTCGGCACTGCGGCTCACTTGGCACCATGGCCCCGGTGCACCAGGCTCTGCAGCACAGCCCTACCCTGTGGGAATGCCATGGTATCTCCTCCCACAGGAACCGCAGGGCTGGCACCAGACCCCTCTGCCGAGGGGCATGGGGGCTGCGGAGACGAGCCGCCCTCGCCTCTGTGGCTCGCCAGACTCAGCCGCCCCCCATGTCCCACCTTGGTACTCAGCACTGCACAACCTCGCGCACCGGCTGCCACAGCACGTCTCCCCGCCGCTGCAGTCTCTGTCGCTCCGGCACCTCGTCCCCTCCTGCCAGGCTGGTGCGGCCGTGGGGGCCCCTGCGAGGCAGACGGTGCATGGCTGCACGTAGGGCTGAGGATACCAGCGGGGACCGGGACACATCCGTGTCCTCTGTCAGTCCTGGGCTCCCACCCAGCCCCACTCCACACCCTCCCGCCCCAGCCCTCTCTGGGACAGCACCCAAGCAGGCAGCGTGCCACCGCCCAGCTCCTGTCCCGGCCGTGGCACTCTGGGCTGCACCGGTGCCAGCAGCACGTCTCTGGGCATGGGCAGTCTCCATCCCCACGGCAGCTCTTCCCGTGGTGCCGCCTTGCAACGCAGGCAGCAGTGGGGCTGGCGCAGCGCTGGCCCTGCGTGTACCGAGGGGTCCCAACCGCGGTGCAGGGCAGCTCGGCACTGGGGACCCCGAGGCAGCCACGGCGCGGGTCCCTGGGGGTCCCAGCCCGGGCAGGTCCCTGCAGCCCTTCCGTCCCCTCGGCTCCCGGCACCGCTCTGAGGCACAGCCATGGAGACCAGGGAGAGCAGAGCTGTTGAAGCACCGGGGCAGCTCCCACCCCTCTCACCTCGGCCGTGTGTGTGGCACTCCTGGCTGCACCGCTGGTGACAGCACACCTGGGATGGGGGACAGTCCTGGTCCTGGCGGCACCTCTGCTCGCGGTGCGGCTGCAGGGTGGCTGGGGCAGGGCTGGTGTCCTCTGTGCCGTGGAGCAGGGCCCGGCCGGTGGTGCCAGCAGCAAGGAGGTGACAGTGGGATGGTGGCCTCGCCGTCCCCTCCTCTCCCCCCCAGCACCCAGCTGGTCCCCACCCCAGCCCCTCTCTCCCTGTCGTGGGTAATGCCCCGGCAGCACCGTGGCTGTAAGCACGTGTCTGGGCGATGCCAGTGCACAGCCGAAGCCGCAGCGCTGCCGGCAGCGCTTGCCACGCTGGCAGGAGGCCCCGGCGCGGAGAGGTTTGGCTTTGGCCCCTGGCACAGCCGGGCTCACCATGCAGCGGGGCCAGGCAGGCGAGCCCGCAGGCGAGGGGGCAGCACTTGGCGCTGCCGGGGCAGTCGTCGTCCTGGGCGCAGGGGTCCCGGCACGGCGGGTCGGTGCCTGGCAGGGGGCTGGCGGGGCAGGCACCAGGTTTCACTGGGGACAGCAGCGAGAGGTCAGGGACAGGCAGCAGCTCTCCAGCCAGCCCCGCCGGCCCTGGCAGAGCCCACCCCGGGGAGCACGGGGCAAGGGGGCCCCCGTTGTGCCACAGCTCTGTGCCTCAGGGCGGCCGCAGCCCCATGGCATCACGCCTGCTCCCCGAGCCACGGCTCTGCCAGCGCTGCCGCTCCCATCCCCTCTCACCGGCCGGGGCTGCTGGCAGGCACTGGCGGCCGCAGCTGCTGTTGCAGCATTTCTGCACATCGGGGCAGTCGCTGTCACCTCGGCACTGCTCCCGGCACAGCCCCGCCGGCCCCGGCTGCGTCGCAGGGCACTCCCTGGGTTTGGGTTGGACTGGCGGAGCAGAGACGGCGCGAGGCTTCAGCATCCCCAAATGGTTGCCCTGCCTGCCCCAGGGCTCCCTGGCCCCTCACCGTGGTCCACACACGCCTGGTGCCCAGCAGCCGCGTCCCGGCATTGGGTTGTCCTGGCAGCTGCCAAGGAGCTGCCGGTGGAGGGGAAGCGGCGTGCGGCCACCCCAGGGGCCCATGGCGGTGGGGAGGTGGCAGAATTCTACAGCATGGAGGGGCCCCGCGGCCGCCCCGCAGTGAGCCGGGGCTCTCCCGCTGCCGCGCTCGCAGCCGGCCCCCGTGGAAGCCTTACCGGGCACCGGCTCCAGGCAGGCAGGGCCGCAGCCCAGCGGGCAGCACTTCTGCGCTCCCAGGCAGTCCTTGTCCTCCAGGCAGGGGAAGGAGCAGGGGTAAAAGAGCCCCTCGGGGGCCGCCGCCGGGCAGGCACCGGGTTTCTCTGCAACGCCGAGTGGCGTGGGGCTGAGAGGTGAGGCTGCACCAGCGACGTCCCGGGGCAGCGCCAGGAAACCTGCCCCTGCCTGGCCCTGCCAGACCCCTCTGCCTGCCCCTGGCTGGACCCCGCTCCGTGCCCCGTCCCGGACCCCTCCATGTGCCCCATTGCAGCCTTGGGAGCCGTGGGCAGGAGGCTGCCAGCAGCGCACGGAGAGCTGCTCTGTGGCGATGGGGACAGCGCAAGGATGGGGACAGGGACAGGGGAGGAGGGTGCCAGCTGCCCCGGGGACAGAGGTGGTGCCGCTGACCTTGCCGTGGTGCTGTACCTTCTGCTGGGGGGGTGCAGCGAAGCCGGCACTCCTGGAGGCAGCACTTGTGCCAGCCGGGGCAGCCGGAGTCGTTGGCGCAGAGGGGGGGCTCCAGGCGCAGGCAGCGCGTGAAGTCCCGCGGGCACCTCCCCGGCTTCTGGGGCTCCCCTGCGGTGGGACGGCGGCATCAGGGCAGTGCCAGGCGGCAGAGCTCCTCACCCTCCACGCCCCAGGGAGCGGGGAGCACGTCCCCTCTGCAGGGGACACGGGACCGCAGTGGGGAGCGCAGCCTCAGGGGCACGGTCCTGGCAGGAGCTCGGCTTCTCGGGGCCCCAGGCCAGGGTCCTGGCTCACACCGACCCTCCCTCGCCGGCACGGCAGTGCCCGGCCGATGGCATTGCCCGGGGCTGCCAGGCAGATCCTGGGGTGCGGGCAGCCCCGTTGCCGTGTCAGGAGAGGGGCCGGTTGGAGCGGGGCTGGAGACTCCCCCGCAGCACGGCCCCGGGGCTGCCGTACCCCCGCACCGAGACCTGCGCAGCACGGCATGGCACGGCGTGGCGTGGCGTGGCACGGGGCTGCGTGTGCCCTCGCAAGGCAGTGAGTGCCACGAGGAGTGTTGCCGGCCCTGCCAGGGAGAAGCCAGCACCGAGCAAGCACCGGGCGGAGGTCAGGATCCATCCCTGAGCATCCCGCTGCCCCGTGCATCCTCACTGCAAGCGGTGCGCTCCTCACCACTGCCTCCTCCTCCTCTTCTTCCTCCTCCTCCTGGCACCCTGTGCTTATCTTGGCCACACTGGGAAAACCAGGAGAGCCCTGCCTTCGGCACGGGCGTGGGCGAGCTCCAGCTGGCGCCTGTGCCCGGTTCCTGCCCGCCAGCTGGAAGATGCCGCGGGAGCAGCAGTTTCTGCAAACACCCCCGGCTGGCTCCTGGCAGGGCCACGCTGTTTGGGCTGCAAACAGAGACGCTGCCGGGAGGTTTCAGTCCAAACAGCAGCTGTTTGGTTAAAACAAAGAAGGAACCCGGCCGTTGTCTTGGGGCGGGCAGAGCAGCGCTGCAGCCGGGCACAACCGCCCCCGGCATCTCCCCCATGGCGGGGGGCCCCGGCAGTGGGGGTCCGTGCCCAGGAGGCGACACCCTCAGCCACGGCCCCTCTGCAGGGGTTTGGGTCCGTCCCCGTGGTCGGGGGCCGCATGCAGGGGTGGGGAGGGGATGGGAGGTGTGAGGAGCAGAGCCCGAACGCCACAGGGCTGCAGGTGTGGGGGTCTGCGCAGCCCCGGCCCCCTGCCCAGCCCCTGCCAGCACCCTCCTCACTCCCGGCTTCACCGCGCAGCCCCCACTCTGCCCAGAGACCCCTCCTCAGCGCCGGGCCAGGCGCTGGGCTCTGCGGGCACAGATGTCCCAAATCTGAGTCGGCCAGCATCAGTGCAGGGCTGGAGGGCCCCTGCTGCGTGCGGCTCCCCTGGGTGCTGATGGCTGCTGTGCACGCAGGGTGCAGAGGGTGCACGTAGGGGTGCAGGGGGTGCATGCAGGGTGCAGGGGGTGCACGTGGGGGTGCAGGGGGTGCACGTGGGGGTACAGGGGGTGCATGCAGGGTGCAGGGGGTGCACATGGGGGTGCAGGGGGTGCACGCAGGGTGCAGGGGGTGCATGCCCATGCAGCCCGAGGTGGGAGCGGGTTCCCTGAGGCAGCGGGGCTGTGGTGCAGGTGCTGCAGCTGGCCAGGATGTAGTTCCCACCAGCATGTGCTGGGCAGGGACAGAGGGGACATGGTAGGGGCACAGGGGGCCGGGGTCCAAGGATCTGTCCCTAGGATGCCCGTGCTGGGCAGCTGCTGGGTTTGCCTGCTGCTACTCACCGCCTTTCTCCTCCGGTGCAGCGCCCGGCTCTGCCCTGAGGACAAGGAGCCCCAGGAGGAGGAAAACCCCCAGGCTCATGGTGCTACCGCGGACGTCGTGCGTGTCCGGAGCTGAGCCAGGGCTGGGTTTAAAGTCTCTGGCGGGGGTGCCCGGGGTGATGGGGCAGCCGAAGCCGGGCTGCCGGCCGTGGCAGGCTGGCTGTGCCACAGGCAGGAGGAGCAGGAGGAGGGGCAGTTCCCAGAACCTGCCGGCGCCCCGCCAGCCATCCCGCTTATCTCCGGCCGAGCCACGCTTTCGGGTCAGGGCGACCAGCGAGGCTGGGGAGGGCAGCTGGGGTCAGGCAGCTGCTGTCCCCTGCGGTGCACAGCCCCATCCCCGCCGCAGCCGGCTGCGACCCCCTGCCTGGGTTTCCCTCCAGCCCCGCTTGCCCCTTGCCTCGCTGGGGTGGGGGCCATGGACAGACCCCACGGCTTGGCCCTGGCGCGGCAGCGGGAGCAGCCGGAGGGGCTCTGCTGCCATGGTGCCGCCCCGCAGCCATGGCTTGGCTCAGCTGGGCGGAGCATAGGACCGCTCGGGATCCGGCAGCATGAGGTGGGAGAGGTGTCCTGGGCCAGCTTGGTGTCCCAGCATGATGACGGGACTGGGGAGCGAGCGGGTCCTGCTGTGGCCCCTTGCACATGGGTGCTGCTCCCTGCCCCCTTCCCTGTCCGGGTACTTCATCTACCCCGACCCGTGACTGCTTTTCCAACCAGGTTTTTCACACTTTGGGATGCAAATGAGCCCTTCCTTGGTGCAAGGAATCCGAGGGAACTGGTTTCTGCACTCCAGTCCATGACTGCTGAGGGGACATCAGCATGGGCCCCAGCCCCAGCAGGACAGTCACCACGGGGCAATGGTGGCTGGAGAGCACCCGCATGGAAATGGGAACCTCCCCCTCCCCGAGGGCAGTGCCTGCCTGCAGGGATGGCTGCTGGGCACTGGCTTGCACCTCCCTCCCTGCCTGTGCACAGCCCAGGGCTGCCTGTGCACAGCCCAGGGCTGCCTGCACCTCCTGGGAACCCGCAGCAGAGCACAGGGGGGGTGACCCAGAGCAGAAGGCGGCCACGTGCGGGTTTATTCTGTTGCAGCGCTATGAAGCGGCCGGCGCTGATGGGGATGCAGGGGTTTGTCTCCGTGCCTGGGCTGCCGGGAGCCTTGCCCTGGCGTGGGGTGGTGCGGGCGGTGCGCAGCCCTCGACGGCACGGCTGGGAGGGGCGGGGGGTGCCGGGGACCCCGGCCAGGACCCATCAGAGCAATGTCGGTGCCGGGACCCGTCAGAGCAATGCCAGTGCCGGGACCCGTCAGAGCAATGCCGGTGCCAGGACCCGTCAGAGCAATGTCGGTGCCGGGACCCGTCAGAGCAATGCCGGTGCCAGGACCCGTCAGAGCAATGTCGGTGCCGGGACCCGTCAGAGCAATGCCGGTGCCGGGACCTGTCAGAGCAATGCCAGTGCCAGGACCCGTCAGAGCAATGCCAGTGCCGGGACCCGTCAGAGCAATGCTGGTGCCATCTTGCCGGCGCTGCAGAGGGTCCGGCAGCAGCATCTCCTTGCTCACCCGCAGGGGTGCGATGGCAGCGGGGTGGGGAGCGGCCCCAAAACAGCAGCTCCTGGTGCAGCCCTTCCCGGCCAGGGCTAGGCTGTGCCTGGAAGAGATGGATGAGGTGATCGGTGCAGGATGGGTGCTCCCGCCCCAAGGGATGGGGGGGCTGTGGCGTGCCCCCACCCTGGGCCCCCCTCTAGGGGGGCCCCTCTAGGCTGGACCCGCTGCAGGGGCGAGACCTGTGCGGTGCCCTGGGCTGCTGGGACCCCCAAGGCGGCAGGCTGGGGGGGGGGACTTACCCCGCAGCGGGGGGACGCACGCCCGGCCGCAGCTCCGCAGGCAGCATTTCTGTCTGGGGGGGCAATCCTTGTCCTGCAGGCACAGGAGGAGGCACTCGGCCACCCGGTCACCATCAGCCGGGGGGGGACAGAGCCCGGGCCGTGCTGGCACGTGCGGAGAGATGGAGGGGTGAGTGGCTCACCTCCTGCGGGCAGGCACCCCTGCGGGGTGGGGGAGCTGCCCTGCCGCAGGGGGTGAGCCCCTCACCGGCTCCTGCCCCATGGGGACAGCAGCTGGGTCCCCGCGCTCCCACGGCCCCCCAGGAGGGTCACGGCGAGGGGCAGCCCTGGGGAGGGCGGGTACAGCCAAGGGGGTGCCGGCCCTGGCCGGGTGGGCTCAGCCTGGGACAGGGCAGGGAGGGGACACGGGGGGTCTCAGCCCCACAGGGCACCGGTGGCTTTACCCTCGGTGGGCGGTTTGCAGACGTGGCCGCAGCCAGTGGTGCAGCACTTGGCGGCCCCCGGGCAGTCGCCGTCGGTGTCGCACAGCTCCAGGCAGGGTCCCAGGGAGCCCCGCAGCACCACGGGGCACGCACCGGGCTTCGCTGCGGCGCGGCAGCTCCCTGGTGACAACAGGGACTGCGGCTGTGCTGGGATCCGGCTTCCCTCAGCCCCGCTCCTGGCACAGCCTTGGTCTCCATCCTGCCCCCATCCTGTCCCCAATCCTGCACCCATCCTGTCCCAAATCCTGCCCCCATCCTGCCCCCATCCTGTCCCAAATCCTGCCCCCATCCTGCCCCCATCCTGTCACCATCCTGTCCCCAATCCTGCACCCATCCTGTCCCCAATCCTGCACCCATCCTGCCCCCCATCCTGGGGGGAGCGGAGCCTGCAGGTGCCCAGCCCTGGGGGGAGGGATGGGGGGGCTGTACCCGTGTCCGGGGGGGCACAGGCCAGCCCGCAGCCGGAGAAGCAGCACTTGCGGTTCCCGGGGCAGTCCCGGTCATCAGCGCAGCGGTTGGGGCAGGCAGCAGCGCTCCTCTGGGCACGCTTCCGCGGGCAGAAGCCGGGTTTGGCTGGAGGGGAGGGGAGGCTCGGGGCTCGGCGTGCAGCCCACCCAGCCCCACAGCGCCTGCGGCTCCCCCACAGAGCGATGTGGGGCTGCGGACCCATGGGGCTGTCCCGTGGCATCCTCAGCCCAGCGCGGGGACACTCGCTCCGCCTTACCTGGCTCGGCACGCACGCAGCGGGCGCAGCAGCCGAGGGTGCAGCACTTCTCCCCGGGGCTGCACGCGGTGTCGTTGTGGCAGCTTGTCCCGCAGCTCGCCCCGTTGGCGCTGCCGGCGCGGGGGCAGTAGCCCGGGCTATCTGCAGAGGGAGATGCTCCGTGCGGCCACGTGCTCAGGGAGCGGGGCTCGCACCAGGGGCACCTGACATGGGCACCAGCCCCTGCCCGCATCTCCCCCGTCGCCTGCTCCCCGCACTGGCACCTCTTGAGGGGAGCTGATGGTACCTGTGGTGGGGAGGAGGCAGGTCCTGACCTGCCCGCTCTGGCAGCACTTCTCGGCACCGGGGCAGCGGTGGTCGGAGAGGCAGTACAGCCTGGGGGGGCGCGGGGCCCCGCTCCCCCCCACCGGGCACTCGCCGGCTTTGCTGGGGGCAGGCAGGGCGGCGGGGGGCCAGCGTCCCCGCGGGGCCCGGTGCCGAGCCGGGGTGACTGCGGGGGCAGCGCCTTGGTCCCCCCTGGTGCGGTGCTGGTGGGCTGGGGCGGGCGGCAGCTCCATGAACAGCGCCAGGAGCACCAGGAGGAGGGTGCGCTCGCCCGGCATCGTGCTGCTGTCGGGGGGCCGTGCTGCTGGGCCCGCCGGCCGGGATTTAAACCCTGCTGGGGCGGGGGCTGGCTGAGCCAAGCTGCTCCTTCCCACGGCAGCACCGTATCGAGACCGTGGGAGCGCCGGGCACGAACAATCCGGCTCGGGGGAGACTCCTGGGGCAGCGCTGGGCTCACGGCCCACAGCTGACGCATCCTCCGCAGCGCGCCCTTTCCAGGTCACCGGTGACCCGCAAGCAGCTGGGCTGGGGGGACGGGCAGCGCTCTGGGACCCCCACTGCCTGCACTCCGCGGTGGCAAACAGGGATGGGACACAGGGGAGCCATGTCCTGTCCCTGGCCCTCAGCATCCACCCAGTCCTGCCTGGCGAGCATCGCTGGTTGCCTCCCGGCACACACGGAGCAGGAAGAGGTGCTGTAGAGAGCTGCGGCCCTGAACCGGGGTGCACCGGCCTGCGCCCACGCTGCAGGGAGAGGGGGAAGTGGCACGGAGCACTGGCTGTGCCAGGCAGGGTGCAGGGCTCGCTCTGCCTCAGGGGACAGCTGTGCCCTGTCCCCTGCCAAAGGCGGGGGCCCTGGGGGTGCTGGCCCCTTGGAGCACATGGGACGGCTTGCTCTGGTCCTGGGGGCTGGGAGTGGGGCCGATGCGGGAGGGCCAGGGAGCCAGGAGCCCTGCGGGGAGCAGGAGGTGCCAGGGAGAGCGGGGCAGGAGCAGGGCCCAGCTCGGAGCAGGCAGGGGAGGGACGGGGCAGCGGCAGGCGTGGGGCAGGGGCATGTGGGCTTCACTGCTCCTTCGGGCTCCTGCCACGGGCAACATGCCACTGCCGGGCGGGGAGCACATGGGGCTGGAGGGGGTTTGGGCAATGCTTGTGCAACAGCACACGCCGGCAGCCTTCCCGGCCCTTGCAGAGCAGAGAGCTGCTCTGCTCTGATGGGACACGGATGCGGCTGTGCCGCAAAGGCCCTGCTCTGAGCGTGTCTGGGCAAAGGTGGAGGAGCCAGCATGGCAGGGCAGTGCGGGCCGTGGGGTTGGGGACCCTCGGACGGTGCAGCCAGCTGGTGCTGGCGCTTGTCATGTGTGGCCCTTCCAGGCGGCCACAGCACCGGCACCAGTGCTCAGCGGCAACTGTGGTGGGCAGGATGCAGCTGGGAGAGGGCAGACCGGCTGCCTGGCTGGGAGCGCAGTGGGACGGAGAGGCGGCCACGAGTGCGGCAGGGAGAGGCTGCTTTATTGGCGAGAGTGCGGGGGGCTGCGGCACACCCCAAGCAGGGGACCCTGGAGAGGAAGCTGAAGCTGAAGGCTCCGAGCTGGGAGTGTGGCCTGGCTGGGGGGGACGGTCCGGGGCCGGGGCCTGGGCGTGCAGGACTTGCATCGGGCAGCAGCTTCCCTGTGGCCAGGCTGGCAGGAGGAGGCTGTGCCTGCAAAGGAAGCAGAGGGCCGTGAGCGGGACGGGTGCGCGGGTGCTGTGCCGAGGGTGCTGCGCCGAGGGTGCTGCGGGATCCCGGGGTCGGCAGGCACCCGACTGACCTCAGTGAAGGGGTGTCACGCAGGAGACCTTGCCGCAGCCGTTCCTGCAGCACTTCTGGCTCCCGGAGCAGTTGGAGTCCGTCTTGCACTGGTTTGTGCAGACGCCCAGCATGGGGATCCCCGGACTGACGGGCGGGCAGGTGCCGGGTTTCTCTGCAAAGGTGAAGGGACATGGCCTGAGACCCGTTGGACCCGGCATGAGGGGCAGGGCCGCCCCTGCAGCTCCTGAAGCCGTGGGCATGGCCCTGACCCCTGGCTGCCGCAGAGGAGGGACCCCTGTGCCGGCCGGCAGCCCCCCACCCCACAGCTCTGCCCACTGGCGATCCTGCCAGCCTGGCCTGATGGGGACACGCTGGGGAGGCCACGTGGCATGGTGGTCCCCCGCAGTCCCTGTGCTCAGCCTCCTGCTCAGGGGTGTGTGGCCGGCGCAGGCCGTGCAGCCCCAGTGGTAGCCGCGGCCCCACTTTCCCCCACAGCCACTGCGGACGGCCCCGGCTGCGCACTCGTGGCACGTGGGCTCAGCTCAGGCCTCGGCGAGGGGCGTGTGCCCCCCAGACAGCCTGCGCCCCAGCTGCGCGGGGCCCCGGCCCTGCCGTCCTGCCGCTGCCTGCCACCGGCACCGCGCTCCTGGCTCTGCACCGTGCTGTCCTCCGCTGCGGCACAGCCGGGCCAGCTCTGTCCTTGCAGGTGGCGATGGAGGTACTGGAGCCTCCATTTCACATCCACGTGTTTGCAGTTGCAGATCCCAAATCCCGCGCCCATCTGCCGGGGCCGCTCTCCGGCAGGACCGGCGCAGCGGGCGTGCTCAGCCGCAGGGCCGGGGATGAGGCCGTTGGCCAGGCGTGGGGTCGGGAGGCAGGACAGTGACCATATCCCGGGCTGGCGGCTGCCCACGGCGAGGCTGAGCCGGCAGTGAGGGCTGCGAGGGGGAGCGGTGCAGGCTCCTGCCCTCTGCACTGGCCCCAGCGTCGTTTGGAGGCGCCTGCTCAACCCCGGTGTCGCTGGGAGGAGGAAGGGGTGAGCGCAGACCCGGCGAGCCCGGGCGGAGGGTGCACCATGCCGGGATGCCAACCCACGGGAGCACACCCTGTCCCTGCTGGGCTCCCCGTGCAGCGCCCGATAACCGCGCTGCAGCCAGAAATGCAAGACCCAGGCCTACAGCTGCTACCACACCCCGGAGCATCGGTGCTGCCGGCTGGGACGGGCTGTCGGCTCATGGCAGCGGGGCCGGCTCTGGGCAGGGGGGCCGGGAGCAGGAGGGAGCGTTACCGTCGGGCTTCTGGCAGGCCTTGCCGCAGGCTGCCGGGCAGCACTTGAGGGTGCTCTCGCAGTCGCCATCGGACTGGCACCCCACCGTGCAGTTCGCTGCTTCCGTCGCTGGGTCCGGGCACACGCCGGCTTTCGCTGCAAGGCAAAGGTGGAAGGCGTGGGTGGGTGCCGGGGCTGCCGGCCCCGCAGCAGGGTGAGGGCTGCTGTCCCGAGGTGGGAGATGCTGCCGCCAGTCCCAGGGCTGGCTCCAGGGATGCTCCTGAGCCCGACCGCGCCGGGTGCCGGCCGGCTCTTGGCCCCGGCCCCCACCCCAGCAGGCCCCGGGCTGGGAGTGATGCTGGCCGCTCGCCCGGGGCGTGCCGAGCCGCGCCGCGCCGTGCGCTCATACTCACTGGTGACATTCTGGGTGGATGCTGGAGGCAGCTCTGCCCAGAGAGCCAGGAGCCCTGCCAGGACGAGCACGCTGCGGGCCTTGGGCATGGTGCGGGAGCCGGCGCTGCGCCTGCGGGGCCGCCCGGCCGGCCTTTAAGCTCCTCTCCAGGTGGGGCCGGCGGGCGGGAGGGCTCGGTCTTCCGGGTGGCTCCCAAGGGCCGGGCAGGGCCAGGCTCCCCCTTCGCGCTTGCACAACCCGAGTATCAGGTATCTGCCGCTGCTGGCTGCCGACCAGGAAGGGGGAGCCTCGAGGAGACCGGGCGGCCACGCCGAAAACTCGCCCGGCAGGAACGGCTGCCAAGCGCCAGCGGCCGCGGCCCCTGCGCACCGCACGCCAGACCCCGGTCCCCGAGGCGGCGGGGCGTGGGACCGTCATGGCCCCGCGCAGGGCTCGGCTGCCACGTACCACCCGCGGGGAGCGCGGCAGGCGCGGGGCACGACCCATCCCTGCCACCGCCACAGCCACGGTCGCAAGCTCGAGTGGGGCCCCTGGCCTGGGCCGCTGATGCCCGGAGGCCGGGACGAGCCGGCGGCACGCCCCGGGGCTGCGGCTGCCGCTCGCCCAGCTCCTGCTCCAGCCGCTTGTTCTCCTCCAGCTCTCTCTCCTCCACTGAAGGGCCCTCCAGGCTGCCTGCGCCTCCGGGCAGGCGTCCGCCCCGGGGCTCCCCCACGCCTCCTGGCAGCTCCTTCTGCCCCGCCACGGCCTCGTCCCGCGGCCCCCGCTGTCCTCGCAGCCTCCAACAGCCCCAGGGATGTGGCCCGGACCGGCCGGCAGCGCCGGTTGGGCGAGTGGCTGGTGGGGAGCGAGCCGCCAGCACGCCCTGGCTGCACGCCTGGTGCTCGGGGGCACGGCGGTGCCGGGGGTTGTACGAGCCCAGACCCCCGCGGCCTCGCGGCTGCCCGGGATACCCATCCCGTGGCACGTGCGCCGCTCTCCAGTGGGCCAGGATGCTTGGTGGAGCCTGGCTGCCCTGAGCTGGGGTTTGTTCTGATAGACCCAGCTAGCCAAGCGGCCTAGATCACCAGGTGTGGCTGGCCTGCTCCCATCAGCGTTTGCTGCTCTGCCAGTTCCCGCCTCCTCCGCAGGCGCTGTCGAAGGAGAGCAGCCCAGTGCTGCGCTGGAGGGCCCCAAGGACCCCGGCCCCTTTGCTTGCAGCTCCCGGTTTTGGCTCAACACGTTGGGTCATTCATCTGCCATCGCGATGCGGGTCCCTGCGTGCAGTGCCGGTGCTGCCCGGCTGAGGGGCATGGGGTGGACCCCTCTGCTGGGAGGCAATCCCAGAGCATCCTGGGCCCCATCCTGGGCACGGTCGCAGGCTGAGCCTCTCCTGTGCGGGGAGGAGGGTGAGACCTGCCCCGTCTCCGGTGATGATGCGCCCTTGTCGCTGGCAGAGGCTCCAGGCGCAGCCCCAGCGTGGGGCTGGAGCATCCCACAGCCCCGCATGGGCCAGGGGCGCATGGGGCGGGGAACGCCGTCCCTGCCCCGAGTCACAAGCTGGTGTCTGCTCTGCCGGGGTCCGTCTCCAGGTAATTTAACCCCACAGTCAACAACGCGGCGCAGAGCGGAGCGGCAGTAAATCAGGAACTGTTTGCCTTTGCCTGCGGTCCCCTCCCTGCCACGGGTGTTTATGCAGTAACAGGAGCCGGTGCAGGCGGCACAGCCGCTGCTCTGTGCTTCACCGTCGGCGGCAGTGGGAGCCAACGCACGGGGACGGTGCACAGGCCCAGGGTGGTGGGGAGAGCAGCAGGGCGGTCCCCGTCCCTGCACCCTGTGGGCTGGGGTGCGCAGCGGCTGGGTGCCAGGGAGCTGCCGGGAAGGATGCATGGGCTGGGATGCTCCCGCTCTGCCTGTGCGGCTGGGCCCCACTGGGGACAGCGCTTCAGGGAACTGGGCTGGGCCGGTGTTTCTAGCCCCGGGCTGACGCCAGGACTCCCTAAATAGAGGCGGCCGTGTTGCAACCCGGTGATCCCTGTGCCAGGGCCGGGGCATGCTGTTCTGGCAGCCGGGGCAGGAAGGGGTGGTAACGTGGCCACTGCAGGCGTGAGCGTCGGCTGGGCGGTCGAGCGCTGCCCTCCAGGATGGGGGTGAGTCCTGTGCTGTCCCTGCCTGTGCTGCGCAGGGACAGAGCCCACCCGGACCCAGCGGCAGCTTTCCCGGAGCAGCAGTGCTGCCGCCGGTCCAATGCTGCCCACCCAGCAGCACCGTCCCTGCTGCCAGGGCAGGGGCTGCCCCAGCGTCCTGCCATGGCTGAGCTGCTGCTCCTGTGCTAGAGCTGCCGGCGGCGCTTGCCTTGAGAGTTACTGCCCTGGTCTGACCCTGTAATTGCTCTGCCCCAGCATGTGGGATGTCCTTGGTGCTGGCAGCGAGCAGCCGGAGCTGGGAGGCTGCGAGTGAGGACACCAGCAGCCGGGCTGTGCCGGAGCAGCTGGACAGGAGCAGACGGGAGCCCAGAAACAGGCTCGTGGCAGGAGACGAAGGAGGAAAACCGCAGAGGAAGGCGAGACGTGCGGGGAGCAGCGTGGGTGTTGGTGTGTTTGCCCAAGTTGTGCCTTGGCCCCGGTGTGCCCGGCTGGCTGCTGAGCCACCGATCCAGCTGGGGCTGCCCCCAGCCAGCCGGACCAGCTGGAGAGGGACTGAACGTGCTGGTGGCAGGGCCAGCGGCTGTGCCGGGCTCCAGCCCATGCAGTCGGCATCACTTTCCAGGAGACAGAAATGCTTTGGCTCCCGTACCCAATGCACGGCATTTGGGATGCCGCTGTCCCCCGCACCGGCTCTGCCAGGCGCTTCCTCGACAGAGGCCAAGGACAGCTGCGGGGAGCGTGGAGGCCTGCCGGCATGGCCACAGGCAGCCGTCCCCGTGCCAAGGCACGTCCCAGGGGAAGATCCTGGCTGAGGACGTGGGATCAGCAGCCCCTAGCACAACCCCAAAGACTTCCCTGCAGCATCCCTGGGTGGCAGCACCCGCTGCTGCTGAGGCCGGTCATGCTGGCTGCGCCCAAGTCCCGTGGGTGACCGCGGCTCCTTCATGGCAGCAGGGAAGGTGCTGGAGTCACGTCTCCCTGCCCGCCGAGGGAGGGCAAGTCAATGATTAAAAGGGGAGCGTTGCTGGGCCAGGCAAGGTGCCCCCGGGCAGATAGCTGGCCTCCCGTTGCCGGCACGGAGCGGGGAAAGCAGGGGACAGCAATAGAGAGGGGGAGACATCGGGCTGGGAGACATCGAGCCCCGGCAGTCGGCAGCTCAGGGTCCCTGCGCGGTGCGCCTGGGCTGATGCACGGAGAATTACCTGACCCCTTCGGGGCCCAGCCGTGCAACCAGCTGGCAGCCAAAGGCCGGTGCACCCTGTGGGCAGGAGGGCTCCCGCCATGCTGCCACGTCCTGCCGCTGCCGCCAAGCCCCCCCTGCCTGCCCGCGCTGCCCGCACGGCACAGACCTCGGTGGCCCTCGTCCGCACTGCAGAGCGGGAGCCTCATGCCTTGGCGGCGGTGTGTGGGGTGCCCTAGAGCCGGGGAAGCGCCTGGCTCTGTGCCGGTGTGATCGGTCTTACCTGCTCATCCCACGCAGGACCCCCAGCCCAAGCCAGCCCCGCAGAGCCCCGAGAGCGGGCGGGACGCAGCCGGCCCGTGCCCCCCGAGCACTCACCCGTGTCCCCGGCAGCAGCAGTGGCCAGCTGCAGCTGGGCACACAAGGCGAGGACGCCCACGAGCAAAATGCCGGCGGTCTTCATGGCATTCCCCGTGGGTGCCAGATGGCCGGTGCGGGGTGGCAGGGGTTTATATCTGCGCGGGGCTGGGGAGGGGCTGCCACGCACATAACCTTCAGGTGCCGAAACTCTTGCTGCATTTCACAGTTGTGCCCGAGGCAGCAACAGCCCCACGACATGTTATTGCCTGAGAAATCATTTACCACGGATCCATCTCAGCCCCCACAGCCAGGCTGCAACCAGGGCGGGGACGTCAGCACCCAACAGCACCCAACATCGCCCTCCCTGCAGGAAAGGGAGACGTGGCCATGGGGAGCCCAGAGGAAGGGGCTGGAGCTCTCTGGCTTGGAAAAGAGGAGACAGAGGGGACAGGAGGGAGGCTGGTACGTTCAGAGTGGCCTGGAGAGTGCGGACGGGATTTTCTTCCCGCAGCTGCAGGAGCTGGGGGCACCGGGGGAGACCCGCAGGCGAGGGGCAGAGGGCGAGCGGTCTCCTCGCCAAGCTGTAGCACTCGTTGCTGCGGACATCAGGCACTGCCCAGGTGTGACAAGCGATTAGACACGTTTATGGGACAGGAACCCCGGGGGGCTGAGCAGGAGGTCGCTCCCCTGGGGTGGTGGCCATCCTGGCGGTGCAGCGTTCTGGGACGGAGAGCTGGGGGTCTGTCCCCGGCCATGCCTGCCCCAGACACCCAGCGCCTGCCTGCCCCGGCTGCAGCCCGGTCCCACGTCCCGCTGCGTCTGCCTGCAGAGCTGTGGGTGACAGCCAGCTGGGTGCCCGCAGGCGAGCGTGGCCTCGGGGGAGCGGAGCATGGGAAGCCTGTGCGACGCGCCAGGCTGGGCGCACCCGCTGCCCCGTGCCGTGCACCGAGCACCATTCCTCTGCAGGGACAGGCGGGCGGCAGGGTGCCGTCATGTCGGCCGGCTGCGGACGTGTCCCGGCAGACTGGTGCTCCAGCGGGGTCAGCACAGGGGCTCCCTTTCACCTCCCCGCGCACCGGGACCGGCGTGAGGCAGCCCCGGACGGGGTGGGGAAGCCCAAGGTTAACTGTGCGGGGAGGTCACGGAGAGCCCGGCACAGCCAAGCGCGCGAAGGGTGACCGTGCTGAGGGTGAGGTGTGCTCCGTGCCCGCGGGGACCCCACGGCGTTGCCGCTGCCGCGCCCCAAGACGCTGCTGAACAGGACCTTTGCTCCCCACTCACCATCCCATGGGGTGTGGGGGTGTGGCCGGGCTGCACGCGTCCCTGCCGGGGGTCTGCACCGTGGCACCCCTTGCTGCTGACGCGCTAGCACAGCTCGCCGTGCCCCGCCGAATGGCGAAGGGCACGGGCAGGTGCTGCGGGCAGGTCGGGCAGAGGCAGCCCAGCTTGCTGGGCGCAGGTGGGGCTGGCAGGGCTGCAGCAAGGCATGTGGGGCAGCCCGTGGTCGCGGTGGGCAAAGAGGGGCAGGACCTGGGTTTTCGAGGGGCTGGTGGAAGGGGCTGGTCCTCTGCCGGAGCTGGAGACAGGGAGAAAGGCCTCGGCTGGGCTCCCGTGTGCGGGGGAGGACGCTCCCTGCCTGGGGGTTTGTCGCAAGGCCAGCCCGGCTGGAAGCGGGCGTCTTTGTGCTGCGGCCGACATGATCTCTGCGGTCTCATACGGGGTTTTACAGCTCAACGATCGTATTTCCCCGCTTGGAAATTCCTGTTTGCGTCATCCTGGCTGCAAGTGGCCAAATGCACTTGCTCCTACAGAAACTCTGGGTCCTAAACAGAGAGAACCTTTAGCAAGAAAAGCAGGGGCTGTGAAAGGAGCCCCGTCCCTGGTTTATGTGCATGGGGTCCCTCTGAGTGACACCTGCCCCAACATGGCACGTACCGCGGTGCTGCGGTGCAGGGAGTTGCCAGCCTCTCCCGAGCAGCGCCTGGTCCTTCAGCTGGCACTGGTGGCCCCGCGCTCTGCGGGGTTTCGGCCTCACGCCCTTCCTCCCCCGGCTGCCACGCACCCATCGCGTGTTCTGGAGCGTAGCTGCGTGCAGTTAATGACAGCGTGTTCGAGTCCCACCGGCTCACAGCGGTGTGAAGCCTGGCGTGTCCTCATGCCGCCGTGCCCCTGCCGTGGGGAATGCTCCTCCTGGCCTGTGCAGCCCCCTCCCTGCCTGCAGCCCCCTCCTTGCCTGCAGCCCCATCCCTGCCTGCAGCCCCTGCCCTGCCTGCAGCCCCCTCCCTGCCTGCAGCCCCCGCCCTGCCTGCAGCCCCTGCCCTGCCTGCATCCCCCTCCCTGCCTGCAGCCCCTGCCCTGCCTGCAGCCCCCTCCCTGCCTGCAGCCCCCTCCCTGCCTGCAGCCCCTGCCCTGCCTGCAGCCCCCTCCCTGCCTGCAGGCCCCTCCCTGCCTGCAGCCCCTGCCCTGCCTGCAGCCCCTGCCCTGCCTGCAGCCCCCGCCCTGCCTGCAGCCCCCTCCTTGCCTGCAGCCCCCTCCCTGCCTGCAGCCCCCTCCCTGCCTGCAGGCCCCTCCACACCTGCAGCCCCCATCCCTGCCTGCAGGACCCACCCACACCTGCAGCCCCTGCCCTGCCTGCTGACCCCTCCCTGCCTGCTGACCCCTCCCTGCCTGCAGCCCCCTCCCCTGCCTGCTGCCCCCTCCCTGCCTGCAGGACCCATCCCTGCCTGTAGCCCCTGCCCTGCCTGCAGGCTCCTCCACACCTGCAGCCCCCACCCTGCCTGCAGGACCCACCCACACCTGCAGCCCCCTCCCTGCCTGCAGGACCCACCCACACCTGCAGCCCCCTCCCTGCCTGCAGCCCCCCGGTGCCGGGGCCGCGCCGCTCCGCCTGTGCCCCCCCCGTGTCTCCGTGGGCTCCGCGGGCGCGGTGCGGGCGCACCGGCGGCCGGCAGAGGAGGCTGTTGCTCCGCCAGAGCGGGCCGGGCCGGGCCGGGGAGCGGGGCCGGGCCCCGCGGGGCCCCGGGAGCGCTGTCCCCGTCCCTGTCCCCATCCCCGGAGGCGGAGACCGGCGCGGGCGCTGGCCCAGCCGGGCCGGGCCCGGGGCTGCCGGGCCGTATTTAAGCGGGCGCGGGCGGCGCGGGGGCAGCGCCATGAAGCCGGGGCTGCTGCTCCTGCTGCTGCTGCTGCTCCCCCCGGGCCCCCCCGGCCACTGCCGGCCGGCCTCGGGCCGCCGCCTGCTCGGTGAGCCCCGGCCCGGGCAGCGCGGAGCTCGGCCCCGCTCCCCGCCCGCGTCCCGGCCGTGCCACCCCCGCCGCGGGGGGCCCTGGCCGGGCTGGGGGGCTCTGCCCGCCCTAACCCCCTGTCCGTCCTCCCAGGGAAGCGCGGCGAGTGCCCCCCGCCCAGCAAGTTCCCCCTGCAGCCCTGCGGGGAATTCTGCTCCTCGGACTGGAGCTGCCCGGGCAGCGAGCGCTGCTGCAGCACCGGCTGCGGGCGGGAGTGCCGGCTGCCCATCGGAGGTGAGGGGGCCCCTTCCCCCCAGCAGCCCTGAACGAGCCCCTGCTTGCCCTCCAAGGGGGGGGGACCGCAGCCACCTCGGGGAGCGGGTCCTGCAGCCCTGCCAGCCCCCGCGCCCCATCCTGGCACCTGGACAGGATGTGCCGGGTCCAGGCTTGCCCAAGCGCAGCCGCTGCCCGTGGGGTGCATCACCCGCGAGGGCCGGTGTGGGTGGGCCCTGCACCCCCCAGCCCCTCTGGTGCAGGGGGACGGGGGTGCGCTTTGCTCCCTGCCCGCAGGACCCGGGGGTGGGCACCCTGGGGCTGGGCTGGGCGGTGGGAGCGGGCAGGGGCTGGTGGGGGTCTGACCCTGTTGGTTACCCCCAGCCAAGAGTGGCTTCTGCCCGCGGCTGGACCCTGACATTATGACCATCTGCCTGGTGGAGTGCGGCAGCGACAGCGAGTGCCCAGGCAACAAGAAGTGCTGCAGCATGGGCTGCCACGTCCACTGCGTGGAGCCGGTGCCAGGTAAGGGCGGCCGGGGGGGCTCAACGGGAGTGGGGCTGCAGCCGGGACAGAGTCGGAGCGTGAGCCGGTCTCCTCTGTCACCTGCAGCTAAACCGGGCGTCTGTCCCAGGAGAAGGGTGCTGCAGACCCTCGTCGCCTGCAACGACTCCTGCAGCGACGACACCGACTGTCCCCACCACAAGAAGTGCTGCTTCGCGGGCTGCAGCCGCAGCTGCCTGCCTCCAGGCAGAGGTACCACGGCCCTGCCTCTGCCCCCTGTCTGGGGCAACTGGCTGGGTCCTGCCGTCTCCAGCAGCCCTGTGTCCATCTGTCACCTCCCACCCGTGCCTGGCCCGTGCAGGGGACGCTTCCGTCACTACGCCTACGACCCTGCCACGGGCACCTGCCAGCCGTTCATCTACAGCGGCTGCGGGGGGAACGCCAACAACTTCAGGAGCGTGGCGGAGTGCCGGGAGGTCTGCCAGCAACTGGGTGAGGAGAGGGGCTGCGCTGGGCTGCGCTGGGCCAGACCCTGCTGCCCCTGCAAGGGCAGAGGTGGGGGCCGGGCAGGGGGTGGGAGTGCGGAGCTGCGCTGCCTGCAGCTGGGCAGCCGGGCCTGGAGGGTCTGCTGTACGTCCCCGGGGGGCGAGGGCGGCCTCCCCGCGGCAGGGAGAGCGGCAGCATCCCACATCGCTCTGGCACATGGCGTGGTGGCCTCCGGGCGTTTATGCTGGGTGATTTCAACCAGCTCACAGCTCCATCCTGGGAGCTGGTGTCGTCTTTGGTCAGAACCAGGCGACAGCGTCAGTAATCATAATTTTGCAACCTGATTACCAAAGTAGGAAACCTGACCACCAAGGCGCTCAGCCTGCACGGGCAGGGGGAAAAGCCTGCTCTTGCAATTTGCCTTCCCGTGTCTCTGCTGAACGCCTTTGCTAAGGGTGTGCATTTTGGGAGGTGGCTGGCGGAGCTGCGGTGGCTCCGGTGGGGTGCGGGGAGCCCCAGCACGGTGTGGGCGCTTGCCTGGTTGTGACACTCATTTCTGAGCGGAGCCGTTGGGGCCGTTGGTGGTTGAGCAGCCGCTGCGGCTGCTTGGCTTCCCAGGCACATGGCAGCTGGATCTCCATGCAACAACGGAGCCATGAGAGCTGCTCCTGGCTGTGCCATGTCCCTGGGGGTGCAGGCGGGGGGGGCAGCTCATGCCCAGGGCTGGGGGGGGGATGCTGGGGGGCTGAATGCACCGGGGGTGAGTGCAGCTGCCGGTCTGGGGCCAGCTCTGCTCCCTGCCGCCAGCGCCCCACTGTCCCCACCCGCTCCCCAGCCCTGCCTGCGCCCCCTCCTCACCGTCCCTTTTTGTCCCCCAGGGAGAGCCCAGGAGTGACCCTGAGAAGGCGGTGGCAGCGGGGCTTGGGCCCATCCGCGGGGCCGGCAACCCGGGGGCCAGGGTCTGCGGCAGTGCTGGCTGCCGCGCTCTGCCCCATGCAATAAAGCCGCCAGAACGCTTGGCTTGCAGCAGCCCAGTCTCCGCTGTCTTGCCTGACCCGCGCCTGCACGGTGCCAGCGGCTCCACGCGCTGCCCAGCACCTTCCCGCTTCCCTCCCCGGCCGCATCCGCATGCGCTGGAGCTGCGAGCCCAGCCCCTGGCCGAGCCCGGGGACCCGGCACGCAGTGCATGGGCTCGCCCGTGATGGGAGCTGGCCCTGGCCGGCTCTCAGCCCGGTGCCCCGCAGCAGGCAGCTGGCGCGGGGGCCCTGGCACCCTTCCTGGCTGCGCGGAGCCGGGCAGCGCTGGCCCTGGTGTGAAGCGTCCCTTCTGGACACGGCCCCTTCCCTGGCGTGCGGGGACGGCCCCCCCGTGCTGCCCTGACCGAGCGCCCGCAGCTACTGGCCCCCAGCTCGGTCCCCGGGGCGAGCACGGCCGGGGGACGTGGGTCACGCTGCTGTGCCGGGGGTGGGACAGGGCGCAGGTGCCCGTCCCCATGCCAGCCTCCGCTCCTGCTACCTCGTGTCTTTCCCTGCTGGGTGCTCTCCGCTGCCTGTGCTGGGAGCTGCCGCGTTCCTGCTGCCACCCGGAGCTCGTCCTCATCTCGGCCCGGGCAGCGGGTGCAGGGTGCAGCTGGGGCGGGCGCAGGAGCAGCTCCCAAGGGGGTGGCCCTGTCCCTGTCGGGCACCGCCGCCTGCCAGCCGGGGAGCTGCAGGTCTTCCCCAGAAACGCCTCCTGTCAGCGCTGATACCATCTTATTAATTTGCTAATTAATGAGAACCCAGAGAGGGGAGTGGGCTGGGGATGAGTGCGTTGCCTGCAGATGCTGGGGAAGTTCCCAGGAAGGCTGAGCGAGGACGCGGAGAACCCCGGTGCGCTCCGGAACGGCCATCCTCTGCCTGCCGCCGCCGGGACCCTCGGGCTGGGCTCGGGGTAGATGGAGCAGGGGGCTGTGCTGGCTCTGAGCGTGGCACTGCCTCCTTCCTCCACGTCGGGTGCGGCAGCCGCTGGGCACGAGGGCGATGAATCGCGGAGCGGCTGCGGGAGAGCCCTCGCTCCAGGCAGCGCTGGGGAGCTGGCGCCGAACGGGCGGGTGATGCCCACCCAGGCAACGCCTCGGTGCCCCCGGCCCCCCTGGGGATGGGGCTGGGGGGCAGGAGTGCCTCAGAGGCGGCGTTTGCCCCCCTCAGAGCGGGGAGCGGGTTTTTGTGTCAAACCCGCGGCAGCCAGACGGTGCGGTGCACGCTGCCTCCCCGTGCGCTGCTGGCCGTGGCCGCCGGCGAGCTCTGCAGGCAGAGACAGCGAGGGACTTGAAAAAGAATAGATGAAAACCCCCTGAAAGTGCCAATTTATTATGCAGCTCCCTCCCCACCTGCTCCTGCTTGGCCCCGAGCTGGCACCGCGGGTGCTGCCGAGACAAAAATCCCAGCGTGGGGCAGGCGTGGGGGGTGGCACCCCGTCCCCGGAGCCGATGGGGGCTGCGACTGCTGCACGGAGAGCTCGGGCAGGGCTGCAGCACGTGGCCCTGGGGTGTCCCCCGGCTCGGGGCGAGGAGGGTGCTCAGCCCAGGCAGGGTGCTGCCCGCTCCAGCCCCCGGCTCAGCGCCCGTCGGGACGCCCCCCACAATCCGGCTCTCGGGGGTTAACGGCGCCGGCTGCCTGAACTCCGCCGCAGAGGCTGCGGCTCCATAACAGCTCTAATGGCTCCTATCCATAACCGCCGGCTGCGGGAGACCGAGATGGAGGCGCGGGGGGGCCGGGGTGGCGACGGCTGCCCGCGGGCAGGCGGCAGCCCCAGCCCCACGCGGCGGCAGAGCCCAGCCGGCGGCACGGCCACGCGTGGCCCGCTGGCTGGCGGCACGGGGAAGGCGGCCTTCCAAAATGGGGTTTTTATTACAGCCATACATCACCGCGGCGGCCTGATGCGGGCGGACGGCGGTGATTTTTCTTCATGGTTTACAGACAAATGAGGGGAAGGAAAATTGATGTGAACTTTGCTATAGCGGGAGGTCGGGTGCGGGCAGGGAGCTGGTTATGGATGAGCCGGGGGCTGCTGGGGCTGCCTGCCCCTGGGCCCCCCCCCAGCCCCCTTCTCCGGGCCAGATGGATGGGAGCACCGGTGGCGGCAGCACCGGGATCATCGCATCTGGCACGGGCACCGTGCTGCTGCTCCGGGGGGCTGGGGGAGAGCCTCTGCCTTCCCCGACCCCCCATTGCCCGCAGCACGGCCCCGAGCGGGCGGCTGCGCCCGTCCCTCGTCGGAGGGGTGCTCGGAGGGGTGCTCGGCCGCTCAGGTGGGAGGAGCACGTGGGCAGGGTTATTAATTCCAGCGGATATTCATTAGTGCTGCAAACGCGGCTTGGGTGTGCAGCATCGGGCGGGCTGCTGTCGCTGGCTTCTGGCGAGATCTTGGCTGCTTTCAACACAATTAAACTCGCCTCCTAACACCACAGTCCTGCCCAGTATAAGATAACAGTTAATACCCTCAAATAGAGACTATCAGCTTCTCCATAAGGCCCATAAATATTAATACAATTCTAATTAGTTCCTTTAAATACATCGCCTAAATCAGGCGTTTCCTCGGCGGTAAATCAGCGGTGGTTTGGCACCCTGCTCGCGCCCGTGAAGCGGATCACAAGCTCTCCCCGCCTGCCCTGTGGCCAGTCCCTGCCTGCCAGGGGCCAGGACCCGCGGCAGCCCTGGGCCGTGCCGCGCCGCGCCGTGCCCACGCGAGGGCTGGCGGTGCCTGGCCAGCAGTGCTCCTGCCTCAGGAGTGTCAAGCTTTGGGATGGGGAAAGGCGGGTGGGTTTTGGGGCTGGAGGAGCCGCGGGCTGTCCCACGCCGGGAGCGGTGCCGGTGCCCGCCGTGGTGATTTCCCGCTGTGCACGAGGGCTGCCTCAGCCCGCGCCAGGAGCTGCCGTGCGACATCGATGCTCGTCTCCAGCGGCCCCTTCTTCCCGTGCCAGCGGAGCTGGAGGGTCGAGCTCTGTCCCCTCCCGAGGAGGCTGCCCGGCACATGGGGAACCCGCAGAGCCGCTGGCAGGGTCGTCCCCGCGGCTCCTCCGGCAGCACAGTGCGGCCAGGCCATTTTCAGGGTAAACCCTGGGGCTCAGCCAACGCCCCGGCGGGCTCCAGCGCCGTCTCTGATCCCGCGCCCCGAGGAGGGTGGCCGGTGCTGCCGGCGGGATCTTGTCAAGAAACTGCAAGAGCGTGGTTTGAAAGCGCCTGATAAAACATCTCCTAAGGACCTCAGAGTCACAGATATAAAAATAACCCAGCCATCAGATTCAAAAGAGGAAAAGGAGCCCAGGCTTCACTGAACAAGCAGAAAGTGCCCTGCGACCTTAATCAGGAGTAATATTGTTAATACCTTTTTCCCCAGGTGCACCCAGATTTGCATTCCCAGCAATTTGCACAATAATGAGACGAACTGACCATGCCTCACCCCAGCAGCAATCGCCTCCAAATCGATGGCACCGTGCCGGCGAGCTCGTCTCAAAGCTCGTTTGCTCCAGCTGCAGCGGCGCTGTGTGGCCCCGGCGCCCCGGCACGCCTGCAGCCCCAGCGCTGGGTGCCTCGGGGGGCTGCGCGGGTGCAGGGACCTGCTGGGGGGTGCTGGGGGCGGCCGGGGGCCGGCGTGCGCAGGAGCCGCGTGCCCAGGCGAGCCCACTGCCACCTCTGTGGAGCCCGGCTGGGCGCTCCTGCCCCGTGCCAGCCTCCTCCGCCCTTCATCCTCAGCCCTTGAGTCCTCCTGGGAGCTGGCAGCGGGGGCCATCCTGCTCAGACCTCCCCCCGAGCTGGAGGACGTGGGATCCCTTCGAAGGTGCTTGTGTGTGCCGTGCATGGAGGGGGTGAGTGTGCGTGGGGCTGAGCGTGTGCTGGGGGGGGTGTGTGCATGTGGGGGGCATGCACAGGGCGAGCGTTTGCACACAGGGGCACGCATGGGGCGAGTGTTGGCACACGGGGCGAGCGTTTGCACACAGGGGCATGCACAGGGCAAGCATTTGCACACAGGGGCATGCACGGGGTGAGCGTTTGCACACAGGGGCACGCATGGGGCGAGTGTTGGCACATGGGGCGAGCGTTTGCACACAGGGGCATGCACAGGGCAAGCATTTGCACACAGGGGCATGCATGGGGCGAGTGTTGGCACACGGGGCGAGCGTTTGCACACAGGGGCACGCACAGGGCAAGCATTTGCACACAGGGGCATGCATGGGGCGAGTGTTGGCACACGGGGCGAGCGTTTGCACACAGGGGCACGCACAGGGCAAGCATTTGCACACAGGGGCATGCACGGGGTGAGCGTTTGCACACGGGGCACACATGGGGCAAGTGTTTGCACACAGGGGCACACGGGGCGAGCGTTTGCACACGGGCACGCACGGGGCAAGCGTTTGCACACAGGGGCGTGCACGGGGTGAGCGTTTGCACACAGGGGCGTGCACGGGGCGAGCGAGCACAGGGCGAGGGCGCAGGCTGCAGGTCTGAGCCAGGGGTGGACGCGGCATGCATCCTCCCTGCGCTCTGGCAGCGGTGGTACTGGAAAAGAGCAAATACCAAGCTCATTTGCTTGAGGAGAAATTAATACGGTGTGAAGCCTGTAGTAGGTGATTTAAGAAGTGAATTTAAAATCTCAACACAAATAGATTCTTTTTATAAGGTCAGAAGAAAGATTAAATGCTACAGACAAGCACAGCACTTGCCATTTCCAGCATCACTTTTACCAAAAATATTTTGGGCTGATGCTGTCCCTGCGCTGCCGATGTGGACTGGAGCCCACTCGCCCTGGCAGGGGCGAGCAGGGACATCCCCCGGGAAGGTCTGACACCTCGCTGTCCTCGTCCTCGTGCAGCAGCTCAGCTCTCCGCTGGCACGCAGGAGCAGCCAGCGATGCTCCTCGGATGCGGGGAGAGGTGAGGTGCGTGGGGCCATGCTGCTGGTGGCCACCAGCCACAGCTGCCCTGGCCCAGGCAGGATCCAGCCCCAGACCCTTCTGGTGCTGCTGCCAGCCGCCGAGGTGCCCGTGGTGCCCGTGGTGCCCGTGGTGCCCGTGGTGCCCGTGGTGCCCATGGTGCAGGAGGGGGTCACGCAGCCCAAGCCGTGGTGCCCGTGGTGCCCATGGTGCAGGAGGGGGTCACACAGCCCAAGCCGTGTGCCCGTGGTGCCTGTGGTGCCCGTGGTGCCCATGGTGCGGGAGGGGGTCATGCAGCCCAAGCCGTGGTGCCCGTGGTGCCCGTGGTGCCCATGGTGCCCATGGTGCGGGAGGGGGTCATGCAGCCCAAGCCGTGGTGCCCGTGGTGCCCGTGGTGCCCATGGTGCCCATGGTGCGGGAGGGGGTCATGCAGCCCAAGCCGTGGTGCCCACCCGGCAGGGCGTGTGCCCGCTGCTGGCTGCCGGCTCCCCCTCCTGCTGCCCGGCAGGGACTGGGATTGATGGTAAGAGGTTTGAAAGGCTCCAAATGTGGAGGTTATATCGCTGAGCCACCCCCATCCATCACGAGACGTTCATTATTAAGTAACACCCTGCACGCCGGGCTGATTTCACACCTTATCTGAACCCAGCAGCTGTGCCCTAAATCCTGAGTGCTGCGACTGTCTGGAGGAATTCGGCTGCCTGTGCTTAAAATTAGTGTTAGCATCTATCATTTCCCCACACCAAATGGCTTTTGTGTCGGCACTTGGCAGCGCTCATCCGTCACCGGGGCTCTGGGCTGCCCAGCTCTGTACCCTCTCCGTCACTGTCACAGGACCCCTGGTTGGCAAAATGTCACCCAAAGGACAAGTGCAACAGCTTGGCCTCTCCCTTGCGCCTGGGCCGGCGGCACTGCTGGCAGTGAGGGCGTCCTCCGTCCCCTCGGGCACTGCGGGCACCAGCTCTGCTCCCGGCGGGGCTGTCCCCGTCCCTCCAGCCCCACCACAGCCGGGCCCGTGGCACGGGCGCAGCCCGCAATCCCCCGCCGCGGCACGGCGGCTCTCCCCCCCCTGGCATGGCAGCTCTCCCCTCCCTGGCACGGCGGCTCGCCGCCTCCCGCGGCGCCAGCCACAGCCGCGGGGCTGGGCCCCTCCTGGCCACTGCTGCCGGCAGCCGTCCCTGGCCAGGAGCTCCTGCCAGGCAGGTGATGCTGGAGCTGTCGGCGTGATGAAAAGCCTCCCGCAGCAATGCAGATAACATACAAGCACAGGTCAGGCGAGGCCCGTGTAGCCCATCCATCAGGCGCAGCAGCTACAGGCGCTCCCCGTGCCACCATCTGATGCACGTTATCCGGCACAAATGTGTTTCTTCCCCCAAGGTTAAACGGATGAGTGAGGTTCAGGCACTGACAGCTCTGCCTGCCCTGTGGAAGCGATAAATGAGCTGGAAGAACCGGAGGGAAAAAAAAGGTTTGTTTTTTGTCAAATGCTCCTTTTGATGATGCTGACACAAGGATGGCGGCAGCACGGAGGTGGGCGTGAGGATGGGGATCCGCTCCCGGCGTGGCGGCGGGGCAGCCGGCCATGGGCACCGTCACAGCTGCGTCGGGTGCTGCCGGCGGTGACAGACGAGCAAGGGCTCGGCAAGACGCTGGAGCGCCGAGCGGCCCTGGCAGCAGGGGCTCGGTGCAGCCCCGGCGTGCCGCTGAGGCGTGCTGGGGCCGGCGGGGATCGGGTGGGACAGCAGCGAGCAAGAACATCCCACCACCACAGACCCCGCGGGCAGCCCCGGGCGCGGTGCCGCGGGCCGGCAGAGCCGGTGCTGCAGCCGGGCAGGGGCCGGTGCTGCCCTCTGCGTCTCCAGGTCTGTCCCAGCTTGTGATGCCCGGGGCCTGATCCTGCCTGGGACTGCGCGCTTTGGGCGCTGCCCGCGGCCGCGGTGCCCCGGGGCGTGTGCCGGGCGGGGGTCCGCCTCCCCGTGCGGTGTCCCCGCCGGGCTGCCGCTGCCCTCGCTCAATGTCACACTTGGAGCCTGTCAACGTGAAAAAAGGTTTGCAGCCGATAAGCGATCGGGCTGTCAGCTGCGGAGTGCCGCTCGCTTGTGATTTACTGCAACGTCGCTAACGGAGCACAGATTTTTCTTAATCTAAATTGAAAACTACTCAAGTAGAAAAATAATTTCATTGCTTCATCTTGAAGGGGCGGGGGGCGAGAGGAAAGGGAAGAGCTGTGCCAGGGCAGGCAGGTCCAGGGCTGTCCGTGCCCCCCATCCCTCCCACGGCTCCGCGCCCCGGCCAGGCAGCGCTGGCCCCGTGCCGCCATTCCCCGTGGCCTTGGGCAGCTCCTACACCGAGGACACGCGGCAGCTTCCCCGGCTCGGGCAGCAAAACCCTGTCGCTGCGCCCCATGCCCGAGCCTGGTGGGAGCTGTCCTGGGGCACGGTGGGCGGCAGGAGCTGCGTCCCCACCCGTGGGGCACGGGAAACATCCCACAGGAGCACAGAGGTGGTGTGGAGCCGCGGGGCTTTGCCGTGCCTGGTTCTTTGCTGCGCCGCAGCGCTTGCCATGCCCCAGCGCTTTGCTGTGCCCCGGTGCTCGCCGTGCCCTGGTGCTTTGCGGTGCCGTGGCGCTTTGCTGCGCCGCAGTGCTTGCCGTGCCCCGGTGCTTCGCTGTGCCCCGGTGCTTCGCGGTGCTGCGGTGCTTTGCTGTGCCACGGTGCTCACCGTGCTACAAGTGCGGCACGGCAGCGCAGGGCAAGCTGCGATGTCTCGGGTGTGCGGGTGCCTCTGATCCCAACTTTTGATGGCTTTGACGGTGACGGTCTCTGCTGGCGCTTTGGGTCCAGCGTGCAATCCAGCTGGCAAAGCTGGCGCGCGGCCCCATGGATGTGCCGACACGCTGGGTCTGCAGAGGCTCCTCGGGCTCCGGGGCGAGCACCCGAGCCAGCCCCACATTTGGGAAGGGACCGTGCCAGCCGCGCCGGTGGCTGGGCGCATTGTGTGTGGCACTATCATGGGGATGCCGGAGCAGCCACCGTCCTCACCGCACGGCGCAGGAGGCCCAGGCAGAGCCGGCACCGGGGCCGGGGCTTTCGGCAGCATTGAAGAGCTTGCGCTGTGCTTGGAAAGAACGTCTTAAAACATCGGGTGTCCCCCCAACCCCCCCGGCTCCCTGTTAGGGGCCAGCAGCGCTGGTGGGTATTAGCGGGTGCGCCGTGGGCAGGCAGACACGCGCACACACGGCAGTGCTGATGCGCCCAGCCCTGATCGATCCGGATTTGCAGCACTAAATACCAGGAGGGGCTGGGAGCGGGAATGGGAATCAGCCGTGTTGGTGTGGGGGTCCCGGATCATGGCTGTGCCGGTGTTGGGGTCCCGGATCACGGCTGTGCCGGTGCGGGGGTCCCGGATCATGGCTGTGCTGGTGCGGGGGTCCCGGATCACAGCTGTGCCGGTGTTGGGGTCCCGGATCACGGCTGTGCCGGTGCGGGGGTCCCGGATCATGGCTGTGCTGGTGCGGGGGTCCCGGATCACAGCTGTGCCGGTGTTGGGGTCCCGGATCATGGCTGTGCTGGTGCGGGGGTCCCGGATCACAGCTGTGCCGGTGTTGGGGTCCCAGATCGCAGCTGTGCCGGTGTTGGGGTTCCGGATCACAGCTGTGCCGGTGTTGGGGTCCCGGATCACGGCTGTGCTGGTGCGGGGGTCCCGGATCACGGCTGTGCCTGTGTTGGGGTCCCGGATCACGGCTGTGCCGGTGTTGGGGTCCCGGATCACGGCTGTGCTGGCTGGGGCTGGGCTCGTCCTGTGCCGGAGCAGGATCCGGACGTTCTCCACCGGCCGGGAGCTGGGACAGGGCGCAGGGAGGGGGCACCCACCAGGGCCCGGCTCCGGGGTCGCAGGGCGCAGCCGGGCCCTGGCCCCGCTCACCGCCCGCAGGGCTGTGCCGCAGGCCCCCGGTGCCGGTGGATGCCGGTGCAGGCGGGGATGCGCTGCCTCACAGAGAGATCAGTAATTTGGAGCGCGAGCGAATTCTGGGAGCATTTGCTGAGCTGGATAATAACGTGCCCAGTGAGCTGCATCCCAAGCACGCCGCCAAATTAAAGAAATTTTTTTTCCCCTTTAATTTAAAAGTCACCGTTGGGAAATCTCTGTCGGCCTCAGCAGTGATTTCCCCCCAGGCTGCCTTTCTGGAGAAATCTTTAATTTTGATTGTCACACTTTGTGGAGTTTAACTCGGGGAAGCAGAGCCATAAATAAGGTGCCGCTCCGGCACCGAGGCTCCAGCTGTGGCTGGGACAGCGAGCGGTGCTGGCGCGGGGAGGAGGGAGGGAGCAGCCTGGCAATGGCCACAGCCACGGCCACAGCCACGGTCATGGCCACGGCCACCCTGCCGGGGCTCGCAGGCACCGGCCGCCCTCTCCCCTTGCACCTCTCCCCCCGCTTTCCCCCCTGCCCACCCTCCCCTCTGCTCGCCCCGGCCCCTCGCAGCCTGATTTCACAGGTCAGCTCCCTTTAATTAGCCGGGTGTCCCCCCCCCCGCCTGCCAAACGAATCGAATCGGCAGGTTCATGAAAATCTCATTAACCTTAATGCCACAGCCGGCTTCTGCCGGCACCCACGCCTCCTGGCCCCTGCAGCCTGGCCGGCTCGGCGAGCGCTCTGCCCCGGCACCCCGCACCGCAGCACCCAGCACCCCGGGGCCCTGGCCGGGAGCCGCGGCGGGCGCTACACCAAACCCTTTGGGCTGGGCAGGCGGCACCAGGGAGGGCGGGCAAAGCCTGCAAGTTTTGCTCCGCGCTCTGCTCTGTCGCCGGCGTGCTCGGCCCCTCGCTGGCTCGGCCAGCTGCGGTGCCGTGGGGCTGGAGCCGGCGTCGCGGCCAGCCCGGGGCAGGGGGCAGCTCCCAGGGCCCCCCAGCGCCTCCGGTGCCTCCAGCGCGGTGGAACTGGTGTGCGGTGCCGGAGAGGGGCCTCTCCTCTCCCTGCAGGGAGGGAATCGCCTGGCAGCTCTGTTAGCCATTAAGAAAGAGGGAAAAAACACAGGTGCCTCCCTTTCGGCACAGAGCCGGCGCAGCAATGCCGGGGCGAGCTCTGGAAAGGTTACAGCCCATTTGCATTTTACCCTTCAGTAATTTCAACACTTACGGGTGCAATTAAGAGGCAAGCCTGGCGTTATGAAGCTATCAGCGTGGAGAGACCTGAATACTAACAAACTCCCGCGCGCGTTCCCATCCCGGGCCATCCGATGTATCCGTGATAACGCCACAGCAATGCCGGCGGATTTCCACTGGCCGCAGTAATGGGCCTCGACTACATTAACTGCACATTTTTTAAGCTGCCTGACAGCCCAGCCCTCCCCAAGCCGTTCAGGTGATGGGCTCGGTGCTCGCTGCGGGCAGGGCACAGGCGTGCAGAGGGGAACCGGCGTTGGCGCGGCAGGATGGCGGCCGCGGCAGAACCGGGGCCGCGCTCGTTGCCCCGCGCCCCAGCCAAGCAAAGCGTTTGGTCCAACGCTGCCCTCCGGAAGAGGAGCCCCAGGCCTGGTTTGTTTTACAGCAAACCGCCGACACGGCAGCACTGGCCGGACCGAGATGCCCGGCACGGCCGCGGCGGCACGGCCCTCCCGCGGGACGGGGGCTCTGCGGCCATTCCCCTTCTCCCGCTTGGGTGGAACGCCGGGCTCGGAGAACAGCCGTCTTCCCCTTTAAGCTTCATCCCCGTTTAATTGGATAGTTTTGAGCCCCGGCTCATGATTTCTGCAGCAATTTGGTCTGAGATTTCTTTCTTTCCCTCCATTATCCACTCTGATTAACTCAGCTGCACCTGTCAGCTTTTATTCGGCGGCGCGGGGAGCGCCTGCAAGAACCTGTTAAAATGCATGAGTTTTATCGCAGCCACTCTTTCCTGGCCAGCGATGCTGAACGCAGGGAAGGGGCCGCAGGAAAGGGGCTGCGGGGAGCGGGGCTGCGGGGAGCGGGGCCGCGGGGCCCCGAGGCCGGGCCCTGGGTGCCGTGGGGGTGCCGGCGTCCGCGTCTCCGGGTGGGCAGCGCGGGGGAGCCCGGCTGGCAGCCGGCCCCGGCTGGTGCTGGTGGTGGGGAGCCCGCGGGGCGCAGGCAGCTGCAGGCAGGGCCCTGCCACCACCCTTCGCTGCCGGGGCGCTCAGCAGCTGCAGCTTTACCGCTCTGCAAACGCTCATTTTCCATTCCAGCTATAACTTGTTCCCTTTTTCTCATTTTAATAAAAATGAAAGCACCCGGAAACACTGCTGCACCCAAGAAAGAGCAAGATCTGACATAATTAAAAAGTGGCTTCAATCAGGCTGTTTTCCTAATGGTTTGTCATATCAGCCCACACCGCCCTGCACCCCCCCGTGCTCCCAACCCCCTGAGGCATCATTTACATTTCTTAATAACCCCTCATTAATATTCATGATGTGGGGAGGGTAATAACGGCTGAGTGCACACCACTAATTCAATTTCAGCGAGCCTCAGTGTGTTTAGTTAATCACCGGGGGACCTGGGTTACTCAGTACAATTATTTATTCGGAATTAGATCTCGAGGCATCTGGATTGAAACCTGAACTCGGAATAAAATTAAACCGGGATTCTCCTCCTCGCCTCCTCCTCCCGCCACCGCTCCCAGCTGCGGTGCTGAGCATCCCCCCACGGCCCTGCCGCGCCGAGCCACGGCACCGCCGTTTCCACACCGGCACACGCGCTGTGCTACCAGGACCATCGTGGTGGCTGCGGCTTCTCCCCATCGCCGGTGGCTGCCGGGTCCCAGCTCCTCCGTGCCCGTCCCCAGGGCCAGAGCCGCAGCCGGGGAGGCCGTGGTGCAGCTGGCAGCACCGGGATGCCGGCAGCCCGCTGAGCCCGTTTGTGCCGGTGCGGTTAGGGGAAAGGGGTCGGGAAAGGTCTGGTCTGGGCTGTCCCGAGACACCCCAGAGCCCTGGGGGTGTCCCCGAGGAAGCGGGCGAAGGTGCCGTGGGTCCCATCGCCTCCGGCCGGGCAGTGCCGGGGCTGCAGGGACGCGGTCGGCCCCGAGGGCACCGGCGATGCCCCGGCCCCTGCAGAGGGTGGGTGCCTGGGGACGTGGAGCCAGGCTTCCGCCGGGGTCCTCGCTCTCCTCACCAAACTAAGTCACAGGGTTTGCTCCAGCCTGTCCAGAGCCTCCGGCCCCTTCCCGCAGCTTTGCCACTTGCTCCGCTGCGCCCCGGGAGAGGGCGGTGGTTCCCCCACGCAGAGCCACCACCCTCGCAGAGCCCACCACCCAGGGCGGCTGGCTCAGCCCCATCCTTTCATTTCCTTGAGGGCTTTTTTTACGCTTTGATTTTGCTCCTGGTTTTGCTTTTTAATTCAATATTTTGTCCCTGTGGTCCAACTCCCCTTATTGGATAAAACCTCTCCGTTATTGAATCCTGCCCTGCAGCACCTTGGTGAGAATTGGGTTTCCTGGGCAGCAGTGCGGCCGTTTTGGAGCGTGATGAGGCCGGCAGAGCACAGGGACGGCAGAAGGGATGGGAGGTGCTGGCGCCCAGCGTCTGGTTTGCATTCATTCCTTTCAGTGCCGGTGTTTTCACAAATAACGTGATTTTGCAGGCGCAGGGCGGTGGTCTGCGTCTCTGCTGGATTTCCAGCCGTCAGTGTGAGAAATGGCACCTGAGCTTTTCTGCGTTTCCCGTGAGGTCAGAGATTCCTGGGTATCAAGTTTTATTTAAGTCAGTGCAGTGGCCACTTCTCAAACTCCTGACTTCCTTTTTCTGAACGTCCCCCCCGGCCTCACAGCCCTCCCAGGGAAGCAAATCGACCATTTTCTCTCCCTTTGTCTAACAAGGAGAAGCTTCAGGCGGGAGGTGCCAGCCTCGCCAGCTGCGTTCAGGTTTCTTTTCTCCAATTTGAAGATGATTCCCTTTGCCCTTCCCCAGCTCCCCCCCAGCGCTGGGTGCGTTTCCCCATCTGCATTTGCAGGCTGATGCTGTCGGCAACCCCTCAGCATTCCTGGGCGGACGCCAGCAGCCCCGCACAAATCTAAGGCCGGATAAGGAGCGTCTGCAGCTCGGGAGCCGGCGGCACGCTCCCGCCGTGCCTCACCCCCCGTGCCAGCGCTGCATGCCGGGTCCTGCCGCTGCGTCTCCCAGCCCCGCGCCGAGGGTCCCATTTATTCCCGAAGCTGTCGGGGTTTGCGGCCGGGCTGCCCATCCCCTGCCCCGCGCGCGCCGCAGGGCTCGCTTCATTCCCTGCATCGACCGCCTCCGGCAGTGGGTACGTATGGGTTCGAAGCGCTGTTACGGAGTGAAAGGAAAAACACGATTTAGGGCGATAACATCGTTCTGCGGGAACAACAGCGAGGGAAGGGGCCGGGGAGGAGAAACCTCGGAGCAGGCAAAGATGGCCATGCCGGGACGAGGGTCAGTTCTTAGCTCCCGCTGCGCTTCACGTGTTTTACGCCCGCTTGTTGCACTTGCTGCCGTCGCTGCTCGGGCTTCCCCGGGGCTGCACCATGCGCGCGAGCACGCGGCACCGCTCCTCGAGTGACTGCGAACGTTCTGGTTTCACAGCTGGCGAATTATCTGAACACTCAATAAAAGGAAGCCAGACGATGCAATAATTACCTTCTATTTATCTCATCTTTAACATGCAGATTTGTTGAGTTAATTCTGTCATGACTGATACCTCCTATATTTTATTGGAACAACAGGGGATGCTAGGGACTTCTTTGAAAACATTATATATATTTTTAATTTCGTGAGTGTTCTCAAACCAGACTCCTGCTGAGATAACTGCATAATAGCTACGATCATTATGTTATGAAAGATTATTTTAGCTCAAAGCTGTTTTTTAAAGCATAGTTGAAATAAATTCAATAAGATTTTAGCCAAGTCAACTCTCTTCTAATTATTCATATTTGTTAAATTAAAAAACGCTTCTATCTTGTCTGCGGTTCCGCATCTTGTTGAATTCCAGAACTGTTTGTCACGACCTCAGCGAACAGAGGGATCCTCACGGCCCCTCCTGCCGCGTTCGGCGCTCGGTCATCGGCCCCGTCAGGGTGACAGCGGTCAACAGCCGGCTATAAACAGCGGTGTGCTGTCAAAAACGCCGGCCCCAGCCCCGGGAAGCGTTTGCAGGTGGTTATGGAAAACGTGTCAGGAAAGCCCCACTGATTTCCGTGCCCCCGCTTTGCAGCGGTGGGGGGCTGCTGCCGGGGGCTGTCGCGGGGCGCGGCCGCGATGGGACCCAGGGCCCCCGGGCTCCGGGGCACGGCCGCCCCGCGGGGCAGCAGCTCGGGGCACGGAGGGGCTGCGGGGGCCGGCGGGGCCCCGCTCACCGGAGGGGCCCCGCCCCCCGCCCGTCCTGTCGCAGAACGGCACCGGGCTCCGGCCCAGCGGCTCCGCGGTGCGGGCGGAGGCCCCGGGGCCGGGCCAGGGGCAGAGCGGGGCCCAGCCCCCGGCAGCCCGGAGCCGCTGCCCCGCCGCGGGGCTGTGGGGCGGGTAGGGCCCGTGGGAGGCGGCTGCAGCCCGCTGCCCGCCCACGCCGCGGCTGCCCTTTGCCCTCTGCCCTTTGCCCTCTCCGGGCCGCAAGCATCCCGGGGCTGCTTTGCGGCAGTGCGGCGCTGCCCCGCCTCTCGCTTTCCGGCAGCGGCCCGCCCGCCGCGCTTTCCGGCAGAGCGGCGCCCTCGCGGCGGGCCTGCGCTCCCTGCCTTACGGCACTGTGTCGCGCGGCCCGGGTCGTTGGCGGCGTTTCCCGGTGGCGGGGCCCGCTCGGTGCCATGGACGTGGGGGAGCTGCTCAGCTACCAGGTGAGCGGCGGCTGCCGGGGGGCGCCGAGCGGGGCTGGCGGCGGCGGGGCTCGGCTGCTCCCGCGGGGCCCGGGCCGGCGGCCGCCCCGCCCGGGCCCCCCGCGCCGGTGGGAGCGCTCGGTGCGCGGGGACCAGCCCCGGGCCTTGCGGCCGCCCCGCCGGGGAGCGACGGGCACGGAGGCCGCGGTGCCCCGGGCGGGAGCGCGGCGCTGCCCGCGCCCCTGGCCCCGCTGGCCGGTAGCCCCGGGCCCGGCGCCGCTCCACGCCGGCTGCGGGGCCGGGCCTGCGGCGGGCCGCGGTGCTGGGCCTGCCCAGCCGCTCTCGGTGCGCTCCCACGGGCCCCGGTTACGGCGTCGCGGACCTTTGGGGCCTCCCCCCGCCGCCGGAGACGCGGTGCCCCGGTGGGACCCGGTTACCGGCGGCTCCTGGGGCGCACGGCGCTGCCGGTGCCGTTCGTTCCACGGGCGGGCCCGGGTCGGTGCCGTCGCTGGCGAGTGCCCGTTCCTGAAGCAAAGCCTGCGCTTTCCTGGCTTGCGTTCGCGTTCTTTTCTTTTCCTACCTCTCTTATGACAAAACTAATTTCGTTTGATTTTTACTAAAGTTTTTGAAAAAAGTTTTACTTCTTATAAAAGTTCCCTTTTCTCTCGTGAGCATTTCTTTGCTCTCACCACATGGTCGCTGCTTATTTGTTGTTTGGAGGTCAGTTTATCAGCAGGTGCGGTGCGTATTTATCGTCGCGAGGGTGGGTGTAGCGTGTTCCCCTGCGGACCGGGGAACGAGCGCGCTGATTTGCAATTTGGTTTTGACGCTTTGCTGCGATTTGTGTGCGCGATAGTGTTGGCTTGTGCTTTAATTCTTAGACAAACTTCAGTAGTGGCCTTTCCCTGCTGAATCAGTGGGTAAGAAAAGCACTCTAAGACATCATCTACTTTGTAAGTAATTGAGTAGGGGAGTTACGTGACTTCTTAATTACTACATTTTAATCTGGAATACAGGATTCCTTCTGGAACTCCTTTCCGGTACACGTTATTCTCTGGGGCACCACGTGTTCAGAGGTGAAAAGAGCACCCTATGGCTCAGGACTTGTTTGTATTTTTAGAATGTGTTATTTTGGGATGTGCAGGGAAAGAGGGAAAGTGTCCTTTGGGTTTGAGAAAGTTCTCCTCGTCTTTTCTCGGTGGTATCAAAACGCTCTGGAGCACGGCTGTAAGAGTGCTCTTTCTGTGAGAATGCCACTGGACTCCTCCTTGATTCAGCTCCGGGATGTTTTCTTCTGGATTGCTCTGTCTGTCTCCAACATCCGTCCCGCTTCATCCGTCTGTGCGGTGCTGACAGCGTAGTCCTGCTGTGCTGAGAGCCGCTCTACTTTTGTGTTTCTCTACCTGCTGTTTTTTCTAGCGATTTTTCAATCTCAAATTAGAATGAACGTTTCTGGTGTTCCCTTTGGTCTTCTCCGCCTCAGTTATGGTTAACGATGCTGCCCTTGACTCGTTCTGTGATGCAGTTTATGCCTGGGGCGCGGGAAGGTGAACCTCTGTTGAATTTCTGTTTGTTGTAGTTTTTTAACCAGGCTCTAGTAGTTTTTTAACCAGGCTCTAGTTTAGGTTTTTGGTTGTTGTCTTTTCTCTTCCTCTGAAAATGTGAAGTCTGCAGGCTTCCCTTCTGCTCTGGAGGAAAGTGCGCATCTGCTTTGCTTTGATCGCTTTGACTTCTGCTTTCCATTGGATGAGCTTTCTATACTGCGATGAGGCTAGAGGTAAAGAAACACTGCTTAGCTGCTGGGTGTTACAACTTTAATTTCTTTTCTCGCTGCTGAAATTATTCTTAGCTGTGGGACAAAACATTCTGCAGTTTTCAACCAGCTACTGAAATTGTTCCTGAAGGTGTTGTCCCGGCTCTGAGCTCTTCTGGTCACCACTGGAATACCGATGGCTCCTGCGTCAGTAGATGAGATGACGCCTCAGAGCAAGCGTTTGGTTTCAGTGTCAGTGAACTCAGACCTCCAGAACTGGGTAAAATGGTGAATACAGGTGAAAGGGGTGGAGGAGCAGAAGGATAAATAGCTCTCATTCTGAGAAAATGAGATTCCCTTCTGTGAGGGCGCTTCTGGCTGAAAGATAGAAACAAAAGCTGGAAACAACAGGTTTCGCTGCTTCCCATCCTGCGCGGGTCAGGCGGCTATCGCAGAGACGGGCGAAGCAGGTGCCCTCCTGTATCGTTTTTTAGAAATGTACGTTCTTGTCCACTGAATGTGTAAAAATCAGAACAATCAGAGTTCCATTGTGCCTGTGCCACAGGGAGGATGCTGCCTTGTGCGCGGCAGATGAACAAAGGGAGCGTTGCTCCAGGCTGCCTGCTGTACCCAGCCGACGGGCTGCTGCTTCTGGGAGGAGGATGGCTCGGTGCCTCGCAGAACAGCTCCTGACGGGCTCCAGTTTTCCCTCGGGTGTTGTAAGGCTAACCCAAGCGCAGTTTCCTTTTTTGTCGGGCTGAGGAGCAGGCTGGCTCAAGGCCTCCTCATTCATCCTTGGTGCAGGGGTGGCACCGGCTGTCAGACGGGTGGGCTGGATGATGGGTGGCATGCACCTCCGCGGTCTGATTTTAATCTCTTGCTGCAAACGAGTCAGTCTTCTCAGCTTCCCTCAGCACAACCCAAAATAATTGCTTTTCTCTTACATTGTTTTGAATTTGTCTCCTCTAAATGCCTAATCTGTGCCCTGGCTTAATCAAGATGATGTTTTTTTCCCTCGGTGCCAAGCTTGGCATGGAAGATTTCAGGCGCCATGCCACCAATTCAGCACCAAGTGTCTGTCAGAGTGGGAAAAAGAACCTCTTGCAACAAAAAATACAATTAAACAGCACCTGGCAGTTTGTACAAAGCTGAGGAATCCATAAACTTTATGTGTTACTGCAAAACAGTTGCAGATGGTCTAAGCTGATGATTAAATATTGCTGCTGTTCTGCCCAGAAAGACTGCGCCCAGATCCTCCGTGTCTGGTCTCCAATTATGGAGGGTAATTAAGGGGACAAAGCCAGCGCCGGTTCTTTTCAGAGATCTCTTCCAATTGTCTTGGGAAGCAATAAGGGAGATTATTTTAATTCTCATTAAATGCAGATTTCACCACTCTGAGTGATCATTACAAACTGCTAATTTTTTTTAATGGAGTATTAGTAAAATGAAATAACAAAAGAAGCAGTAAATAATGGAATAAGGTCTGACTTCACCAAGCTGGGCAGTCTCCTCGTAGTTTGACTGGGTCGAGTGCAGTTTGTAGTGGATGGCTCTCCCTGTGTCAGTGGAGGTGCATAATAATTTCTGCTGCTGGTATAGGTAATTTACTGTAAATTTGCAATGTAATGGATGCATCTGACGGCAGAGGCAGCTCAGCCGCGCAGGCTGATGGCTACTGACAGCATTATTACCCCGGTAGCTCTTGTCCTGCCTGCGGGTTAAAACGAGGAGCTGTCACCGGCTCAGCCGCTGGCCCGCGGCGCTCGGCTCCTGGCGAGTACGGGCCCACGCTACAGACCTTGGGTGGGCATGCGGACGGGGTTGCAAGCGACTCTTTAGTCTGCTTTTCGATGTGTTATCTTTGGCCACCAAACCGGAGTGTGTGTAAGAGCCTGTCAAGGCAGATCCCTGCCCCGCGCGCGTCCCCGCGGGGGTCCCGATGGCCGTGCTCCTCGGGGCAGTTTGGAGCCTTGTGAGCAAGTCTGGAGAGGACAGGGCTTCATCCTCTCTGAAAATAATGGTCTGTATCCATGTAGATGCAGCGCGCATCTTTCATTTCGTTTGTCTCGGTTTGTGTGATTTTGGAGCTCTTGGGACTTCCTCTTTCTGGATTTTCCTGGTGGCAGTTCTTCCAGTTTTTATCGCTCAGGTCCTGCACTGTCTGGAAGTGTCGTGCTTCAGGAAGAAAAACAACAAAAAGTAAGATTGATAGTAGCCTGGTTTATCACAAATGTTGGAAACAAAATTAAGAAGTTAGTGAAGATACCTCTGGAGATTTGGGGCTTGCTTTCAGAAGTCCTAAATTGGCAGCTAATGCGCAGCTTTCTGCATTGGCTCTTCCGAGCAGGCTGCAGCCGGCTGAGATGTGGTCACAGAAGCAGCTGCGTCACTTATGAAGATTTATTTCCGATTTCATTAACAAATAATTTCTGAGCTTCACAGTAACAAGGTTACTTACAAAGCAGATGTCTTAGTAATACGAAACTCCATTACTGAGACTTCTCCAAACCTTCCTCATGTGTGAAGGCTGGAAGCAATCGGGGGCCTGAAATGTGTTTTCCGGTTTGTGGGATACTTAATCCTGGTGTTGCTGTGCAGTCACCGCTTTGCGGGAGAGCAGGCAGGGGCCCGGGGCGCATCACTGTTCTGCGATTTAGGATGTAAGGTCTCTCGCCGTGCGCGAGGTGGGTGCTGTTCCCGCTGCCCAGACCGACGGACGGGCTCTGCTGCGTGTCCCTGCGCCGCCGCCGACCCGCGTCGCCCGAAGGCGCCGGCGCAGGCCCTAACAGCTTGGGGGCCCTCAGCGTCCAGAGCAAACACAGCTGAAGGCTAGAAGCACAGAAAGATAATTCTTCCCTTACCAATCACCAGCTTTTGTTTACTTTACTGTGTTTTATAAATGTCAGCTTTTTTTTAAACCCTTTTGTGTTCATTGTTTTTTGTGTGGTGATATCAGTGTTAGATTTAAATGAAAATGTCTTTGGAATAAATTACTGTGAATGCACTGCATTCAACAGGAACAAAATTAAGCTTAACTAACAAAACAATTTAAAAATGCTTTTCTTGTGCATTTTTCTAATGAATTCCATTTTCTTGCTAAATGCACCTTAGCACAACTGAGTGAAAAACCCCACGTTTTATTTGTGGAATGATTAACTTTCCCTTTTCTACCAGAAAGCAAAACTTGTGTAGATGTGAGAAGCTATGAAATTATTTAAATAAATGTGTTTAGACACAATATATGTTTGCTTAGCAAAATGCACCAGTCTCAGTGCAACAGTGTACGTGCTTAACTCTTGCTGGTTGGTAACAGTCCTTTAGAAAACGCAAATGCAAACTAAAGATGAAAATCAATGAACAGAAGCTAATGCTTGCCTTAAATCAGTTGTTCATGACTCTGCATCTCTTGTGAAATGAGCAGAAACCCAGGTGTTTCACTTATGCCTTGATTTCTTAGTTTTAATAGTGCTGGTTGGAAAACTGCAATATTCTTAGTAAGGTTTTGCATAACATCAATAATGAGAGGAAAAAGCTTAATGCCCGCTTAATAGCATTTGCCCGGGAATTCAATTACTGTCTATTGCCAATATGTTGGCAGCATTAATAATTGCACGCTGGGCACTTCATAATTTATCATAATGATTTCTGTTATGTATTATAGAAGATTCCTCCCCCCCAACAATGCATAAATACAAAAAAGGATGAAATAATTGAGCTTGAAACAGGGTGTAAATTCTGATACTAAGGATTGTGTACTCAGAGGAAATGGGGTTGGCTTCATGATGGGGTTTTAATTTAGATTTTGTTCTGGCGATACAGTCCCTTCCCATGGTACATTACGTTGCATCTGACAAACCACCAGCTCCCTTGGTCCCTCGTTACAGCTGCAGCCTCATTGAGGTTTTGTTCCTTTTTTAATGTTTAGAAATGAGTGAGGAATGAGCTTCTGACTCCTTAAGTTAGGAACGTCCAAGGCAGATCTTGTAGGGCTTTTTGCTGTAAATTTCAGGACTTCTTAGGTCACCAATTTCTATATGTGTGTTTGTAACATTAATCCGTCAAAGGTGGTTTAGGATGCATTGGGTATTTGAGGAGCGCGTGGAAGGACATAGGAAGGACAGAGACCTGTGTGCCATTCAGGGCACTGAGTAAGGGATATGTATTTACTGAAGCTTGTTCCTTAGATGATGTCATTTAGAAGAGCACCTTTTTTGCTTTTTCTTTTCTTTATTGGGTTGCTGATTGCTTGGGGAGAGTTTGAATTACTGCTTGTTGACAATGACAGATTTGTTTCCGAATGGTTCTATGTGAAATTATATTTTAATGTACCTAGAAGATAAGTAATAGGAATCTGCTTTAAAAAAAACCCCCAACCTAACACCCCCGCCCCCCCCCCCAAACCAACCCACAAAACCCTCCAAGCAAATACATTTCTCATTTCAAAGAATCTCCAGGTATGCTTCTGCTTCTCAGCTATTGAATTATGAGCTAACTGCTTTAAAAGTGCATGGGAGCACTTTAGAAGAGTTTTAAGTCAGGAATGTACCATCCATAATGGAAACAGCAGAGATGTAGGCAGAAAAGAGATAGATAACTGAGTTTGAATAGGTCTAGCTGGGAGCAAGCATCTAGAGCTTTGATTTGTGCTAATATGTTGTCTGGGAAACTTGATTCTGCATCTGCCTCAAAGCAGTGACAACGTGGTAACCCTGAAAACACAGCGTGATCATGGTCAGTCTGCTGTCCAGTTTGCCTCTCATTATAATTAACACTTCAAGTGCTTTTCAGGGTGTGCGTGTCTTTTTTTTGGTTTCGTTGTTTGGTTTGGGTGGGTTGTTTTTTTTTTAACATCTCTCCTGAAAGCAGTTTTCTTGAGAGCAGAGTTTGCATTTGATAGTTTTTCCTTTATATTGAAATAAAACACGTAAATGCTCTCTGGGTTGTGCAGAGAAGCAGTCGTAGCTGGTCTGCAGCATGCACATCGTAATTGAATCACAGCGGGGCTGCCTTATGAGCCTGAAAGATTTATTGCCCTCAGGGGACCAAAAGTTCCCAACCTGCTGGGGAGCTGGAAATTCCCACCTTGATGCTCACACTCGTGCTGGACCTGGCAGGAGAATGACACTGTCACCTATTCCCTCTGCATCTTTCCTTCTTTCTTTGAATCAAAACTGAGGAGAATCCAAATCTCAGTTAAAAAGCAGGTCTTATGTTCACGAAAGCATGATGTGACTTTTATGATTCTAGACAAAGGGTCCCACGAAGCAGAAGAGTGGGGTCTTCCTGCCATAATGTTTTATGAAATAGGCTGGACAAATGCTAGACCCAATGGGGTTACGAAATCATCTACCAGGCAACTTGAGCAGCTGATAGAAAGTAAAAATATTTTTCTTACTGTTTTCATTGTTCTTAGCCCATGGGCTCCTTTTAAATAGTAAAGAATTAAGCTTTGTTTTCCTGTAGCGATAGAGCACGGAGTACTCCTGTTCCAGCTTGGTTGTCCTTCAAAAACATATGAGAGACCAAATTTAATATCCTTGTAGTTTTTGAAAGGAGAGAGTTTTTCCTTCTGTTGCAAATGCTTTCATGCCTTTTTGCCTAAATTAAAATGTGGAATTAGGGTTAATGGACTTTTTCTTGTCCCTGGCAAGCTACCTTTAATTTTGACAATTAAATAGAAAATGTGGACTAAAATAGTAAGTTGTTCCAAGCAAACTGTAAGGGTATGGGCACTGCTTAATCTGGTGCCAAGCGTCTGCAGAATTGCAGCAAGCAACAATGCTGCTCTCCTGCATGCTCGGAATTAGGCGTTGATTCTGCATTTCAGGTGTCAGCAAACTAGACAGAAGGATGGGGGAAGTCAATATGAATTAGGATGCACATAAGGATTCAATAGAATCTCATCTACTGGGTGGGTAAAAATTATCTTTCACTGCTATCTGCTTGAGCACATTGGTCTTCTGCCTGTAAAACGTGGGGTTCTCTCAGCTGACTTAGCTGATTCCAGATCCTCAAGATGGTCAGCTGTACAGCCACCGAGCAGTTCGGTTTGGCCACTTTTGTCTTTGAAATACTGATCTTTGCCGCCTATGAAGATATTTTCCCGTGAATTGTGTTCATAGATCAAACAAGGTAGGATGTTGACATAGCTCTTGGCAGAGCTGTTCATCTCCTCATGTGATGTTCCACTTCACTAAATTAATTTCCTTTCCAGTTTTTGGAGTTAAGCGTTGTGTACGCAAATGTTTTAAACAACCTGTAAGAATTTCCTCAGTATATCTTGTAATATTGGTGTTCTGGTTTGCAAGGGTCATAAAAGACTTGTATTCATTCACCTTATTTCTCTGACTTTAGCCCAACAGAGGGACAAAAAGACCCCGTGATGAGGAGGAAGAAGAAATCAAAGCACGTCGAAAGCAAGCTAGTGCGCGAGAGCACAGTCGTCACAGGGAAGAGGAGTCTGTTGCGCTGGAAGAAACTGATGATGATAAGAAGAAACTTCTTCAGATAATTGAGAGGGATGGAGAAGAGGAAGAGGAGGAAGTAAATCACTAGTGTCCTGTGGGAAAGGGGAGGCAGCGGGAAATAAGCAAACACTAAATCACTTCTCTGTGATTTCCATTTCTTACCATGTAGATGATGAGACTCACTGGTGGTTTGCACATGCCGCATACTGCTTAAGGTTACGGTTTTACTTTCCTGCCCTGCAGGGTATTCATTAATTTCAAACGGGCTTCTCAAAGATATCCTCTGAAGGTTTAAAGAGGCGGGGGGGGGGTGGGTGGGTGGGGGTGTGTGTGTGTGTGCAAAAGGGAGAAGGAAGGGAAAGCTTTCAAGCCTAGTCTCTGTTTTAGGCTGAGAATACCCAAATCACCTTCTAAAATACATTTTTAGGAATTAGTTTCTGTATTCTAACCAGTTTCCCAACTCTATTATTCTCATCAGTACCCCCCAGCCACGCAGCTTCTCCCACTCCCCCCCTCTTTGTAGCTGTGCAGCAGCAGCAGCAGCAAATAAGCAAACATTCTATACAAAAAAGGTCTCGGGTCAGAGGAGGGGGGGTAGCAGCTGTCAAGGGTAAATGATTTCAAGCCTTGGAGACAGAAATCCAATGCAGCATTGGCCTTTCTGCCAAGGGCCAGGGAAAAGATCACTTTATAAATGTGACACATGGATTGGTATAAATCTAGAAGATATTTGCTTCCTGCTGCCTGTGTCCTGTTTGATAAAAAAAAAAAAAGTGATATTCACCACTACAGAATCATGTAGGTTCGTAAAATATCATTGTCCTTTGTATACAGCATTGATAGCATTTGTCTCTGAAAAATCTCCCTTGTTTTTTTGATGTTGAGCTATTGCCGTTACAGTTGTTGCTGATAGCGGAGAAAGATAATGCAGGATTTCTGTAGCATTTGAGCTCCGATGAGGATGAATGGACGTAGCCAAAAGTCCTCTTGACTGGCTAGAGTCTTGTGGATTCCTGCAGCATACAAGTCCCTCGTCTTTGTCAAGTGGAATTCTCCCATCCAGACATTTTAAGGGCTGGAAGTCCAAGGTTTCTTTAGAACCAAAATCTCTTGTTTATTATCTTGGAATGCAGTTAATGTAAGTGCCATCAAAATGTGCCTTGTACCAGTAAATCTGATAGAAGGAAGGTAATCTGTAGGACACCGTAATACTGAATGCAAATTAAATACAAGATACAAAGCTGATCCAAATGGAGATACTGTAATGATACGTGTTAGAGAAAGCAAAGAATCAAGTAAAATAGAGGGAAGCAAAATAGAGGGAAGCAGTGTCAGCATGTGTGACAGTATCTTTGTGGATTGCCATCCCATTGCAGGAGGAATACAGTTTGGGCGCTGTAGTATTGATTACCTGAGAGGGATGGTGACTTGAGTGGGGTGGTGTTAAGGCAGGTTGGGCTTGAGAATGTAGGAAATCCAATAATAACGGAAGACTGGGACTGGTGGTGGTATTGTAATGGAGTTTGCTCAAGAAATAGAAAATTTCTCTCTTGTCAAGATTCTTTGGTTAGCACTCCTAAGCAGCAATCTCCAACACCAGAAGCAACTCTTGATTTAATCGTGAACAGGAGACGGGACACAAAACTTGGCTTAAGACGTGAAAGGGTCTGGCTTGTTTTTTGTTTTGGGAACTTCTCTTTAATAGTGATTGTAACATAGCTAAATAGAGGAGAGGGAAGTGTTTACACAAGAAAATCTATATCATCAACGTTTTAATGAAAGAAGTGCATTGAAATCGTGAAACAAGGAAAATAACAGAATCGTGTTTGTAGGTGTCAGGGAGGTAGCTGTACAGTGAATGTGTAATGCCAACGGAGAAACACCTTAGAAGAATTTAAAAATTAAAAAGAAAGTACTAGAGTAAAATATTGATTTTTTTTTTTTTCTTTAGAAAAAGACTTTAAAATAGAAGTGAAAGCTTATTGAAGTGAGGAAAACACAAAAACCCATAAACTCAGGGCAGTTAAACATAGACCTACAAGAAGAAATAGCATAATGGATTTCTGAAAAGAAACTATCCATGGGCGTAAACTGCTAATGCAGATTTACTCTAATATGTCAGAAGCAAAAAGCCTCAACAGGTGCTGATGGTGCCAGGTAGTAATGGGTGTGAAAGAACAGCCCAAGGAAGATGAGCCGTTGCAGAACGCCCCCCGCCCCTTGCTGCTGGGTTTCCGAAAGCGCAGGGAAGCTCTTCCGGTCCTTTCCGAAAGAACCTTCCATTGGTAAACCCCTGGCTTATAAAAACCTGACTTTTGCAAGGTTTAGCTCTGGGGAGCTTGCTCAGGGTGGAGTTGGAGTAAATCGATGAGCAAATAGCAATGGTGCGCGAGTCTTCTGGCGGCTCTCTGCAGCGAGACTTCCAGGGAATGCCGTTTGTTCCCGACTGCAGTCTCGCCGCATCGCTGTACTCGCTTTTTTGTGTTTTGCTGGGCAATTGTTCCAACCGTCTCAAGCTCTCGTGTCTGCCCTTTCTGGTTTGGTTAGGAGGAGCCTTTGGATGAAAGTTCAGTGAAGAAGATGATTCTCACCTTTGAGAAGAGATCGTACAAAAACCAGGAGCTGCGGATCAAGTTCCCTGACAATCCAGAGAAGTAAGATTATGCTCGGCCCCTATTACCCTTTTCTCCTTTGATTTTAGGTTTCAGCCCTAAATCAATTTCTCGACTATACAGATGTTTGCAGTTACATAAGGCTTATGTAACAGCAGTTATTGCCATGTAGTTCTACTACTAACTTTGTTAATTAAAAATGGCATTATCGAGCCTCTGGTGGTGGCCGGTGTATGGCTGGCAGCACGAAGAGAATAATTAGCAACGAAGGGAAAAGTTCTGGTTTATTAAATTCTTGCCTTTTGTTAATATTACAGACTGTGAAACTCCAGTACTAAAACTCGAGTTTATGTTATTTTTATTTTGGGAGCGCACAAATTCAGTAAGGTTTCGTTAGTTTTGGTTTAGTGGCTAAGTGGCTCTGCTCTCCGCCGTGAGCACTAAGGAGCTCTCCCACTGTCAGTCCTCTTGGCCGCTGGCATCGGGGGCTCATCAGCCACGCTGCGCTCTCCCGTTTTCAGGGGGCTCTTCCCTCGCACTGTTCCCGAGCAGGGGTCTCTTCCTCGCTGATAGGCAGGTGGTAGGTGTTTGGGGGGGTGGGCTGAAAGATTGAGATCCTCAACTGAGGATTGCCGCGTTTTGCTTTCCAGATAATTAAAGATTTCATGCCGTCATTTTGTGTGAAGGTGTTGTGCTTGGATATGCAGTCAGTGGTCTGTGTGGGAAGAAAATAATTTCATATTATGGAGCTTTCAGATGCTGTTGTGAGCAAAACGGCTGGATGGGGTCTGAAAGCCAGGCTTTGTGTGTGTTTCTTTCCACACCTGTGGTTCTAGCGAGCCTCTTCCTCCTTTCATGGAGTTTTGTTATTCGCGTTAAATGAATTTCTTCCTACACTTGAGTGCCGCTATTTATTTTTGTCTAGTTTGCTGTTCTTTCCCTTGCCCAAATTCTTTTCATGGACTTTACTTCAGACTAATACAACCCACATACTAATATGTGGTAGCTAGGGAAGGTGCATCACTCTGGAGAATTTATTTTATATGCAGGGCTTTTTTCAGGTGTAGCTACAACTTCTTAATTTTTTTTTTTTTAAAGTTCTAGAACTGATTTACAGAGTTGGAACAAATCTGCTTATTTACTCTGTGTAACTTATATAGCAGGAAGGCTTATCCTACTGCGTGGTTAAACTCCAAGGGGCAGGCATAGGAGGGGCTGAGGCACAGACTGCCTCTAGGAGTTCTGGACTCGGTGACGTTGATGTGACCGCAGGGGGTGAGGAACGCCGGGGCCACGTGCAGCTGGGGTGGCAAGTCGTACCTGGTATCGCCGGGAAAGTGGTCTCCGTTTTGAAACGGGCTGTGCATTGAACACAACTGATGTACTTTTTGCCCTTTTATTAACTGTTTTTGTCTTGCCTCAGGTTCATGGAGTCCGAACTGGATTTAAATGACATCATTCAGGAAATGCATGTGATCGCGACGATGCCAGACCTGTATCACCTGCTGGTGGAGCTGAACGCTGTGCAGTCTCTCCTCGGGCTGCTGGGACACGACAACACAGATATCCTTCAGTTGTTGAAGCAGCTCTGATGTGAGAGGCTTTCTGTGGACTTTTCTGTAATCTCTTATATCCTGCTTTCACAGCCTCCTGTATATGTTTGTCTCTTCTTTCCCACTGCACAGAATTTGTCTTTCTTTTTTTTCAAGTGAAAGCCTTCTTTGTTCAAGTAATATTGATTCTGAATTTTTTCAGTGCTGTTATTCTCCTTTCTTGTTTTATGACCCTTTCATCTAGGTTTGAGCGGCTGAGTTAGAGTGTGAGCAGATGAACAATACGGGAAAAGCGAAGGTATGGGCTTAGCAGCGTACAGCCGTGAACTGTGTGCAAACTTTGTCTGGAATAGTCCCCAGTAAAAATGAAATCGATTTACCCCTTTTTGTTGAGAGCTGAGCTGTCATGCTTTCAGCTATTTGCTGTGGACCAGCTCACCACAGTGCTACACCTTAGTTTGTAAATGTGATAAATTCTTCATGTGTCCGTACCTTTAATTTGGTGTGCTCAGAGCTTGAGGTTGTGGGTAGCCCCTCTGGTTCCATAAATATCCAGAGACACTTCCATGCTCAGTTAGTTCCTGTGTCACTGAACCTGATCCCTGTGTGCGCCTGTCTCTTCTTCCTCTGAAGATCTGAGGACATCTCAGAGTTTTCTGTCTATACTGCTGAAGATTTTGGTAGTTTTGAACAAAAAGAGTGTCATTTTTTTTCAATATTCTGGTTCCTTGATGCTTAGCAGTCAGCTGATAAATAGAACTGTGCCTGGCTTACCATTGTGCAGCAGTCTTTCTTTAAAAGTAGAGCTCGGCCTGCATTGCTTGTAAAACATTCTGCAGTAGATTAAGCTGCAAAATTGTAAAATGATTTGAGAGATCATGTGTTTGTGTCCTGACAAACATTAGTGAACGGAGGGAGCAGTGAAGTCCAGTGGAAAGGCCACTGGACTTAGACTTGGGACTACAGCAGGCTTTTCTTTTTTCCTTTTTATTGATTCATAACCTTAGGAAAGTAATTTATTCTTTACCTCTTTATGTGTAAAGAAGTAGATAATACTTACCACCTTTTCTGAGGTGTTTTGAAATACGCAATGTTAAAAGGCCTGTTAGTGCTAAATGTTGTGGTCTGATGCACAGATCTTGGTTTTCTTTTTTAGCACTTTTCCTTATAGTACTGTGTATTAAGAATTCATAATTCATTCTAAGTGGGTGCAGTGATCAGAAGATAAAAACAAAACGTAAATATTTTATTGCATAGCAGTTTATATTACCCAAACACATAAACAGTGCTTTCTATTTTGACTTGTATCTAGCTGAACCTTGATGTGGTGAATGCTGGTCCCTGCAAAACAGTAAACACCACAGCTTTCCGTATCTGTGATCTGTAATGGAAATTACTCTCAAGTAAATGTTTGTTAACAATTTACTGTTGTACGGTGGGAAACGCCTACCGTGCATAACCAGCTTCATGGCTACCATAGTTTCATTACTTATTTTTTTGCCAGACACCGCAGGCTTTTTGTGTACTGTGTGCGTGGCATTAAAAGCTTATACTGAATTCCTCATTCACAGGGAAAATATAAACTATGGGGATTTTGACTGGGATAGCAGAGCTGATTCACAGCTGGAGTGCACAGGAATACAGCTTGCTTTGTCCTTTCAGCCATGAAAAGCTGTGTCCTAGGGTCACTGCTGCTGTCAAAGACTTGTCAGTATTTCCACTGTGAACTCTTTTTAATTGGTTTGCAACTTGTCTGTCAGTTAGTTTACGGGTAGAAATTTGGCCTGTGAATTGCAGTTTTGGAAAAAGTATATTTCTTGTTATAAAACTGCTGAAGTGTTTTCAGATCTGTTGGAAGCAGGACACAGGCTGTACTAACGCCTCTTCACTGTGCTGCTGCTGCTTATGTACAGGATAGAAACACTGTTAAAGTGAAGCATCTAGACATAAAACTAAATTGATACAGCTCAAGTTTTCTAATGACTTTTTTGTTAAAACAAATGGAAAAAGATTTTAAAAATGAGTTCTTCAAGGAGAGGACTAAACAAATGTCTCTTCAGATGTGATTTAAATGTAGCGTATTGAGGGACTAATGCGAGGAGACAAAAGCAATGTCCAGGGGGAGCAAATAATCTGCTGAATGATTCATGCAGTTTTACACAAAACATGTGAATGAAAGATGATCACTGACAAGATTTTATTAAGGAAAGACAGGAAAGCTTCAAGTGAGGTTTTTCTTAGCCTGTCTCCTAAATTTGATAGGACAACTGATACTCTCACTGGAAGCCTCAACAGAAGCTCCCTAGACAGGAATGCCCTGCAAGATGAACTCCTCTGACTGCTGAAGTTCTTTGTGCTCTCAGAAAAATCTGGCTCAGTTCTCTTTATAGCACCCAGTAGGTAGCAGCAGTCTTCAGTTAGTTCCTCCCTTAGCCTTCTCTTCTATGGGTTGATCAAACCCCATTCCCTCGCTCTTTCCTCATACACCATGGACTAGCCCCCTGCCCATCTCAGTGGTTCTCCGCTCTCCTGAGTCCAATACGTCAAGGTCTCTCTTTTATTGGGAGAGCCCGCAACTGGACAAAATATTCTACATGGTTCCTTGTGAGTGGCAAGCAGCAGGTAAGAGTTCCTTCTCTTGACCTGCTGGGTTTGCTCTTGCTAATGCAGTGCAGTCTGTCATTAACCTTCGTCACTGCAGTGGCATGCTGCTGACTTGCCTTCAACTTGTCCACCACAACTTCCAGATGCTCTTCAGCAGAGCTGACCTCTCCAGTCAGCCCCAGCGGATGGGCTTGTTCCCTCCCAGGTACAGGACTTTGCATCTGTTGAGCTTCACGAGGTTCCTGTTGGCCCATTCCTCCAGCTTTTGGTAATTAATAGTTGATTCCTTGCAGAATAAATGTAAGGCAGGTTATTTTCTCTTAACTTGCTTATTGAGTCGTGCTCCAACTTCCTTTTAAAAATTGTGCTCTGGCACCTCTGACCATGTTTTTGTATAAGCATGAGTGACTGTCTGCCCAGGGGGGAGTAATCACCCTTCTGTTTGGTTCCTGATGGCAGTTGCAACTGGAAGTGACATCTACCCATCAAGAAAATGTACAGCTAGCTTTGGCTTGGTTAAGGAGTGCTGTAGAGTATACAGAAAGTCGAAGTCTTACTGATACGCATCTTCTGCGGCACCTAGACGTAGGTTAACTTGGGACTAGGACAGGCAGCTCTCTTACAGTCTTTCCTGAGACTGGGTAAGTCGCAACTGAAACCTTGCTAAGAAAAGATGTATGAAAATACTTTTTCTGCTGCTGCTTGTGCATCTGAGCAAATGCACAGATAGGAGAACTGGGAGGCTGGATTGTTAGCTTGTGCATTTTAAAGAGATTTGTCACAAAGTTGTTATATAGGACATGCAGAAAACTGCGTATCCTGTTCTACCCCAGTGGGACTTGGGCAAGATTGATCAGCGTGTCTGAGAGAATAGGAAAGTGGGTCTAATGAGGTGGAATACGTCTCGTCGTACAAGAGAGCTCTGTAGCAGTCAGGGGAACAGTGTGTGATGCAGCCCAGAGTTAATGAGTGAAAATTGGGCTGGCAGAAGCTATGCTGTTCCTGCGAGGTCCGTGGTTAGAGGAGCATGCTGTCCTAATTGGGCCAGGCAGAAGGGGCTGATCGCTCCTGCTTCCTGCAGTGGCCTTGTTAGGTGCGTGCCGTATCAGGTTAGCAGGGGTATCGCTGAGAGCAGAATACGCAAATCAGATTATTGTAACTCATTTCTCTTTGCTTGTATTCGATCTTGACAACGCAAGATGGTGCCTAGTTATACCAACTCTAGCAATTTTGATTTGAAAAAATAAAAAAAAGTATCATCAAGAAACAGTAAAATTGCCTGATACGGTAAGCACACATTCACATTTGTTTTTATCATTCCTAATTGTTAGGATTTCCTGATTATGGTGCTTGAGGGCTGTCTGCTGAAGTAGTCTCTGTGCTCTTGGCTCTGCTGTTCCTGTGCCCCACTGCTGTAATGTATTACCACTTGGTTTGGGTCGTGTCATGAGCACGCTGGCCTAAGAGTAATCTGCTTTTGATATTAAATGTGTCTGCCTCCGTGTTGGTTGTCCTTAACACATAGCACATGTTTCCATAGCTGTGGTAGACTTGCTTCAAGAACTGACTGATATAGATACTCTCCATGAGAGTGAAGAAGGAGCTGAAGTCCTCATAGATGCTCTAGTAAGTAGTAAACTCCAGATTATTTTAATGCCTGAATGTCTGCCCTGTACCGCCCAGCAGCGGTTATCCATATTGCCAGCACCACGAGGAAGTTAGCCAGGTCAGGAGCCTGCTCTCTTGTAGCTGAAATGCTGTGTTGAGGACCACAGTGGGTGTTTTTTAATGAAATGCCAGAGTTTGGGGAGTAGGTTCTTCTTGCACCTTGTCTACCACTTCTTTTTTGGAAGGAACACGCTCACATGGCAAAAGTTGTGTAGGCTGGCAGATTGTTTTGTGCAGGGAGGGAGAATGAAGTAATATTTGTGACTTGCACAGTGTCCTATTGAAAATAGGAACTTGATTTGCATTTTTCTTCCTTCTTGCGGAAAAGGGTGACCTCTGTTCACCCATGAAAGACTGAAGTTTGTGGCAGGGCTCAGGTGGTTATCTGAAGGACAGTGGGGCCATTGTGATCTTTCAGCCTAACCTCTTGCATGGGAGACCAGTAGTCTTCTACCCAGTAATCTTGTTTCAAACCCACAAATCTGTGCTTGAACTGGGACATCCGTTGTTATAGCGAGGGTACACGTTTTTCTTAACAAGAAGTAAAAGCGTGAATGTTTTCATGTAACAGAGCTAATGCATTTTAAGGGTGGAGGAGGGCTTAGAGGTAATGATCCTTTTTGGCGTAGAGATTAAACAACCCCAGAAAATTATCTACATGCAAAGAAGATGCATTGCTCAATCTTCAGTGCTCCCTGCCTGGTTAACTCTCCTGAGTGCCTCTTGGCCTCCATGGTGGTGGACTTCCCCTTTTCCTGGCATTTGTGCTGATGCCTCCCACTCCTTGGCTGCGGGAGAAGGATGCCAAACTGAGCAGAAGGCCTCCAGAGAACCGATGCCCAGCAAAACTTGAGATTTACACATCTGTCCTACCTTTGGGCAGCTTCTGCTAGTGAATTGCTGCGTTTGTGAATCACTGTGCTGTGTCTTGTTCTGTAACTATTATGTTGAAAGATGGGGAATTACAGGTTTTCTTTTGTTTGCTTTGTTTGGCTTCTCTGTTTTCTCCTACAATCCTTCTTGTCCAGTCACTATAATGTTACCTTCCAAAGGTTAATGACAGTGGCCCGGAGCCGAGTTCCTCCAGCTGGCCTCTGGGCTGTTCTTAATTACTCTGCCTTCGTGGAAAGATTGCTGGATGAATGAAGTGGTAGCGAGGAACTGCTAGAGAAGATGTTTTCTATAAAATGTGCAGAGAGGTAGTAAATCAAGTGAAGTTCTTTCTCCGTTTTCCTTGTCACCAGCCCATTGATAATAGCCAACTTTTAGAGGTTTTATTGTCCTCTTTGAAAGAAACAGGTCAGGCATGTCTTGGGAGAAATGTTTAGATATCTGCTTTTTAGATTACTTTTTTTTTTCCTAAAAAGAAGGTAGGTATAATGTAGGGTACCTGTGAAGATTGTTGCGCTACCTTCCACAGCAGCTGATACTTGTATTTTTTTTCCACGTGTTCACTGGGCCCAAAGCTAGTTAACAGTGTTTGAATTGGAAATGTTGTCGTGTTTAACTTTTCCAAGCTCATGTCCGCAATGGAAGGTTAGCCAAAGTCAAGCTGGACTCTGTCCAACTGCGGCTTTAAAAGCATACTTCTTGTGTTAGCTTTTTGATTAGGAGGCTCCACCTGCAGATGTGGGTTCCTGCTCCTGGTGTTGATTTGTCTGGGTTTCGTTATCTTGCTGAAGTCCACTTGGTACATTTGTCTTGCTAGGATTTAAATGCAAGGCTTCAGCTGGCGATAATTCAGCTTTTGGATTTGAATCTGCGTGTGCGAGCATTGTTCCTTCAGCTTTTTGTACCTATTAAGGTGGATGATATAACAAAAATTTAGGCAGACCAGCAGTAAAGAGTTGAAAGTGGAGCTGCTTGCAGAGCTGACAGCTAGCCCATCCGTGGTGGTGTTTGGTGCCTCGCACTGAAGAATTCTGAGGGATTATAAATCAATCAGGCTGGTTCAGGAAATAAGACTGTGACAAGGTACATGTTTTCCTCCAGATGTTTTTCTGTTTAATCCGAAACACAAAAGTTGTTTAATTAATTAGGACAAACATAGTGGCAGATTTACTTGGTGAATCCTTCGCTTCCTCTGAGATTTTTAGAGCAAGATTATTAATGTCTTCTGATCGTGTCTGGCAGGATGTTTCCATAGAGCTTATTGATTTTTATTATTTATTAAGCCCCCGTTCTTTCTCCTTCATCTTCCTTTTTTTCAGTCGTCTTATCTTTTTGTCTTTCCCATGACCCCGGTGATGTAGGTGGAGGGCCAGGTCGTGGCCTTGTTGGTCCAGAATTTAGAGCGCCTGGATGAAAGCGTGAAGGAGGAAGCTGATGGTGTCCACAACACACTGGGTAAGTGGCTCTTGCGCAGCCCCTCGCTTCTCGCTGTATTTGTACCAGGGGGCGGTGGGTTATCCCTCCCCTTCCTTTCCTCCCTGCCTCCTTTCCCCTTGAACTGCCAACACTAGGGCGGAGGACCTAGAGCAGCTTTTCTTCAAGCACAACTTTAACTCACAGTAATGCCTGGTCCTTTGCGCCAGCGTTTGTCGCCTGGCTGCTGGTGCGGCGCCTCTTCCCAAGGCAGTTACGCAGGGAGGTGCTGGTACACGGGGAAAGCGTGCACTGCACCCGAGGGTGTGCCCTGCTGCCTGTGTATTTACTGTGTACTCATCTGTGAGCTCCACTTACTCCGTTATGAGAGCTGTTTATGTCTTAGCAATATATTTAACTTTCAGGTAGTAAAAAATTTGTATTTCATATAAGTACATCATTACCTCTCTGTTCCCCAGTCTTTGCACGGCACAGTAACTACTTTGCAGTGTGTCGCTGTTATTAGCATTTAGACCATCAGCCACTCCTTTCAGTCATTTGGGATTGTAATCTCCCGCGGACTGGAAGAATGAGAGAGACTGGAAAAAAGCGTTTTGGAATTTTTACTGCTGCTGCTGTTAGTTTAGTTTTGTGCTGTGAGAATTGCTGCAGAAGTAAAAGGAAGTACCTTAGGCTTCTTCCAGCAGGAGCTAGTGTCACACTGAGGATGGAGTGCAGGCAATGTAAAAACAGAGGGAGTATCGCAGACCTGAGCTTAAGTATCACTCAAAAAAAGAAAAAAGAAAAGCTAGTTTTGCAAGTAAGATGTAACTTTGAGAAGAGCAGTGCAGCCCTAGGAAGGACCTAGCAAAACAGTGTTGATACAGGCCTGAGCTGAACTGCAGGTGGGGAAAAATGACTTTTCTGTGCCTTTCTTCTCAGCAATCGTTGAGAACATGGCAGAGTTCCGACCAGAGATGTGCACAGAAGCTGCGCAGCAGGGCCTCATGCAGTGGTTGCTCAAGAGGCTGAAGGTGAGCTTGTTTTCCTGTTGTCATTTGGGAGATATCACAATAAAGATGGACAGGCCACTGATCTGGAAGCTGCTGTGCTTGAGACGGTATTTGGCACAATATTAAAGGCCCAAGGCTATTACTGGCTCTTCCCATTTGCATAGGTATCTTTGTCATAAGTTCTAACATTTGTGAACACAGCGAATTCAAAACTTGCCTCAAACTGGGAAGTATGTCCCTTTTAACTTGTTATAAACTAGCAAAATTGAAGGAGTTGGCTTTATGTGTAAGAAGCTCTACACAATGTGACGCGAGTGTGAGTAGAAGTACTCTTATTTTCATAGTGCTTGCCTGGAAGAGTATCTGCAATGTTGAGTCTTCTAGAGTGTCTTTGGGTTTTAGTTGTTTCCATGGGCGTTCTTTTTGGTAACATGTCCCTGATCCTGCCGTGAGAACTGTGGTCTTTCCTGCGGAGTTGGACCCTTCGCAGCGCTACAAAACAGTGCTCAGGCTCCAGCCGCTGATGGGGTCATCCCCAGTAGCTGCGATACCGCTGCGCTCCCGGCTCAAGCATCAGTAGTGCTAGAGCTCTGCCAGCACCCGCCTTCCTTCTATAGAACAGTTAGTACAGCCTGAAAACATCGCTTAAAATAAGCCAGTTCTGCATGCGCGCGCATGTGCGTTGGACAAGCCAAGTTAAGGACAAAAGGTTAGACTTCAGGGTTGTATCCTCTGCAGTTTTAGTTTAAATGGACATACTTCTGTCTTGCCTTTCTATTGTAAATGTCTTACGCTAGAAGGTGTCTTTTTTCTGTTTGTACGATTCCTGTATGGTGGATTTCTGGTCCATTGCTGAGACCTGTAGGAATATAAAAGCTCACCAGTGAGCGGGGAAACTAATAAAAGACCATTTTATGCCTTTGCTTCCTATGTTTCTAACACTTTTTTGAGTTTCAAGTGGTGTCTTTGTTTAACTGCTGCCGGTGGTGGCTTTTTCTTTGAAGTAATCTAATTGCCTTTTGAATTCAAAATTACTTTTTGATACTCTTAGTATCCTGTGGCAGTGAGTTACACAGTTTAACTCTGTCTTGTGTGAAAAGATGCCTAAACATTCCCTGGAAAATACTGTAGGAAAGGGATGGATAGTTCAGCTCTCTTACAGAGCTAGTGAAGCAAATTTGGCAAACAGATTCTGGCTTTTTCCTAACCCTGTTGGTAAGGCATTAGCACTTCCATACTTAAATGTCTTTATGCTTAGAAGGCTTCTGAATCACAGAAATACTCTATCAGCTTTGTAAGTGTGCAGATACCCCTCTGTGCATCTCATACACTTGTTAGCAGAAGTAACCTATAATTTCTCTCTACAGGTAGAAACATAATTACATTCCTTTTGCTTAAAAACAAAAAGTGAAGTTAATTTTATTCCAGGCAGGTATGTACTGCTGCCTGCCTTGTAATTACTCTGGCAGCTGAAAGACTTAGAAACTTGGGAAAGCAAAATAATCACAACTTGGATTCCCCTGCTTGGTGCCACAGAAAATGGATGTTCAAGGCATTCAAAACGGGGCACTGAATGTGTCTTTCCTTTGCCCTGGCATGTGTAAGCTTTGGGTTTGGGGACGTGTCATCAGGCAGTGCTTTTTCTTGTTTACACGCTGTCGTTGCGGGGAGCCGCCTGCTCATGAAACCCTCGCCCAGGCGCTGTCGCTGGTGGCAGTGCTTGGTCTTGAATCTCTCGCCCTGACAGATGTGCTCAGGATTGCACCAGGATCTCGGCATCGGCGTAGAGCGTTGTGCTGCTGAAGAATGTCTATGGGATGAGTTTTAAAATCAGGGTTGTCTAGGAGTTGATAAGGACATCTGGCACACAGCACAGTGTGTGAATTTCTGTTTCCTGACTACATTTCAGGTTGCATAATTGTATTCTGACTGTCAGAACTGCCTCGGAAAGCTCAGATGGAGAGCTTAATAGCTCACTTCTCCAAACATGAGCAGGGTTTGATGCTGTTGTGTGCAGCCTTGAGAGAACAGACGATTGTTCTCCAGCGCTTGCAGGAGTTGGTGCGCACCGTGATAGGAGCCGGCAGAGCTGTACAGCGCCGAGCGCCTGCCGCCTTCCCTTCTCCTGCCACCGATCGCTTGGAAGCGTACGTGGCTGCTACAAATACCATCATCTGCAGAGTGGTTGGGGATTGCTTGGAACGAAAAGCTTTATTTAAAGTCAATACTTCGTGGCATTTGGGATCTTCCTGCTTTTCATGTTTTTGTGTTGCATGGGGCCTGTGTATCGTGACCTTTTCTTTGGTAGCAGGCCGGGATAATTGGCCCACACATAGCCTTGCGCAGGCAGGTTCGCTCAGTCACGCTGCAGGTAGTCGCGCATTTGGGGAAAAAAATTGTGGGTGACTAATGGTATGTTTTAAGCCTAGTACTTATTGCTTGCTGGTGGTTTGTTTTTTTTTTTTTTTTTTTTTTTTTTTTTTTCCTTCTCGAACAGTGGAATACAAATAGCTGGTAACTGATGATTTTTAAAATTGTATAAATTCCTTCAGCAAACCAGTCTGCATTATCATCTCATGGGTTAATGCTTAGTCTGTTTCTGTAGATGAAGCAGCTTTGGCAGCATGCAAAAACATTGGATCCAGTTCAGACTCCCACTTCAGGGATTTATTTTTTTTCTTCTGAGGGGGAAAAAAGAAATCAGCATTTTGGTTTCGTTATGACTTCTTTTTTTTTTTTTTTTTTTTTAACATATTTGAATATGGAGGGAATGTATGAAACGAAAGTTATGTGACTGTGCAGGCTAAACCGATCTCGCATCCATCTGATTGTGACCTTGTGATCCTCATACAAAACTCCGGCAGTTACTCTTTAGTGTTACTGTGATGTGTTTTCTGACATTCTGTGTTTGGTGGCAGGTTTAGACTTTTGGAACAGGGATATGTCCATGCACTCATATAACATCATGGAAAACTTTATCACAGGAAAGAGATTCCATGTTGCAAACAACTGGAGGCTGTTCTTGGGGGTTTTGAGCCAACTTGGTCAAACCTGCTTACGTAGGACAGTGTGAAGGATAGGAGCTGAGTTTGTACACGTGCATGCATGAGCACACACACACACAGACGTACACGCACCCTGCCCACACCCCGTCACCCCTGCATCAGAGAGAATTATTACTGTTTTGTCACCGAGGCATACTGCAAAATTACCGCTGTTGTATTTTGGTTTAAGTGTTGTTGATGATACGTTCGGTGATTTGATTAATGTGTTCTTCAAATCAATGAAACATGGAGAGCCGTGCCCTGATGAGCCTCTTGTTCCTTCTTCACCAACAGGCTAAGATGCCTTTTGATGCCAACAAGCTGTACTGCAGTGAGGTGCTGGCTATTTTGCTCCAGAATAACGATGGTGAGACGTGCCCCTGGTATTGATATTCTGTTAGGGTAGGATCTAGGCTTCCTTCAGATCACAACAGCACTCTTCTGCCGTCGGCTTCCCTTTGCTTGTGCTCTCTCTCCCACGCGTGTGCTCTCGCATACGCATGCGCCCTCTCTTTCTCTGCAGCTTTTGTACTCTGTCAAGCCGTATTGATTTTGTTTGCTGATGTATCAGTGTTAGATGGCTGTAAAATCTGACAGTTAGCTTCATTTTTTTCTCTCTCTTTTCCCCCCTTCCCCCCACCTCCGTCTAGACAACAGAGAATTGCTCGGGGAGCTGGATGGGATCGATGTGCTGCTTCAGCAGTTATCTGTGAGTAATTCACATACGCCCTCTCTGCTGTCAGGAGACTCGCAGGCTGGGTGTGAGGAGGTGGAACAGATTCTGGGTGTAGCGCTGTCCTAGCAATCTGTAGATACTGAAGCACAGTAGTGCTTTATGTTTAGTGGTGGCATAGTCCCCGAATAACTTCCGCGTAAGTGTATCATCCACGGTAAGTGAGGTTAATCCCTGTTTTAAAGACATGAACGTTGAGGTACACAGAAGTTAAATTATTTTGTTATAATTATATGGCAAGTTGGAGATGGGCAGGGTTGGAATTTGGCCATCTTCAGCATTCTCCACTCCAAGCGCTGGGCTGCATTGTGCCTGCATTTGAGCTAGCTGAAGGTAATGTGTTCGTAGTTCACCTGTATTTCTTGAGGTAGTACTGTCTGCAGCACCTTCAGGTATGCCTTGTGCCTAGGAGTTCTCTGGTAACACGCTTATCCACATACCTCTGTGAATTGCGCAGTGAGTGAATTTGCCTTTCCCTTTGGAGGCCCTGTGTTGTCTTTAAGTCACGCATTAGACTGCTGCACATTTGTTGGTGCACAGTCAGGCCGTAAAAAGGGCAGCAGAGTTACAAGAGAGAATATATCAGTGACATGTATGATCGCGGGCTTAGGCATATCAAATGCTGAAGACTTGTGGTGTAAAACGTTCATGTGTACTCTGTAACAGTGTGGACCAAATTGGGCCCTCCATTTTGGGGTAATTTTTTCTTTCTTTGTCATGCAGGTGTTTAAACGACACAACCCTAGTACAGCAGAAGAACAGGAGATGATGGAGAACCTGTTTGACTCCCTTTGCTCCTGCCTAATGCTCAGTTCCAATCGCGATCGCTTCCTGAAAGGCGAGGGTCTACAGCTGATGAATCTGATGCTTAGGTACCCAGATAACTTTGTGATTTTTCTTACCTGCTTTTGATGTACCAACAGACGTTCTGGCTAGATACTTGTGGTTTTCCGTTCATAAAATTCTTGGGTTAGCGTATTTGTCTGTCTGCTCTTTCTTTTTTCCAGTATGTAAGTTGGACCTTCTCAGACATACCAGCTCCACTCTTTGTCTTTAGCTTTGTTTCCTAAGAACTGGGGTTACTACAATAGCTGCTGCAAAGTAACAGTGTAGATCTGCGTGGCAGACACCCAGATGAAAGAATGCTGTAGGTCAGGCCGCCAATCCTTTCACGATTTAAAAGACCCCTGTGAGGGTAAGAGAGAACCTTTGGATATCTCTAGGGAAAATGTTTTTCCTTTCATTCCCCAGTTCAAGCTTCACTGTGTTGTGTATCCTCTGAGCTGGTGAATTATTGTGGATACAAAAAATGCTCTTCTGAAATGGGCAGAAGTATCCGTTTCTTCTTGTGACATGTTTTGTCAGATTGTGAATCTCCAGGGCTTCTCTGCTCTCTCTTCGCTTTTACTTCCTAGCCTGCTACTGAATTGTGTCTTCTGTGCTGACTGGCTTCCTCCAGACCTCAGGACTGGGCGCAGTGGGGCTCTGGCTGGCGTTCCCTCGTGTGCTGGGCTGCGTGCGGTGGCTGGTTAGCAAACGCCAACAAGAAATGATGTATTCCTGCAGCGCATGGCTGGGTCATGTGCAGCAGCAGGGAACTGAATAAATAACCAAACGTGGATTATTCAAATAGGAACACTGGGTTTTCTTGAGGCTAATTAAAGAAAAGCTCCAAAACTAAGAACGGGAGGGAAGCCTCCCTCTGCCTTGAGTGCTAAGCTGCTAAGCTAGCCTTGCAGAACTAATTACTTGGAGTTCTTGTGCCATGTGGGTGGGACTCAGCGTTTGGATTTTTTAATAGCTTTTCCCCATTTTTGGACTCTACTGTTTACCACTCTCTGTACCAGGATCCCAGCTGGGAAATTATGACAAGAGGAAAATTTCTCCCTGGATGCATTATCCCCCCCCAGTAGCTGTGAAGGGGTTAGGAGGGACAAAGCATGACTTAACTGCCAGCAGCAGCTATGTCTAATGGAAGGAGTTTCCAAGACCTCAATCTTTTGATGCTTAGGAACCTAACTTATTCCACAGTCTGAATGGAATTGGTAAAGTGACAATGGAAAAAAAGTAACAATTCATGGAATATTTTCTAGACGCTTACATCACTATATCCATCCATAAGCATGGACTATACTGACAGTTGATTTTTTTTTTTTTTTTTCCTAAACTCTTCTAGTATAGTTCAGATAAGTAGAAAAGTTGAAGTTGTTCTTACTTGGCTGTTTGAGCAAGCCATGTGAGTTGATAGTTGACTGAGTCTTATCCCCAAACCAGCTCCCTTCTGGCCCTGACTTGTCCTACACTGCAACTCTCATTTAGAGAGAGCAGCACCTAGTTGGGAAGAGAGAGTAACCTTCTTGCTTCTAATGATGCCTTCAGACTAGAGCTGAAAGCGTTAAGCTGGTACTTTTATTGCTGATTCATGGTTTTCCTCTTTTGAAGAGCTACCAACCGCTTTTCTTAGTATTTCACACTATCCGTGTTGTTGACATGTCAGTTCATTCCTATACACAATTTTCTTTTTTTTGCCTTAATACTCCTAAAGAATGAAATGTCAGGATTCTGACACAGGTAATCATGCATGTAACCACAAACATGTGAAATCAGTGATACTGAGCACATGCTTAAAGCTACTTCCATACTTCAGACTGACTGGTTGGGTCAGAGCCGCAGTGCTGTCCTGCAGCTGTTACTTTTGGTAGGTGTGGTATTTCCTTATCGGTGTTGTAAGCTTGCTTCTGGTAGGCATGACACCGACGTGACTGTGTGTGACTTAACTTGGATCTTCAGAACTGCAGGAACGTGGTGCTAAGCTCTGCTAACTCTTGGCATCTCTTGAAAACCAACTTTCTGCGTTCTAAGTTTTGGTGCTTTGTCAGCAGTAAGAGAATGAATGACATTAGAGTCGGGTGCTCTATGGAGAGCATAGGAGATGATTAAGGTAAAAGCACTGGTTTGTGGTGATGAAGATTAGGGGATGGATGCTGGGAGAAGGCGGCTGCATTAGGAGGAGAAGCTTTGGGGATGCTCAGCTGCTGCTGTGTGTCGGGGGGTACTTGCTTTTGCAGGTCATGGTGTGATTGAAGGTAGAAAGCTCTGCTGGACTTAGCACTTTGGTGAGGAAAATAGAGCATGTTTCTGTCGCTTTCAAACCACCAAACAAAGCAAAGTGTCTGAGAACTGATGCTGCAAGGTTTTCGTGTTTGTTTGCTTGTGGGTTTTTTACATATTTTAATATCCAGAAGATATTAAATGGCTATTAATTCTGTTAACCTCTGTTATCATTGGGAGTTCTGGTGTATGCTTAAAAGCTCTTAGAGGTGCTCAGTTTTTCGTGGACAGTATTGCTTTGGTAACTGCAGGCTAGCATTGTAAACGGGGAGTGAACCTTGGTAGTTGTGATCTAGAGAGCTGCACGGGAGTATTACACTTCTGTATCTTCTTGATACCTTCATGACAAACAACAAAGAATAGCAATGCCATTCAGTTGTGATTGACCACCTCGCCCACAAACAAGGCAGAATATTTGTCTCTCCTGTCGGTGTCCTCTGAAGACTGGGGGGAGAGATCTGTTATTTTTTGTTTTTACTTTGAAGGCGGTTAATCATTGTACCATAGTCTGTGCAGATGAAAGGACAAATAAGCAAAGTTGAAAGTTTATTGACATGATGCGAGATAGATAAGCTGTGTGAGAATAAAGATATCAGGCTTGAATCTCCATTACTGTCTTAGAGAACATAGCATTCTGTATCTAGTGCTACCCAATACATCTAGCCAAGTTCTGTTAATAATGGTCATGCACACAGACCTGCGGAAAAGTATAGCATCTTTCAGCTGAGCATTTAACATGCTCGAGAGATTCCTGTAGACAGTAATGAAAACAGGATGACTTTCTATTATGCTGAGCCTTAAAATGTATGGCCAACAGCGAAAGATGATGTTGTATTGTGTGAAATTCTACTCATTTATGGGGAGACAGTGGTGACGCCTGAAAATGAGCACAATGTGGCTGGTGGGCTTTACGTGCATGTCCATAGCAAGCAGTGGTGTGGTCTTGGTCTTGCAGCGTTGAGGGGGACTTGCAGTTGGCCCCGGGGAGCAGAGCTTCACCAAGTGGGTATGTGGGAAGGGAGCAGAGGGGTCTGGGAGAAGGCGGGATTGAGAAGGATGGAGCCTGTGACAGCAGAAATGAAGTAGGAAGTTTTGAAGCGGGATGAGAGCACGGGCATATATAATTACTTGAGTTGCATCTCTGCAGCAATGGAGGCTCGTTTATTTTATGGAGTGTCTTTATCAAAAATAAGATGCTTTATCAAGGTGATAGCCACCAGTGGAAAGTTTATAAATGTCACGTAGAATTAAATTCATTTTTTTTTTTAGGTCAGGAAGCACTTTTTAGTACACAGTCCCTCAGCCTTGCCTTGGTAACCTAAATGCAGTTTACCTTACAAAGCCAAAAGAGAGAAAAACAGGCTTGTAATGTCAGTTCCCTTGCGCACAGTGACAGGAAGCTTATTGCTTTTGCTGTAAAATTGTGTTAAGGTTTGGAGGAGATGCAGCCACTCGGTTCCCAGGGGACGTGTCAAGAAGATTCTCTGTTGCATAGGAAAAATGACGCGTGGCTTTCCCGGTTACTAACCGAAGGCGCGTGTGTATGCACATAGACAAATGCAGCAAAGGGCGCTTACAGAAACGTGCATCACTTGGCAAACACGATTTTCTATTCTGCAGCTATTCAGTGGCTTTTCTTGACCCTCAAAAAAACATTTGCTCCTGTATAGAAAAACAAGGTGAAAATGGACAACTCTGTACGGCTCCCCAAAGCTATTTCAGGGTATATTTTTTATGATTATTAAAATCCTTTTATGTTTTCTTGTCCTGCTGTTCCTAATGACCCCATGGAAACTTAGACTGTCTCTTTACTAAACCTTCTGGTTAATTAAACGGAACCACTTTATGCAGCATTTTTCCAGGAAATCTAGTATTCTGCTTTCGCCGGTATTTTGGAAAGTGAGAGATTGTGTTATGCTAATGTGGAAAGTCCAAATAACGTTAGCATGTCGTCTTTTTGAAATAATAAATGTACCAAAAGAGCGCTCTCGGATGTAAAGGTATTAAAAGGAGGAAAACAATGGTTAGCAAATGAAGTTGTAATTCAGAGTTCCCCTTGAAGACTGAGGTCACTCCCTGTTTCGTGATACTCATGTATGCTTGTCTTTGAATTAATGTTCAGCTAAAAGTTACCTCAGTAAGCACAGATGAGACTAAGATAAACTGCTTGCCCACTGGCAGAATAAATATTTCAAATAAAATCAACTCTAGACAGTCCAGTCAAGCAGCTATTGATCTCTAAAAGCCTGAACTTAAACCCAATGAATATTCCAGAGATCAGCTCTGCGCAACCTTCCTAAATGCTGATCAATATGCAATTACTTCCCCTGAAAACATTTCTTATATTGTCTGGCCTAAGTAGTACTTTATTTTTAGCTCCCTGTGGAGGGGAGGTGGGGTGTGGAGCCACCCTCCCGCAGCGCTCTTCGCTCGTGGGTAGAACTCGCTGCGCGCCAGGTCCCAGCTGCACGTGGCGCCTGCAGCGCAGGCGTCGTGCCCGTCGGAAGCGCCAGCGCAGAGCAACCCGCGTGCGTCCCAGGAGAGCTGCTCCCTCGCCTCCCTCCAGGGGAAGAGCACAGCTTGTTTCTGGCGGGATTTATTTTTATATGTGCATGTAGCTATGTATTTGTTAGAGACCAAATTCTCATGGGGAATAGAAAATCAGAGGAGGCTGCCGTGCACTTGGGTTGGAAGGTGGTGGGGCTTGTGACCGTCCTGCCCCGGGGAACGTCCCCCGGGCCCCCTCTCGCTCTGTAGCTCACGTTAGCTCCTGCTGCCGTTTACCTGCTCTGTTGGTTTATGGGCTGTATTTGCAACCGCTTTTTCAGGTCATGTTTCACAAGATATTTTAAATATTCCCCTGGATGAATTATAAATTCCTCTGTTTCTGGTTTGAGAGGTACAGGACTTTTGGAGATCATTTTCAGCCCACCTGTGTGCTGTCGGTGTGAGTTACCAGCATCGGCATTCTGAACTTGCATTAAAACAGAATAGCCCAGGATCTATCTGCTTCCTTCCAAACGTGATTTCTGGAGATGGGGTTTTCTTCATTACGGCTGACTGCCAAGCTACGCTTACCAAACTTACTCCGTTGTTAAACTGAATTATTGCTAAATCCTGATCTTTGTGGGGTGGCAGTGTTTGCCTTGCGTACCCGACCCAGTCTCCTCTGCCGTTTTGTGCTAGTGTTTGTGAGGTGGTGAAGAAATAACTTCTTCAGTAGCCAAGAAATAAAAAATAAGAAAATAAAACCATAGCAATAAAATATATAAAATGAAATAAAAAGAAAATAGAAAATAAAAAGAAATAAAAGACATTAGAAAAGAAATAACCAAGAGAATATTCTCAACCACAGTGTTGAAAAGAGTATTGGTCGATAAAATGTTTTGGCTTCTTGAAGAAAATCTCGCTTAGAGCTTGTGCTCAGACTCTTCATACTTTCCTGTCATATTCATTTCCCTTTTCATGCTGTCTCTTTAAAGTAGGGTGGTCCAAAGCTCCTCATGTCCCTGAAAAGTTTAACTTGCAGCTTTCTTTTCACAGAGAGAAGAAGATTTCCCGCAGCAGTGCCCTGAAGGTACTGGACCACGCCATGATTGGACCGGAGGGCACGGACAACTGTCACAAGTTTGTTGACATTCTTGGTCTGAGGACCATCTTTCCACTCTTCATGAAATCACCCAAAAAGATAAAGAAAGTGGGAACAACTGAGAAAGAACATGAAGGTAGGCATGCTTCCAGATCCTTCTTATTGTCATGGAGGAGGTGAATGGAAGGCAAGTGTCTGAAAAGTACGTGCAGCAAGGAGGGTAGGCATGCTTCCAGATCCTTCTTATTGTCATGGAGGAGGTGAATGGAAGAAGGCAAGTGTCTGAAAAGTACCTGCAGCAAGGAGGGAATGGCACATCACCAGCCTTCTCGGGGCTCCTCTAGCTTTCGGGTCCAGGCAGCCTGCCCGCTCCCTGTCGCAGGCTAGCTGTCGATGACATGCTTGCCCTGCTTGTTTTGGTATCCGCAGTTCCTGGCGATTCCATTTCATGTGCTGTTAATAAGTTATTTTACTCCTGTAGGGTCTGTTGTTTGAAGCTCTGACTCTTTGATGCAAAACTCTTTTCAAGAGAGTAATGAGGCAACTACAAATGTCACCTCAAAAGCAGTGTTTTCGTGGCTCTGAGCACTGAAGTGTGACTCGATGAACATCAGGCATTGCAGAAATAAACTGCATGCTTTTGAAGTTGCCTTTTTTTTTTTTTTTCTTTTTCTATGTTTTTTCCTCTCTGCCCTGGAAAACTCTGCTTTAACAGAAATCTGCTGTGGAGCATTACTGCAGGACCTTATGCTGAACTGAATCTAGGGTCAGTCCCTCCTGCTTTTCCATTTTGTTGATAATTAACTATGTCTTGGAAGAAACTATATAGTGCCAGTGATGCTTGAGGTTTTGTGCCAGTTCATTACTCACCTCGGTTCTATAAGGGGTGAATATTGTCAAAAGCTGAAGCAGTGTGAGTGGGTCTCAGGCTTGCCTAGTATCCATCCTGAATTCTTGCAGCAAACCGAGGGAAAATGGAAGAACACAGCAACAAAATGGGAGCTCTAAACCCAGATACCCTGCTTTGGTACTGTCCTCGCAACTCGGGTGGAACCAGGTGTCCTGATGCTCTCCAGAGAAAGGCAGGGAGGTGCTGCCGCCTGCAGACCTCGCCGGCGCTGGGCTGAGGCGCGGGCTGGGACTGAGCAGCCCCTTCCTCTGGAAGAGCTGCAGAGCTGGGGGCAGCTCCGTGGGCATCTGCTTGCTCTCATCCATCCTGGGGACAGGCTGGTGAGGAAGAGGAGGGGCAAATTCAGCAAGCGGCGGTTTTCTTCTTGAAAACTGTGCCAGCGGTGAGCTGGTACCACATTTGTTCTAGAGCACCAACACTAAAAGATGCTAACGCTCCGCTAACGAAGGTCGCGGCTTGGCGAGGCATGCTTGGGCTGCGATAGCCGCCTCGGAGGCGGCGGGGCTGAGGCGCGAAGGTGGGTCGAAGCAGGAATTGGCAGTGCCGGGCTGTGCGTGCACAGGTGGAGAGAAGGGGCTTACCTGCAGCCCAGTGCCAGCCGTAGGAAGGATTCGCACGCAGGCTGCCAATTCTGGCTGCTTTATCTGTCTTGTATTGTTTCGCTTGTCTTGGATAGATAATGGTGAGGAAGAAATGCTGTTGTGTGTTCTGGGGTTTATGCAATAAAATTGCAGAGATTGCAGTTGCGCTTAGATGATGAATTTAGGGGATGTTCTGAAATCTTCATTTGCGGTATGAAAATGAGGTTGTTTAATTCTTCTTACTGAGAGAAAGCTCGAGCTAGAATATGAGCTTCTGAGTAGAGATCTGGGTCTGCGGCTCATGTCATTGACTTCATTTTTCAGTTTGGGAAAGTGAGTTAATCTCCGTCTCATCTGCTTTGTCTTCAGACTGCAGATGACATCTGTGTGCAATCTTGGCTACTGTGAGGATTAGGTAGCAGTCTGGAAAGCCCTAACAGGGTCAGTTCCTAACTATTCCTGTGCTAGGAAGAAAAGCAAATCTGCCCTCAGGAAAATGGAGTGATCCGTGCAAATAGTCTTCGTATCATACTTCCATCTCATTAATATTCAGAAGACATGGAGGACATTAAGATGAGTCCAGAATTCAGTTTTATTAGAATAAACGCTCCCTAAAATGCTGTGGTAGTAAGTCCAATTTTCTTTGTTTCGCATCGCTGGGCAGGTGAGTTACTGAATTTCTAATGATGGGAGTTAATTGAGATGTTTTACAGGGTTCCCCCGGAGCCTGTCACAGCCATTGTCCTGACACGTGTATAAGCAGCATAGTATATGTTTTTACTTTGCCAAATGTTGCACCAGCAATACAGTAATTACTCTGTGCTCGGGGGCACTGCTGGTTGATGGTCAGCTCCTGTGAGCCACTGGCTGAACAGGAATGCTGCAAAGGCTGCATGGTGCCTGCTGGTTTTAAAGGAAACGGTGCAGGTCTGGCGTGATTGAGAATCGATGCCCTCTGTGCTGCGTTGATCCTAGGAACGCGCTTCTTCCTGCATATCTCTTTGTCTATCAAAAGGAATGCTAGTATTCAGTCTTATCATCTTTTCTTGTAAAAACTTTATCCTGTGTGCAAACTGTTTAAAAAAAACCAAATTAAAAATTAGAATGATCCTCTCCTGCTAGGAGAGCGTTCGTGTATATGTCAAATGGAGGAACATATTCCTTTAAAGGATTAACTAGAATGGCTTTGTAGCAGAGGCATCAGTATTTATTAAAAAGCGGTTCTAAGGAGCTGCGCTGTGAACGCACTCGCTGTAACGCCGTTGAGACTGCATCGGGACAGACGCTCGTGGTTGTGCTGCAAAATGCGAACTTCTTAATGGGCTATTGACCCTGCGGCCTCCCGACAGCTGCTCCGAGGACAGCCCTGTTAAAAGGCTTCAGCTGGGTGAGGTACCAAACAGCTCTGCCAGAAGTGCGCTGTCCACCGAGGCTCTGCCTGCGCCGCCTGTCCTGGGCATCCCTTTGTCTGCAGCTGCAGAAGTGCCGCCGGGCTGCAGGTACCCGCAGCAGCTGGGGCTGCAGGATGCTTTGGCTGTAGGTAGCGGCAGAGACTCTCTTCTCCTTGGGCATCCGGTGCTCCATCTTGAGAGCACGGAGCCTTTCGTACGTGTGGTAGGAAAATACTCCCCTTGTCTTTATTTTATAGTAGCGTTGCTTCTTACATAAGAGAGAGTCTATAAAATAATGTTTATTTTATCGTCTTGAAGGTGGTGTTCTGAATGTGACAAAATAATAAATACCCTGGTGGAAAAAAAAAAAATCTCAGTGTGACTGACTTGGTGAGCTTTTATTACAGAAATTTATAATCCAAATTAAATTTGATAAAAATAACTTTTCTGTAACGTATTTCTCTCTTTTTTTTAAAAGCTAGCATAAAGGTGCCAGTGCTAGTTAGCTACATTTTAAACACTGTCAGTGTTTAAAAATTATTTTACACTAGGGAGCCTGTGAACAATTTAAATCCAAACTGCACATATTTATGCTTTATATACACTGTGTAATTAGGAAAAAAGAAAGGGAAAATTTCTTAACCATCTTTATGGATGATCTGAGCTTGAAGATTTGGCTGGTGGTGTCTAACTGACTACACATTATCTGCAATTGAATTTTGCCTGACTTTGTACAGATCATGATATACTTCTGAGCGTATTAGGTTTGGGAGAAAAATCTCATTTGAAGCAATTTCCCTTTTTCTGAGGCAGTGAAGCAACTCAAAGCAGAAATATTTTGCAGTTGAAAACAGAAATGTCTTAGAGGTTTCCTGTGTCTGTGGGCTCGAAATACTTGTGAGTATCCAGCCAGGTTGGCCAGCCTTAAAGAGAAATAGCCCGTCGTCGTAGAAAGTAGCGTGTCTTGGTTAGGGGTTTGTTGTGAGTTTGTTGAATGGCGTTAGCGGGGTCCGCCTGGGATGCTGCTTGGCACTGTGTGGAGCGGATGGAAAGGCGGATGAGGCAGGCTATAGGAGGTGGAGAATTAATGACAAGTATTACTGCAGAAATGCATTTAATTCCACTGGATGCTCAGTGTTTGTTTTTGTGATTGACTGCTCCCTGCAATCTTCCTGATTAAGGATTGTGATGCCTCTGGTGGTATCATCCAGACAGGTGTTGAGTTGGAGACCGAGCACCGTGTACAAGGTACGATGCAGCATAGCTTGGCCGTAGCCTTTTGTTGTGGCTTATCACGTAAGTAACGCATGGTAGTACAATATAGCCTACCAGTGAGGGTTGGTAAAAGGTAAAGGCCAAATTGTGGAGAAAATGTGCTCGTGGTCAGTCTGAGACTGGGGACTGCGTTACACATATAGAACGGTGGGACCCGCCGTGTTACGGGGGTCGGTGCATTCTGACGGGGCGCGCCGAGAGGAGCCCGGCTGCCCCGTGGCTTCAGTGGAACTGAGCTGGAGGGGCAGAGGCAAGCGTCTCGTGTGTGCGATTGCAGGGGTTTTGGCTCTGGGTGGTTCTTGGCATAAATATAGGGTAAGATTTGAAATAATGCTTCTGTATGGTGAACTTTGAAAGGCAGGGGATGCTGTATGAATGCCTGTGTTCCAGAAACCCTTCTGCCGCAGAGCCAAGGGGCAGCTTATCTTCGCTGTCCATAAGGGTGCAAGGTCTCTCGGTGCTGGACTTCCTGCAGCAACAGTCGAATCAAAGCGTTGGGTGATAACTTGGAAGTCTTGAACAGTCTCAGTGAGCTAAAAATGGAGAAAATGCAAATTCCTTCTGAATTAGAGTCTGTAGTGAAGCAATCATAACTTGCTTGATAGGCTGTATATTCTCCTGCTCTTTCTCAGGACAGTTATTTGCAGCCTAGTTTTGCTCACTTGAAGAGTCTAATGAACTATAAAAGGATGTTTGTCCAATTCATCTTCATTTAAATGCCTTCTCTTGACTTAGATGTCAGTTTTACTTAGGAATGCTTAATTTGATAACCTAAGAATTAGTTCAGCCAATTTCCAAATGAGAATTCCTATCACTGTGGTTTTTTGCCTCTTCGCCCTCTAACAATGAGGAAGTCTCTTTTGGAGATACATGATAAAGTGCGAGGCCTCCTACCCTGGTCTTCAGAGTTCTGTGAAACGCTTCCTTTAAAAAACAGCAGCAGCAAAACCCATTTCTTAGTAAATATGCTCTTACTCCTTTGTAGCGTACATGGAAAGGCGGCAGAGCCCTTGGAATGAATACCTGCTGCAGAACCGAGTTCCCTGGGCATGGAAAAGTCAAAAGGCAGCAACAGAAAAAGGGCCTGATAAAGAGTATCTTTATTAACTGAAGACCCTCTGCCAGCCAGCAGAAAATATTTTTCATGTGGTGGTCTTCTGAAGTGAATACCTAGGGAAGGCATCAGTCTGTTGAAACAGAACTTTATTATGCTGATTTGTTATTTTACCATCAGCCCTGCAGCATGCGACAGGAATCTGTTACTTGAATGAGCCATGATGCTGAGTACAGAGTTAAATTTACCTCAATTAAAGTTAGCATTCTCTGTTACAAGAACATCGCAAAAATAAACTTTCTCAGTGGATGGAAAGAATTTTGATTTACGTTCAGCATGGTGCTTGGATTCCAGCTCAACAGGGGCATCGTGTGGAGCTTTTTCAACCTTTCCAGGCCCCGCTTTACCCATTAGTAAAATCAGTATTTCTTGCTGTTGTCAGTATTTTAAGATAAGCTTTTTTTCTTGGCAAAATATTTTGAGATACTTGAGTGGGTTATCTTTTAAAAATGCAGAGTATTAATGCATGTGAAAGCAGGTAAGCTTATTAGATGGTGGAGCACTGGAATAGCACGTCCTGGTTCCACCTGTAGTTCTGTAACAAACCAAAGCAGGAGTGGCGTGCCGGAGCGGTCAGTCTTCCGTGACTTTACAAGCTGCACTGCAAAACCCCCATCTGCGCGTGTTCCATACGCATCCGAAGGCTGTGCAGAGGAGAAGCCAGAAGTCACCTCTCAACTCCTCTTCTGCTGCGGATTTAGGCTGGGTTGGAAGCACGCCTGGTCCCGGGGTGCTTTGGCAGCGTGGCCTCGGCGCCAGCGTCCTCCCTCCCGGAGCTGGGGAGCTGCTGGTCCTTGGCGTGTGCCGGGGGCTTTGTCCAGGCTTCCCAGCAAAGAGGCGTGCAGCCGCAGAGTTCTGTGCTGAAGAAGGGCAGAAATTTCTGAAAGTGCCTTTTCTCCCCTGGTACTTTCCTGCCCTAATTAGAAACCACAGTTTATCTTAAGAGTTCTTTACAGGACAGAAGGCTCTTAAATGTGTTCTGCTGGGTTCTGCAAGCAGAATATCCTGCTTGGCCACCTCATGGCTGCTGTTCCCCCTGCGCCCATGTCCTCCGGGAGGATGCTTGCCTCCTCTGCGTCAGTATTGCAGGGGACCGCGCCTGAGCCTCCTCCCCTGCTAGGCAGATGTCTGTTATAAAGAAATGTAAAAAAAAAAAAGGGGGGGGGGGGGGGAATAATAAAGGCAGAGGAGTGTAATGTTACGGCTTGATTTGACAGGACCTCCTGCTGTTGCAGCTGCCAGTGCCAGCCACGGAATAGATTAATCTGTATTCCAACACGCCACAGCTGAAGTCAAGATCGATCTAATTAGGGTGTTTTAAACACCGCTTGCATTCTGAAGTCTCCGTGCCTGTCTGGAGAGGGAACGGCTCCCAAGAGCTCGAGGTGATCCTGGTCTAAGCAGGACTCCGGTGCGGCTGGGTGAGCACGTGGCTGTGACCTGCTCAGAGCCAGGGACGTGGCTGGCACGGCGTGCCGCGTGTCGGCATCGCGGCGTCGGGCACGTGCAGGTGAACCGGCTGATGGGGCAGAAAGCAGGGTTATCTGCCGATAAAGGAGCCTCTGTCTTCCCATATCCATGAATCTGTGAGACTGTGGGACGTTTATATGAAGAAAAAGTTGTTCTTGGTGCGTACTAGCTGCCAGCTGATAACCGTTCCTATAAAGGCATCTGGTGGTGCCGAGCATGGCTCGTTTTGGTGTTTGCGTCTCAAAGGAAATGCATGTAGTCATTCTTAGGGATGGGGGCTAGGCAGCAACTTCTGCCTCTGCCCTTGTCTCTTGCCCTCCTTGAAAATAACTCTCTTTGTGCAGGCGATGCGGACTTTGGCTGGGCGTTGGCACGATGGTTTAGAAATTCCCAAAATATTCAGAGGCAGGCAGGCTGCCCGAGGCGTCGCCCGAGGGCGATGTGCAGCTTGTCGCCTCTGGCTCTCAGCTGAGATCAAAGCTGGGCAGCTGCAGGTTTTGTTTCTGAGGACTCAGAATAGCACCAGCTACTAATTGTTTTCCAAAGAAGATCCAACCCAGAGCAAATGCTGTGATTCTAGAATTTTGCATACGTGAGATATATATTGGTGCAGTCCATGCGAAAATGGTGAGACCCACGCCCGCAGGAGCCTTCGCTCCTAGGTTAACACCTCTCACTTCTGGTTACTCGTGTAAATGCTTTAATTCCTTGAATAATGGATTCAGCCACCTACTGCATAGCACTGCTCTTACCTCAGGGTTTGTCCTGATTTTGGCTGGTGTCCTTGCACATGGATGTTGGTGTTTATTGGGCCAGGAGTTGCATTATAGCACAATTATGATGATTTTTTTTTTTTTTTTTGTCGGGAGTATGAAACACGCTAGTGCATTTTTTCAGGAAGCTGATCAAAAACAAAGGCTTAGATAGTTCAGAAATATTCCTGTACAATATTTTTTTGAACACTTTGACCAGGCAACTAAATATTTCCTGGATTTTCTGGAGTGATATGTTGAAAGAATAACCTCATTCTTAAAAAAAACCTGTGTCAGCTTCTTTAGAATTCTCAGTAGTTTAAAAGATTTTATTGATAAAATGGATAAATATCTGCATATGAGCACCAAAGCAAAAATGATGGCTAGAATACATTTCCTAGTAAAGGAGTATTGAGAAAAAGCAATGAAGATACATCATTGGTGAGAATATTACTACAAAAACACTGTGTCAACACTTCTAAACACTTCCAAAAAAAGGTTTGGGAAAAAATAGTGTGAAATACAAAATGTTGGCTTCTTTCTAAAGCAGCAGAGCATCTGTTGGGATGTATTTTAAAAAAAGTCTTCATTTTGTTGTATTCTTTGCACCTTAAGAAAACAGGATCTTGCAAGGACTTTGGAGGCTTTTACAGTATTTTTAATGTATGCGCTTAATTTGGTGTCGCTTTTTGTGGAATAACTGTTTCTTTGCAGCGAGAGCGTGCGCTGCCGCACCCAGAGCCATCCTTCACCCCCATGTTATCCTGTCGAAATGACAGAGCAGCCGCGCGGTGCTGGCCACCCGATAAACCTGTTATCTCCCCTGCTCCTCCTGCCAGCAGCTCTCCCAATCTCTTTGGTACATGAAAAATTGACACCACCTCGGGCAGAAATCTGTTTCTAAGGAAGCTACATTTATAAGTAGCTAATGAAATGGGGTGTGTGCATGCGTGTGTACAGCCTCTTCTGTTTGCTGCCCTTACGTCGTATGCAGATAATCGGTGCTATGGAGAGGGCAGGCACAACTTGGACAAGCAGCCTGCGTGACTTCGCCTTTCGACGAAAGCGTAAGCTGGCAGTTACTGCAGGAGCTCCTTGCAAACACATCGGTGTCGCTTGTTCTTTGTACGCTGGTGCAATCGATCAAGGCTTCTTGTGGCTCCAGGCTAGGCAGCGCCATGGAAATGCATGTTAAAACGGTTTGATGGCAATAAGATGATGATCCCTTTCCTCTGCACATTGCATTTTCCTCTCTGAAAATAAATCTTGATGCCCCTTCTCCTCTCCCCACCACTGTGAGTGAGGAAATGTTTATGGCCATTATTTTTCATCAGTCTTAATCAGCAAGATTAAAGTGAGGACATCTTGGAGAAGTTAGTTTAGAATACATTGAGATGTCTAAAACATAAGGTCTGTGCTTAATGCAGACCTGTAGGCAGGTAGCAATACCAAATGATTTGGCAAGGGAGAGAAGCTCGCGCCTCTCATTTGCTTTGCGCCTTTGTGCTTGGTTTTATTTCCCTGTATTAAAACCATATACTCTTTGGTATTGCCAACGTCATTTCTCATGTTGGCACACATTTTGCAAATGATCTGCATCTCCTGTGATACCGGGGCCGCAGAAGTGCGGTGTGTGGCCGCTCCGCTTCCCTTTCACAAGAAAAGGAAGGCGGGCGCCTTCCCTGGGCTCCTTCCCTCGCCTTGGGCTGGCTCCCAGGGCTGTCGGTTCCTCCACCCCAGAAAGTGTTCATGGGCAAAACGAGAAAGAGCCAGAGCATGAGAGTTATAACAAGAGCTTGACTTGAAATGTTTCGAACCCGGTATGATTTTGTATGTATATTGTATATAAATTGCACGTAAAACTGGTGAATCCTTCTGAAGAAACAAGGACACAGAGAGGCACTTGCTTTTGTACTTCGCTGAAGTCTGGTACAGCCAAATATTAGTGGTTAAAGAAGCGTAAGACGCCCTACGTGAAAAAGTGTGCTTTTGGGGAAGATCATGTTGCTTTCTGTCCCTCAAGGAGCAAAGAGCTCGCGGCCCCGTTCAGAAACGCTGTGGTTTTGAACACCACTGGAACCGCTGGCTGCGGCGAGGGAGCGCACCGTGTTGGTGCTCGGGAGGAGCTTCTGAAAGGCGTGCGAGGCACAGAAGCCGCGATGCCACGCGGCCCCTCGGTGCCGCCTTTGGTGGTCCCCGCCGAGGGACATCGGTGTTCCGGCAGAAGGAACTCTGCAGAGCTCAGCCCCGCTCCTCGGGAGGAGACCAACATGGCTGGGGCTTTGAGGCCCTTGGTTCAGTCGCCTCTCAGAGGGAAGCTGTGGTCAGACATAACACAGATGTTGTCCCTTGTGTGCTTGCAGTGTTGACTTTTTACTTGGCTCCAAGGTCTGTGCTGTAAAATATGACCCCCCCAGTGCGACTGGAAGACCATAGAACACTTTTATTTGGTCATTTCTGGTTTGTTGCGGCACATTCATATTCAATCCATGGGATTTTCTGTAAATAAAAGTGGTTTGTTTGAGGATTTTTTTTTCCCCTCAAGCTAATGCCGGTTAAGTCTCTGCAGGAGCTACACGCTGGCACAATTACTCCTTTCTCAAGCTCTCCTGTTTCAATAACCGTCCCCCTCTTTGGTAGCCTAAGGGTCCTTTGAGCGACAGTGCCGGCTCGGGCTGATTTGGGGCCAGAATTCCTTTTAGCCCAAGGGAGGAGGCAGCGTGCTGTGCCTTTAGCTGTGATGGAGGGTGCCAAAACGAGTGTGCTGCTAGGCAGGCGTGCCAGCCTGGGGAGCTAAACGGGAGCAGAATTTGTGCTTTATGTAAGGTGCTTTTTTCAGGTCACTGAGGAGAAGCAGGATCAGCGTTAGCAGGAGTAGCGCAGCAGAGCCGGAGGAGACCTCGCTAGCTGGGCTGTGATGGGCAAGGAGCTGTCTGCGCTCCCTGCAGACGCGCTTGCTGCTCTCGCCACCTCTGCCTCCGCTCACCGGTGATGGGGAGGAACCAGGGTTCCGCTTATCACCGGCTACATGCGGGAGTGCTAGTAGTAAATTTAATGGCATGTTACAGAGAGAATAAGCTCCTGTTCCTGATCTCAGCGTGCAATTTTCATTTTGTATCTGCAGAACATGTCTGTTCCATCCTGGCCTCCCTTCTGCGAAACCTGAGAGGGCAGCAGAGGACACGGTTACTGAATAAATTCACAGAGAATGACAGTGAGAAGGTGAGTGCTGAATGTGTCTGCAGTCCCTGGGCTACCAGGCTGGGAGGATACTTGATAACGGCAGGGTGCCTGTGTGCACTCGCTAAGTGACTGAATAGCCGCTATTGTACCTGCCTATAGAGACTTGGACTCTCGCAGGCCATCGTTCTCTCAGTCGTGTTGTTACCTGCAAACTGGAGAACTGGAAATGCCTTTAGTGCTTGGCCTCCCACATCTCGTGTGCTCTCCTTCTCTGGTGCTCTTGCACATGGCAGTAGTGATTCTCAGCCCTGGGTTGTGTGTCTCTGCTGAAGCTTGATGATACAACACGTGTTGTGTGGTATTACATTATGCTGGCTCTGTGAGACCAGGGCGGTGTGGAAAGGTGCCAGTCTTTTCTAGTGAAGCTCTTCTGCAGAGAGCTTAGGAATTGCTATAGTACATATTTAACGTTCCCCATTCCTCTCCTAGAATGTGTCACTTTAGTGGTGTTTACTCTAGGAAATTCTTTCCAAAATATTTACATGGTGGTGGATAGATCAAACAGCTGCGAAACAGATACAGCAGCTTTTGCAAACCAGTAATTCCCAAGGGATTTGTAAATTCCACCTCTGGGGAAATACTGGTTCCTTGGCATTCCTCATTAGTGTGTTTTAAAGGTGTTTTTCATAACCTGTTCTACCAATTGCAGAAAATTTCCCATTACTAGATAGGCTTTCAGTTGCCTAACACAGTTCAGAGGAGAGCAGGAGAGCCGTAGCATGTCTGATGCATTTAACATAAGCTTGGCTGCATACAGCATAGCCAGAAAGGTCTGCTGAAAAAAACCACGAGAACTGGAGAACCAGAGCACAGGAGAGAGAGCAAGCTCGGGACACGTGTCTGTCTGCTGCCTTTTAGCTGGAGCTGACGAGACGGTATCGTGATACGGGATTACATTCAAATACCCGCAGACTCGGTGTGCTCATCTGACCAACACTTGCACCGTCCTTCTGTAATGTATTCCTTCCTGTGAGTGATGGAATTGCCTGTTACTTTGTGAAGACTGCAGCTGGGAGGAAAACAACATAGCATGAAGGATTAAAGATGATTGCATTGTTCTTTTTTTCTTGCTTAGGTCTCTCTCTTCTGCCCTTGCAGGTTGATAGGCTGATGGAACTGTATTTTAAGTACCTGGATGCAATGCAGGCAGCTGATAAGAAGATCGATGGAGAGAAACATGTATGTATTGTTTAAGTTTTGCCAGCTCATGTCTACAATACCTCTGCACAGGCATGTTGTCTGCACAGAACTTCTGGCTCAGCCAGGTCACTCCTCTGAGCCGTGCCTTCATATCTGTGCTGATACTTCTTAATTCTTGTCCTGCTCTCCAGTTTCCAGTTAACCTTGGATAAAATGGGCTGAGAACTTCTCTACAGCAAGTGCTTCTGGCCTTTTCTTAGAGTGAATTTTACTAGGAGGGACAAAGTCTGTGCTTCAATTTGCCTTCACTTTTACTTGGCCAAAATCTTGCTTGGTTTGGCAGGTGGAGAGTAAGTGAAATGCAGAGAGGCAATTACATGATAATGTGCAAGGCCTCCTACCCTGGTCTTTAGAGTTCTGATCAGCTGCGAGAAAATGTCTATTTTGATTAGTTAGATGAGGCTGCAGCCAAAGGCTGGTGTGCTCTCTGCACACCAGCGGTGAATCGTTTTGAATGACATGAGCCTTGGTACCACGCAGTACTTTCTTGGAACTGAAGCTGGAACAGACTTTTTGAAAGAGAACGAGCTGTTGGAGTCAGGAAGCAGCTTGCAGAGCTGTTAGCGAGCTTGGCCGGCTTCCCACAAGATTATCTGTATCAGCACTGAAGAGGGTGTGAGATTGATTAGCACTGACGGAGAGTAATCACTGCAGCCGCTGTCCCCGCACGCGGGCGAGCTCAGTGTGCCGCGGGCTGCAGCCCCCTGCCAGGCTCTGACAAACAGCTGTCTGCCCACAGCCAAGGCCACTTCTCTGGGCACTGCAAACATTCCGAGGGCACTGGAGCTCAGCAGCGCTGCTGCTGCTCAAAGAGGCACGGGGGTGAGTGATGAATGGAGTTGCTTTTGCTGCCAGCATTCAGGCTCCATATGGACAGCTGCAGCTTCACAAATGAACGGTGGCCTGAAGAAAAACGGCCTTTACCCTTTCCTGCCATCCCTCTGCACTCCATTCATCCTCCTTGGAACAGAGCAAGAAATTATTTATTCCTTACATTTCAGTGTTGGTGTGTGGGTTTTAGAACTCAAAATACAGAATGGATTTTTCTGGCTGAAGTCTTGTGGTGTACGGGCAGCTGCTCTACAGAGCCCTCAAATGCAACATGCAGAGCTAGTGTATGTGCCCTTTAGCCAGAAAGATCCCGAAGCAGTGTGCAAATATTAACACCTGTAGCAAGCAGCCAGCACCAAGCAGGAGTGAAGGGAATTTGAGTGTGAAGAAGTTTGTGTAGAAGCTCTTTGATTAATAATATTAACCCATTCATGTTTACTGATGTATAAGAGAAGAGAAACCAAAGAACCTCAGGTTTTCCTCCTGTATCCAGAAGGCCACTGTGCTTTTGCCCCGCTGCAGTGCTGTGTAGGCTGGGATGGCTAGAATAAATGGATCTCAATTCTTCACTCCTATTAGAGCTAATAATAGGATTTGGAAGAAACAGCTCATATGTGCAATATATTGGGCACAACGTGTATGAAATGCAATGTTGAGGTTCATTCCTATCTTGGAACAGTCTTGGAATTATCGTTTGCTTTGTTTTGTAGCATCCTCAGATGGTCGGTGGGAAACAGTCTGCTGAGAGCTGAAGTAGCTCAAGCAGCTTCCCCACGCAGAAGTAGGCAAAAGCCATCATTCTGTCCATCAAATCACGGCATTGTCTGGCTGTGACAGGATTTATGGAACACTTTAATGTTTCTGGTTGCGGCACATGAATCATCGAAGTGGATGGTATGAACACTTGGTCCTTTAGAAACTGTGCTTTGTCACTTGAGGGCTTTTGACCTTCCTCTAGAGGAAAGTAGAGGACATCATACCCCGAAAATCTGGTGTACAGATCCTCACCTTTCTCCTTGCCCCAAAGAACAGCGATACCTGATGAGATTTTACAGGTTCAGCCTAGACTGATGAGAGCAAGAGCCGAGTCTGATGGACAGAGTATCCTGGTGTAAGTCTTCCATTACAAGAAGTTAAAACCTGATTATACAAGGAATGACTGAAGGTATCATACCTGATGTTTTATCTTTAGTAGTGCAGCTGGCATAGGAAGCTCCTGCTCTTGCAGTTCTCTTTCTTTTAGCTTGGCTTATTTTAGTGATCTGGTTTATAGCCCAGCTCTTCACCCTGTGGTGGTGAAGGTGTGGTAATAGTTGAGGGTAGAAGTGGGGGGAGGAATTTTGAAGCCAGCTGTTTTTGAGGACGAACGGTTTTAATGAAACTGCTCCCTTAATCTGGACAACGAAACAGGATGAGGTCTGGAGGGAGAACTTCCCTTCTCAGTGTTACCCGCTTGCGTGCTTCTGTGGAATCTCTTCAGAAGTGATCGGAGGTGGTAACTTAGTGATTATCCTAACTGCCCAGGAGCAAAGTCCGTGTAGGTGTTTGTCTCCAGCGCTGATGCCTGTCTTAGTACTTTTCTCAGAGTTTTTAGTTAATGAAACCTAGAAAATATCTTGTCCCCCTCTCAAATTCTTTAATTCTTTCTGTAGGAAATGGTGCAAAACACTACGGCTTTTAACACCCTCTAAAATGAGGCATAGTTACAGGTGGCAGCAATAGTCTTCGTGGTCTCTAAAAATGGTAGGAAAAGACAGGAGGTGGTTTAATATTTTTATCGTTCCACAGAAAATTATGCTCAGCCAGTTGATTCGATAAAATATTCTCACCAGACACTTTGCACTATAATGACTTACAAATTACATGCTAATTGTGCTACAGTTAAGTCACTCCATCCTTGAAAGGGAGAGGTGGAACCCCTAGCATGAGGGCAGCGTCCACAGATTCGCATAACTGAAATAGGAGTTTCTGTCAGCCCAGCATTCAGTTCGGTTTAGGAAGGCCGAATTGCCTGGAGTTGTGCTGAGGGCAGGACGTAGCGTCCTGGCAGGGGCTGCGTTAGTGCAGAGAACACAACTGTGTTCACGGGAGGGCATGCGCGCTGTCTGTACTGCGAGCTTTTCCAGCAAACAGCCAGCATGCTGAGGTAAGCGTTGAACTTTCTTACTAAGACTGGTGGGTCTTGAGATGTCGTGGCTGCCCTAACATGGTTCCTGTTTCTTGCTGCTGAAGTTGAGCTCACGCTTTTGCAGGAGCTGCTGCTCTGTTTCTCCTGACGTGGAAGTGATGGTATGCTTTGTAGCAATCGCAGTGAGCTTTTCAGCTCTTGCAGATTGGTGGCTCAATTTACAGAAATTCAAGAGTGTTTCTGCTTGTAAGGCAGAAATGAAGAAAGTCCTTCCCACAGCAGAGGGCTCTGATGGTTTCTTGTGGCTGAGAGCTGCTTGGTCACCTTGGTGTGACCTGGATGCCTGGCTGCAGTAGAGTCCATGACCTGAGTAGGGCTCAATCCTCACCGTTCTGTGTTTCAAGGAAAACGGTCAGTCTGCTGAAGAGACCATGTGGTCTGCAGCCTCTGCGTGTGGAAGAGGCTCCTGGGGAAATTGTCACAGCTGTGAGCTGAAAGCAGATGGTCCTGGGCAGTCCTTGCTATGATGGTCTGATTTCACCTGAGGCTTCTGTTTGCTCCTCTCCTGTGCCAAGCATCGGTCCTTGTCTCCTCCATGTCCTTCTTGACCAAGGGCTTAGTGATGACCTTGAGTTTAGCACTTAGCCTGTGGTCTGAAAGCACCGCCTGGGCATGGCTTGCATCACTTACCCCTCCCCAGTAATACAGACAGAAACTAGTAAGGGGAGAGCATCTGTACTCGGTGGAGGAGACAAGTGATGATAGTTGGTTTTGCGCATGGACTTTCGGAGCCTTCTCATCTCTGATGACCTGGAGTGGCCTCGCTGTCCAACCCGGTGAGGAAGTAAAACCAGGATCCTGGAGGTGTTCTTTGCTCTCCATCAGCGCCCATCCCTTCTGCTCGGCCCAGCCTTGCTGTGTGTGCTGGGGAGGGTGAATGGTAGGTAAGGAAGGAGGCAGATGCGGGGGATCTTTTGGGCCCTACTCAGTGACTATGTGGAGCTGACGTGATCTTTTGTATAGCATTGGCAGATCCGTTGTATCTTAGGTTTCAAGTCTCTACTTGACACCTCGAGGCCTGTCAGTCCTGCCTCATTAGTGTGAGAGAAGCTCATTTTAGCTTCACAGAAGCCCATCTTACTGCTGTCTTCTCCCATCAGCAAGGGGCATCTCAGTACATATTGTTGGCAGATTAGAAATGGCACCCGAGTGCTCATTTGGAGGTTAGTGACTTGACAGCTTTGAAAGAGACACAAAGTGGAAAGGTGGCTATTTCGTACTGTACTAGGAGGCAGATTAGCATTTAAAGGGTGGCTGTGGTTTTAAAAAAAAAAAAAAAAAGACTGTGAAAAGGCACCTTAAAACTGTACTTGTCTTCTAATTCATATCTGCTTAATTTACTGGCACAAAATAATCTTGCTTCTCTGTCGAGAGGGGCTGTTAAAACTGCTGCCTTCTCTGTGTAATCAAGACAGCAGTTGCCTGGATTCGGCTCCTGTGATCGCCGTGCTTGGATCAGAATACAGAACAGACACGGTCTTTGTTTCCTGCTCTGGAGATTCAAAATCCTGGCCTGTTGATGTTTTTCTGTTCAGGAATTTAGCACTGTTGTGAAGAGTAGCCAACAAGCCTGTATGCAGGGAGGAGGGTAAGCAGTAGTTCGGGAATTGTCGTCTTTCGGTAATGGGGGTTTTTGATATTTCAGTCAATGGCTTCCGATCTCTTGCTAGCCAGACTCAACATTGTTTAGCTTTAGAGACCAGATTTGATCAGATTCAAGCAATTTGGTATGGATGTAGGGTGAGGAAAGTCGCTCCTTGCACAAAATTGGATTTTTCTTTTTACAGGCGAGAGCTTTTGTGCAAGTTTTGCTCAGTCATGCCTGTGCCCATGATTTTGAGACCTGGAGTAAATTACAGTTGCGCAAATGCCGGAGTCTACAGGATCTGATGCTAAAGCATCCTGCAGCGTAGCCAAAGCAGTTGACTTTGTGGCATTGGTAACTAGGCATTGTTTTTTAAACGTAACTTGTTCTTTCATTGGCAAGCTAGGTTTCCAGGAGAGGAAAAGTGTTTCATTAGCCGTGCTTTCCTCTCTTGCTTTCGGAAGGCAGTGGCAAACAGCGGTTACTTCTAAGTCACTTACTCAGATTTCTGTATGGTGAACATCCATTGCACTCTCTCCAGTGAGAAGTGCACAGGGTTAATCTTCCTTCTTGTGCCTAAAAGATGCTACCTGCAATTAGATGTGAGGACTTGGCTTGACAAAACAGGAAAATTTGGTAGCCTAAATCAGCTTTGGCACCGGTGACCTTGCGTGTGTTTACCTGGAGCATGTGCACCCCGAGGAAGCACTTCTTGTTGAGCATTACAGGTACAGTGCTCGCGCTGGTGATGCCTCTAATGAGAAAATATTGCTCCGCTGGTGTGTGCCCACCTGCTAGCCGGCTGCATAATAAATCACACGAGCTGCAGTGAGCTAGCAGGGTCTGACAAGCTGCTTCCTTTATTTAAGAACAAAACCAAAAAACAAACCCCAAAATGCAAAAGGTCACGCATGACATCAGTTATTTTGGCCTGTCGGTCTCCATGAAAATGGATGGCGGGTTCAGTGGTGGATGTGGCCGGCCTTTCTCGGGGGGAAGCTCCTCTGAGCTTATCGCCGGGCTGCTTTTGCCGGTGTTTTGAAGAAGATGCTCTGTCCGAACAAGACAAATGGAATGGCCTCTTGCCTTCTGCCTCTGGCCTCCGTTTGGGCAGGTCTCGCTGGTGAAACACCGTATGTGCAGAGGAAGGACGAACCGTCGGCATTCCCGCGGAAGCCAGTGGTCTTCTGCTAGCAGACCCTGGCTGGGGTTTGGCCCCATCAGTATTCCTAACAAATGAAGCTGGAAGGGCAAGGCTGGGCATGGTGAAGCTGTACTTGTGCAGAATTTTTGGACCTGTTTTCTCATTCATCAGTCGATAATGAAGTTGGAAGCCTGATAGGTCTTTGAGTCTGCTGGAGTCATGTTCTGCACTGCTTAACAGCACCCTCAAATGGCCAGTAAAAGAGCAGGTTTTTTGTTCCATTTTGACAAAGAACTTATAAATAATAGATACATTGGTTTGTTCCATATTCACGGTCTCTAATTGCTCAATTTAGAAATGTAATTTGTATGTTTAAATTAAAATTTTAATTTGCAGATGGACACACTTCACAACCAGCAAAGGCAAAAAACCTTGTTCAAAACTGAATGAAATGTTTTGTGAATTTAAATGAATTATTAAAAGCACTTCTTCCTTGGTGAGAAATACATGGACGTTAACGTTTTGGGGAACAAAGCTTTCTTAAGAAACCGCAAATATCACCAACATTTTGCCACTGCTAATGGGAAGTACTTTGAGAGACAGTCATCACGTTTTTTCTTTGTGTTGCTTTTCAGGACATGGTGCGTCGGGGAGAGATAATAGACGATGACATGGAAGACGAATTCTATCTCCGTCGCCTGGATGCCGGTCTCTTTGTTCTACAGCTCATTTGTTACATCATGGCAGAGATCTGTAATGCCAATGTTCCCCAGGTAAAGCTATATACAAGGTTGGCAGATCATCTGTGTTTCCGTCCGTGATACAAACAAGACTCTAAATCCTTGCAAATACTGCCGCATTGAATAATCTTCTCTTTAATTCCTTTTTTGGGAGGAAACCTCCTGCTTATTGCACTTGTGTCCAGACAGCTTCATCAAGTTACAGCAGTTAGGAGGGCATTAGTGGGTACAGAAGCTGCTCATTGTCACTGAATTCATACAGTCTGCCACGAGCGAGGTCACAGTTTGAGATGGAAAAGCCCTATTTATGCCACTGCTGAGAAAGTAATGGAAGGGGACATTCTCTCAGAAGGTGTCACAAAAGCACGGACTACAGCAGGTGACTTTTCTCGATCCGTGCAAAATACTGCATCTCTGCTGGTGTGAATACATTGGGGTTTGTGAATGTGTTATGTGGTTACTTGTACCTGTGCCACCTGCCTTCCTGAATGTTTCTGAGTAGGTGCTCTGGGACTGTGGACTAGCAGGGCTGAGTTGGGTTTTGTGGTGCTCAAGGTTTCTGCTCTTCCCTCAAAGTGGGAAAAAGTGAGGTTGTGCGTGGCTTTGTGTTGTATTGAAGATTACTTTCTTCTCTTTCCTATCCCCCATCAGATTCGTCAGAGAGTCCATCAGATTCTGAACATGAGAGGCAGCTCCATTAAAATCGTTCGACACATCCTAAAGGGTGAGTTGAGATATTCCTTGCATGTGTCTCATCTCTACCAGGGACAGTTTGGTCATCACTTTGTAGGATGAGCCTTCACATGTAATTGTCTGTGAGTTCATGAGCATCTTCAGGCAGCAGTTGAGCAGTGAGATCTGGGCAGGGCTGGATCTGGGCACCCTGATAAGAGGCATGCTTTACCTTGGAGTTAGGACACTTGCTGCTGTCTGCTCTCATGGAACAGCACGTCACTTCATGCTGCCGTCAGCTACAGACGGGCTGGAACTCGCTGCTGACATTAGCGCTAGAGTAAATATTTAAGGGAAGTGTATATGCATGCTAGAGGGAAGAATAGTGGAGTCTCATCTTTCATTAACATGGCCCTGCACTTTACCATCTGCACCATATTAGTATCCGTGGTGTATTTGTCTTGTTCTTAGTGTCAGATTAATATGGATTATAGCATTAAAGTATCCTCTGTAGCTTTAAAATGTAGCTGTTGTGATTTGCAATCCCAGTTTTAAAGTACTGCTTGTTATTTTTAATGCTTATGTTGAATTAGAGCAATGCTTATTTGAGCTGTTGCTCTCGTCTGTAGCCTGCTGTCCTTCAGCAGAAGCAGCCAGCTGAACTGGGGAGGAGGAGGACGGGACGCGGACTCTCCCCACAGCCCCCTCCGAGGCTTAGCTAGGGCGGCTGCTGATCGGGAGGTGCCGCCTTATTTAGCGGAGGGTTGCGCGGGACGTGTCTGCTCCCGAGGGGCTGTGGTGTTTTCGGTGAGGGGTGAGGAGTCTCTCTCTCTTCTGGAGAGGAAGGAAGGTTGGCAGCATCTCCAGGGGTACTGGGCTGTGGGTTGTGTTGTTTTGATGTCTCTGCTTTCTTTGGGAATAACAATTACGTTCTCCTGGCCTTTTCTCTGTGCCCCCCCTACTCCTCCCAACACTGGCAGGTACTGGCAGCTTTTTTCTTGCAGATCCTGTTGTTTTTCTCCCTTCCCATATGCAGGAAAGAAGGAGATCAGAAGGATGGCTGGTATGACAAAATTAAGAGTGATTTTTCTGACAGCGTGAGATTACCTGCAGCTATAGGCAATCTCTTTGGCCCTTGTCCTTTGCCAGCAAGTGCAAATTAATGCCTGCTGATGAACGGGGGGGACTGGATAGGATGTCTTTCTGCTTTTTATTCTGATACTTGATAATTCCTGCCTCCAGACAGTCCATTTCCATCGTAGGGCATGGCTCGTGTCCGCTTTCAGATTCCTGTGCTTGACCTGGGCCATGGGTGCCAGAGGGATTTGTCTGCACATCTCGCTGTATTTACAAACCTCACGTTCATGTCTTTGGTTTGTCGATTTACATACAAAGCTGAATTGGAGGGCAGCTGCATTAAAATTTCATCTGATTCTTTCTTTCACAAACAGTGACTTGCATTGTGAAACTTCCAGTGGTTTTGTCGTGCCTTGCAAGCTGCGGATCGTACAGCAGGTTCGGTACTCTCAGCAGTAACGCGTCCTCTGCCTGAAGAGGCCACAGATGGCATGTTAATAATACGGGTGATGGATGCAGTATTTGGGGCTCTGTTTTCAGCAATCACCAACTCTTATGCTTGCCAATTTTAGAGATTTTTGCCATCACAATTGTCAATGACCTTAGAAATAAATTTGTTGGTGGGCCCTTGTGAAATACTGCAGCGGGGCCCAGAAGATTCCTGCCAGGTAGGAGCAGCACTGAGCCTATCTGCAGTTTGTGCTGGTGAAATTTAAGTTTTTCCATAGTTACACACCTATGTCCAAACATGTTGTCAGTGTAGATTCACTGCCTTTTAACAGAAGAGACACCACGGACAGTACCTGCCTCTCCGGAGGAGTGGGTTTGGTTGTGGACCCTGGAAGCGTGCCTCCCAGGGGGGCTGGGGGGGATTTCCGAAATTTAATTGGTGTCTGAACTGTAGGACACTCTATCCCAAATGACTGAGAGGTTGGGAGCCTTGAGCCTTGGCTGAAACGTTTCCAGGCCACTTTCCAACTTACTCTCAGGACAAATGAGGGCTGGTTTATTTTTACTTTTCCTTCAGTGTTTTGCTCTTGTTCAGTTTTTATTTTCTATTTTTGCATACTAATTAGGTGCTTGGTTTTTAGTTTGATTTTTATGGCCTACATATTCTCCATGTTTCTCTGGCAACCTGACAGCTGATGGATCCCTTGGGGTTGCTCAGAATTACTTACGATGCAAGCGAGGAAGCAAGACTGTTTTCTTATGGTAGGGCTTTCAAAGGGGAGGAGTGGGCAGGGAATAACTGAAGGCTCATTAAATGCATTTCCGCAGGCTGACCAGTCCTCCCACAGTTCCTTTTTCTTGAAGATCAAGCATTACTTGCAACGGGACAGTTAGTTTATCCTTTGGAAGAGAATGACTGGATGGTGCATGTGCACCTTGGCTGGGAGGATGCTTTTGGGGTGGAGACTGCTCTTCGTGACAGCAAGTGGCGTCTGTATCTTGGGGCAGTTCTGGGTCTCCATCTCTCCCATCGGGAATGGAGGCACAGACCTCTCTAAATAGCGGTACTCGGCCCTGGAACGGGAGAGCGTGCTGTTCCTTACGGTCCGGAGAGGCCAGCCCTTGGTGCCGCTCCCGTTGCTGGAGCCTGCAGGAGCTGAGGTGCAGAGGTCCCTCCCCGGTGGTACCGGCGGGCGATGCCTGGTTGGACATCTGCTCTCAGGGAGGGCGATGGGCACATCAGGGAGCCGGCAGGCTGGAATGCCTATTGAATGTTATAAACCAAGCCTCTTAGCCTGGGTAATCAAAACCAGAATGTAGGTATGTTATGAGAACTGTGCTGAACTTGGCCTGTGGTCCCTCAGTATGTGCAGGCTTTATAGCTTCCAATATCCATTACAAGCTTCAATATTTCCCTATTGATTTTCACTGTTCTGTAACCATTGTATTTTGTCTAATGAAGCAGAAACCAATCTTAGGTCCTTTCCCTTTGTGTAGCTACAGCAATGTGTAAGCTCTGTTTAACTGTTGGCAGGGGGAGCTTACATTTGATTTTTTTTTTTTTCTGTCTCACTGAAGTGGTGGAATTTTAAATAAAAAAGTAAACACATAAAACCTCGATGGGAGATTTTTTTTTTTAAGCCTGGTTCTGGGGATTTTATCTGTTCTCTTCAAATTAGCATTAGCAACTGTTGGTAACCCAGTAAACAGTCTGCCTTTGGAGTCACTGGGATTTTAGTCTTACAAAGCCTAAATATTTAGAAGGAAAAATGCTGAGCTTTTGGGCAAGATTAGAGGAATTTGTGGCTTGCTTTTGTCTGAGTGATCTCACTGGGACAATAGAAGGGCAGTGTCATTAGTGGCACTCTGCAGTTTCCCTGCTTGAGTTGTATGTTCAAGTACTCTGGCAGTCCTTAAAGCTAAAACCGGAGCTGGGCCACGAGCCCGCTGCCTGCGGTGCCGATGCTTTGAGCGCGGAGCTCTGCCTGCAGCCGGGGCCGACCTGGGCTGCCCCAGCGCTGTGCCAGGCTCAGAGACCTCATCCGTCCCTCCGTGGGTATCCTGAGCTGTCGAGTAGCGGCAGGCAGGGAAGTGTTGCCCTTGGGCTGCAATAAACACAGGCAATTGCAGTTGCTGCATCTGTTTCAGAGGCACTTACTCTGACAAAGCACGGAAAGGGCTGCTTGGGGACAGAGCCTGCTCCTCCGCGAGCTCCCCGCGGGGGCACGGCTGCTGACAGAAAGCTTTAGTGCTGCCCGAAGGGGACAGGGGAACCTGAGCTAAATGTGGGCCTTAGCTGGTGCTTTCTCCTGGGAAGGTAACCCCGTCTCTGCCGCAGCAGGGCTTAGCTCCTGCCAGAAGCGGGTGGCAGGTTTTGCTCCCCGGGCGCAGCGGCGCAGCCCTTTGCTAAAGCGTGCAGACCGCAGCAGAGCTGACGCCGGGCTGCCGGGGCCTTGCCCGTATGCAATTAGCCAATACGTAGGCAGCTACCACAAATCTATTAGCTTGCTGCTGTCTTCGTTAAGTGCGCTGGAGAGCTTCTCCTCCATCTGAGGGAAGAGTTCCCTGTGCTGGTCCCCCTTCTCCAGGACAGCGAGGAGGTCAGGTTCACTTGCAGCAAACCTCAGCGTTACCTGCCTGCTCTTGTTACAGGTACTGTAGCAGTTTATAAATATTAAAAGGATTTCTCCCAGAGGCCCTGGCAAAGAACTCTGCTTCTTGTACACGGAGAGAGAGTGCACGCAGGAGGGAAGACTCCCATATCAGCTAACTTCTCCCTGTCCTCGCTCTTTTCAGTGCTCTTATAATAAAGGCTTTGATGGAGCTCAGAAGCATGTAGCGGCGCTGAACGTATAAATATTAAAGCAAACTTTCTACAGCAACTTACCATTCAGATGCTGAATACAAGCTGTTCTGTTTGTTTAGGAAGAAGGGAAAGAATGCGAGAAGGCGGAGGCTGGGAAACACTGTCTAACCAGGCAGTCTGCTCCTGATTTACTAAGATTTGTTCAGCTCCTTGCTTTTGCAGCTCCAAACCTGCTTTTCATTTTTTCTTTTTAAACCATCTTTGAATATGCAGGTTCTGGTGGCAGGAGGAGGGAGCTGGTAGGGGCATGAGAGCTGCCAGCTTTAAATCGAATGTCAGGAAGGAGAGCTGCAGATGAAGTTTTTGGTTCTGTGGTGTTTGGCTGTGTGCATGGATGGGCAAGACCTTGGTCAGGGTCTGGTATCCTCTGTCTGAAGACAAGGAATTTGTAGTTAGATTTGAACTGGTGTGTTTTCTTCCCTATGGGTTAAAAGCACTTGTAGATTGGGGAATTGGTCTCCGCTTGACAAAAATCCTCATTTGGGATGCTTGGACAACAAACAGGTTAAACCCAGGGTTAGGAATGTTTAGCAGTTGTGTAGCAGCCCCTGACCTTCCCTGATGATACTCGGCATTGAAAGGGACTGGGAAAGCTGGTGTTGTCCAGGACTGGTTTAAATTTCTTGGGCTGAGAGAGGCCAGCTGTTGGGATAACAGAGGAGTTGGGAAGAACACCTGGCTTCTAAATGGTTAGAGCCAGGGAACGGGTACTGCCTCGGGGTGCTAGTGTCTGCTTGGGCTTGTGCTGCTTAGTGACGAGAGCAGGACGTTCCTGCTACGGTCTCCGTTTGCTACAAAAGCTTTTAAAGAGGGGTTGGTAGGTGTCCATGGTGCAAAGCTTTAACCCTGGGGATGGGGAGAAAAACCATCAATGCTCCTTGCATAAATTCCCATTCCGTTGTTTGCAGTGGATGCAGATTTAGATTCTGCTGTGGTATCTGCAAGAGAAGGTGCCCATCGCTCGTTAGTATCTCACTCAAAGCCTGTTGTCTGTCTGCTTTCTCCCCCACAGAGTACGCGGAGAACATCGGGGATGGGAAGAACCAGGAGTTTCGGGAGAGCGAGCAGAAGCGGATCCTGGATCTGCTGGAGAATTTCTGAGGACTCGGGGGCCAAATTCTGTGTCTGCCCACAAGGACACGGCATCTGGTTCTCCCTCCTTCTGCTGCCCTCCTCCAGCCTTGATTGCACGATAAAAGTCATGTTTCTATGAAACTGCTTCTGAATGGGATTTTGGAGATATTAAAGATAGTTTGCTTTCTTTTTTTTTTTTTAAATTCCTTGTTTGTTATTTAAGTAGTCTGCTGTGAGTGGGATTGCAGCCGCATACCTTGCGTTAGGGCAGCTCTAGATTTCCACCCCAACCCCAAATCAAACTGCGGCAATCAGTGTGAAACAATGCAACAGTAAAGGCATTAGAGGGAGGATAGAGAGGAAGCCCAGATAGCTCAGAGATTGTTAGCGAGTTATTCTAGCCTGATACGTTAATGAAAACGTACAACGCGCTGCACTGACCTAAACTGGGGAGGCTGAGGCATTGGTGTGTGTCTGGTTCAACTGTTCTGCAGTGGCAGAGGGAAACCAGGAATCAACCACGTTAGCCATTCCTGCTAAATCTTCCCAAAGGTGAGTCAGAATCAAAGGCAAACTTTGGCAGGAGCCAGTCGGCCGTCACCCCTCCTGAAAGGGATGTCGGAGTGAGCCTGTCCAGGTTATACTCAAAACCAAGAGGGGATGTAAGCAATCAATAAAATGCCCAAATTCCACTGATGCCCTTTAGGTCTTGGCTGTGCTTGTTCTGTAGAAAATCAGTATTCTGATTCTTGAACTGGGAGTCTGGCTTTTTATAGCAGCAATAAGTTCACCAATAGGAGAGGGAAAACCCCACTCCTGCAGCCTTTTGCAGGAGCGCTCTGGGAGCTGCAGCAAGACCAAGTGATTTGCCTCTGACCGACTTACTGATTGCGGTGGAACAGACCGCAGCTCATTTTTCTGTTACCCTTCTGCACTTGCAGTGTAATTTCAGATGTCAGCGTGCCAAACCCCACTGCTTCTCCGAGCAGTGACTCCCAGCTGGGACAAGAAGGAGCTGAGAATATTTTCCCGCATCCTCTTTTCTTCTGCTAAAGTTAATGACTGTCATCGCAAAACATCGCAGCTCCAGCAAGCTGGGCCTTGCCTAATTTAGAGAGATTTGCATGCTGGCAGCATTCATTTTTTATCTCCAAGAAAAATGCATTGTCAGGGAAGCTTAAAGGCTTCCTTCAATCATGACTGCGTAGGCTCTGCTGGCCTGGGTGCTATCAAACACTGTTATTCAGGGGATCAACATGGAAGTCATGGTTTCAGCAGCCACAAAAAGCTGCAAAAATACATCTCTGGTGCAGAACTTGTTTGAATTCCTCGTTTCTTTCTTCTATTTTCAACCCACTTTCTTAAAGGTGTTTTTTCCTTAATCTTTCAGATGTGTTTAGTTTTTTTACTTTGCTTGAGTCTGGGAATTGTTCCCTTTCCACACCACAGGCAGTGGATTTGTGGGCAAAGCTGCTCTCTGGTTTTCCTCCTGGCAGATGATCTGCTGTGTCCCGTCTCGTGAGAAGCCGAGGAGAAAGGGAGGAGGTGTGAGGAAGGAGGTTTGAGGCAGAGCAGAGGGGAACTTAATGAACGTGAAACAGCTTTGACTGAAAAGTAGTGGCCGTGTATCTGGCGGGGAAGAGGGCAGGGAGGATCTTGAAAATAGTACTATAAACTGCTTGAGTGCAAGGTAAGGGTTTGGTTTTTTTTTTTTTAAAATCTAAATGTACCGTCTTTAATCCAATTTCACTCGATTTGCTGCACACGTGCGCATGTGTGTGGTCATTTCGGTGCACGGTTAGTGAGCTGGTGCGCGTGTGCGGTGCACGATCGCGGCTCTGAGTCGGCTCCTCTCAGATGGGGAAAATCTCCAGCGGCGTCTGGCGGCAGCGAAAACCCCTCTCCCGTGTTGCTGCTTCGGCTGGGCTTCTGCTTTCAGAAAGCAAATTTCTCCTCCTCTACCATTTCCATTCTAGATGCGTTAGCTGGGTTACCAAACATGGAGACTCTGGGCTGGAAATCATTCCCTGCTCTGATGGCTGGCCGGCTCGCTTTCCGGGAGCGGTGCTGCTGGAGGGAGCTCAGGCTGCTCGTAATGAATGTTCCTCTTGTATAAGACAGCTTTTCTTTGACTGGGGTTTTTTTTTTCCCTTTTTGTAATTTGTTAGCTCTTCAAAGCGCTTCCCCAAATCCTTTAAGTCCCTGGGTAGTTCACTGAGAGAATCGGCACTGAGGCAGTGGTGGTTTAACGTGGCGCGTCCCCCGCGGTGGCGCGGGGTGCTGCTGCTTCGGCTGGGCTGAGCGCCGCTCTTGGAGCGGGCGTGCGCGCTAGGGACGAGCCCGAGCTTTAACGACTCTCGCCGGGCTGTTTCAGGGTACTTTTCCTCTGGGTTTTTTCACTTGCTCGGTGTCGGTGGCTGCCGCGGTGGGTTGTGCCAGCGGACGCTTGCTGTGAGTATTCGCGCCAAGGGGCGGGGTGGAAGAACCCAAGGCTTCGTGCCGCGGCGTGTGGGTTCGCTGGACGGCTGCGATGGCAGCGGCAGCTCCTGTGCTGGTGGACGGGCTGGCCTTGGGAGAAGGAACACTGCGGAGGAGCGTTTTCACTTTTTTCCTTCCTGAGCCGAAGGAGATATTTGTGGGGATTAAAAAAAGGTAAAATGCCCGTGCCTACCTGAGCACAGCCCAACCATCGCGTGCGTCTGTGATAGATAAGGATGCTCCAGATGTTGCTGAGGAATTAGCACAGAGCTTGTTATTGCAAGTCAGGCTTTTACAAGATGGATGATGAATTATTCTCTCCTCCTAATTTCCAAACTCTTTCAGAGGAAGGAACCCCACTGCAGAGAAGTCAGGATCCTCTGCCTGGCAGTCCCGGTGCACCGGAGGGACTGAAGGCAGCTCCCTGCCCCGTCTGGGACGTATGAAACCCGTTATCTGTACAAAACCCTGGTAAAGCATAAAAACCCCCTTTGGCATCCCCAGGGCCCGATGGGTGTTGGTGAGCGGGGGTGCTGCGTCGGGGTCTGGCTCTCCAGCCTCCCAGGCCGGCACGGGCGGGCGATCGGAGCCCCCCGCTCCCAGCGCCGTCCCTATCCACGGCTGGGAGATGGGCTTGGAGAAATCCCTGCTCCGTAAATGTTTTTAGCAGGTAAATAACGAAATTTGGTGAGGAGAGGGAGGTGCACTGGAAAAGGGTGATGACCAATTTTAAAATTTATTTTAATTTTAATTTTTATTTAAATTTTTTTAATTTTAAAATTAATTTTAAAATTTTAATTTATTACTCGTGATCTTGGTTCGGGCCTGGGGGAGCGGAGCTGCTCTCTCAGAAGCAGGTTTTATCCGTGGGGCGCCTGGGGCAGGGAGGGTGCTTCGTGCCTCTCCTGCGGTCGGGGGAGCCTTCGGCACCCGGCACCGCCGTGCACCTCTGCCCCAACCGGGAGCACCGCTGCCGGGCGACGCCGGATCCCCTGCCTTGGTCCTTGGCATGGGCTGGGTGCCCACCTGGGCCCGCTGTTATTAATTAAGATAATTATTCAGCTTAATGTGCTGCTGCAGGCCAGCGCATTTCTGCTGTAACGCTGAGCAGTGCGGAAAAGCCTTGGAGGTGTGAGGACGGGCGCCGTGAGCCTTGGCAGCTGTGGAGAATGTTGTTGCTGTAATTGGGGGAGGATTAAAGGGTTGAGCTAATAACAGTGCATTTTCCTAATGGGCATTTGTAGGTTGTGGACAGTGGGGTTTGTTCCCTGCTTTAACCCCTTCTGATTTTTTTGACCCTGAGTTTCAGTCCAGGGGAGCAGCAGCATCACTTGGATTTTGGGCTAAATGTTTTTTGGGAGCGGGGCGAGGGAGCGGCGCAGACCCCAGGCAGCGCCCGGCGGGCTCCGAGCTGCTGGAGGCAATGGCGGGGACATCTCGCGAGGCGACAGGAACCGGGTGGCTTTGGTTCATCGGTGAGCCCTCGGCACGTCAAGCCACGCGTTCCCTCCCCTGCCCGCTCCGAGGCGGCCGTGTGCCGGCGGCGCCGCGTGGGACACGAGGCAGCCCCGAGGGCTCGGGGCGGTGGGACAGCTCGCGCTCGGGAGAGGCTGAAGCCTTCCCAAGGCAGGGATGGCCGGGGCGCGGCTGGGAAGAGCCCCGATGGGCGCTTTGGGCAGGACGCGGGGCTGATGCACCCGCTGCCGCCCGTGCTCTGCGTGCCGGGCTGGGCTGCGGCGCGGAGGCAGCGGAGCGTGCGGGGAGAGAGACCAATATTCGTCGCACCTCTCGTTGGGTCATGTTTTCTTGTCTCTGATTGTAAACAGATTTGACTAAAGAGGTAAATTAGAAGTTAATTAGAGGGAACATGATTGATGAGGCACTCTGGTGATGGGGAGGTAGGAAACTTGCACTGAGAGAAAGGAGAGGGGAGGGCGTTGTGCAGCAGGAGTCACCCTTTGCCCCCAGTGCTCCCCAGTGCTCCCCAGTGCTCCCCAGTGCTCCCCAGTGCTCCCCAGTGCCCTTTGCCCCAGTGCTCCCCAGTGCTCCCCAGTGCTCCCCAGTGCTCCCCAGTGCTCCCCAGTGCTCCCCAGTGCCCTTTGCCCCAGTGCTCCCCCTTCCTGCCGCAGCGGGGCCCCGGGACGCGGTGTGGGGATCTGCTCCCCCCGGGAAGCTGCTTCAGGAGGGGATGCGAGCCCGTCACCTGGCATCTGGGCTCTGCCAGGGCGCTGAGCCGGGTCGCGATCCGGGTGCACGAGGCTGCTGAGCGCTAGTGGAGGATTTGGAACGCGGGAGAGCAGCGAGGGCCGGGGGAGAGGCTGTCCCCAGTTTGCAGGGCCATCGGCCTCCTCTGCGCTCCGTGCGGGGTTTGCCCAGGCCGGGTCCGGGCTCGGCTGGGGCTGGGGCGAGTCCTGGGGAGCCGGCGCGGGGAGGGACGGCGGAGGGATGGTTCCACCAGCCCCGTGGTGCGGAACGGGGTGGGAGCCCCAGTGCAGGCGGCCGGCGGCGCCGGGGAAGGCGTCAGACCCCAGCTGCAGAAGCGCTGGGTTCCTCGCGGCGGGAGCCGGCGGCACTTCCCGGCGGCCGCAGGAGACCGGCACCGTCCTTGCCGCGTGTCTGAATCCATCTTCAGCTCCGCTGCCGGCTGAGCCTCTCTAAATGGGGAGAAATGAGTGCAAATCATGACTGAGGAATATCTCTTGGCATCCCGGCAGAGAGACCCAGGCTGCACTGAATACGAGACACTGTCAAAATAGGGAAACAAACCTTCAGCAGCACAAATCAGTCACTTTACCTATTGATTTTTTTTTTTTTTTTTAAATAATTTCTTTCTTTTAAGACCTGGGTTTTAGGGAAGGCTTTTCTCACATGGCAGTAAATAATTTGGAGGGGGAAGGGGTGGTTGGTTTGGGGTTTTGTTGTTGTGGGTTTGGTTTTGGGTTGATTTTTTTTTTTTTTTAAACATTTGATTTCTTTGGTCCTTAAAACAATGGTTTGGAAAGAGGGAACTGCTGCCACAATGATTGACACCTGTGACAGCACTTCTCTCCGTCGGGAACCTGATGGTGGGTTCTGCGAAGGAGGAAGGAGTTAATGGACTGGAAATGGGCATGAATTGTTCTCCGAAGAAATAATTCTTTTCAAGTAATTTTCTTCTGAATTTTATGCTTTGGATAAGCTTGCCCTGCGCGGGGGTGGCTCTGGGCAGAGCCCTGTGACTCCCGAAGCCCTTACGCGGTGGTGGAGGATCCCACCGCCTTCCCCCGCGCTGCGCCGGGACCCCCGGGGCTTCCCGGAGCCGGGCAGGGGGACGGAGCCGACGCGTTTCCGTGCCCCAGGGACGCTCTGGCCCCGGTGCTCTCCCAGCTGGGTCGTGCCGCCGGGAAGGGCTGTGCCGGTAGTGGCACAAGGAGCCCGCGGCGGTGCTGGAGGCTGAACCCGGCGGCTGCTGTGTCTGGGCAGGGTTCCCTCCATACCCAAAGCCCTCTCCCGGGCCTGCCTCCCTGCGTGATTTGATTTAATTTTTATTATTTGCTTGTTGTTCCGGTGTGGTCGGGCTGTGTTTGCTCACCTGAGCTCCCACCCCGCTGCCTCCCTGGCTGCTTCTCTACGTCGGGGGTTTCCGAACGGGCGCTGTCTCCGTGGCTTATTGCGCCCGGGATGATTTGTGGCGGAGAAGGTTGTAGTGTTGGATGTCGGTAGCGTTGTTTTCCTGCAGCGCACGCAGACCTTTGCAAATAATCTAATAATGCAGGAATGTCAAACTTCAGCCGTGGAAGGAAATCCTTTTATACAGGGATTGTCAAGTCTCTAAACAAGTATCAGAAATGAGCTCGTATCAATGTGGAGGGTGTTTATTCTGCCCGTCAGAGAGATGAACAACCCAATCCACTCTCCCAGGCGGCCGCGGGCTCGAGCGTTGGCTCACGGACCTCGGGAGAGCTCCGAGCCCGGCCCTGCAGCTCATGGGGCTGGGGGTGCAGGACTGGCCGCCCTCGGGGAGCGGCGGGGGCGAGAGCAGCGGCGGGCAGGCAGCGGGGGCCGGAGGGCAAACATCCCGCCGAGCCCCCGAGCAGGGGTGCTGCGCCTTGGGGTGCCCCCGCACGAGCCCTTAGAAAGGTGAATTTCGAAATAATGCACAAGGCAAGCCTCAGCGCTTCAGTAGCCGTGGGGGTTTTTTTGGTTGGTTGTTGGTTTTTTCCTTCCTTAAGGAAAGCCTTAAGCTGAAGATGCAGTTGCTGGGTAGCTCTGCTGCCGAAAGAAAGCGCGGGGTCTGGATTGCGTCAGAAGGAACATGAGCGGCACTTCCTTGCCCGCAGGAAGGACTGACCCCATCTCGCCTTGGTGCTGGGGGTTCCTGGGGAGTGCTGGGCCAGGGCTGCGCCCCGGCGAGGGGATCCTCCCGCCTGCCCCGGGGATCTGGGTCCTCCCGGGGCCCGGTCAGGGCGATCCCCTGGGAGGTGCCACTGATGTGGCTGGGCCCCCCCTTGCAACCTCTCCTCCAGCTCTTCGGAGCTTCACTGCAACCTGCAGCGCCGCGGGCTCGCCTTTGCTGCCCAGCAGATGGGCATCGCAGGGAAAGCATGGGCGCGTGAGCTGCGATCGCGGCGGATGCGGTGCCGCCGGGGTCTTTCTGGTGTTGCTGCGTGGAAACGGCCGCTGGATTCCCCCCCTCTTGCAGATGCCGATCCTGAGCAGAACCAACGGCACAAGCGAAATGAAGCGGTCGGCAGAAAACCCGGCGCTAACGGAGATAAGGAACGTTTCATCCTTGAGAGCGAGTCCCCGGGCACATTCGGCTGGAACAGGAGCCCTGCAAGGGAGGTGCCAGCTATGTCAGAGCAATAGCGAGTGTGCAGATAAGGGACCTCGTTACGCGGCGAGCGCCGGCGTCTCTCTGGTCCGGGAGCTGCTGGCTCTGCTCTCGCTTCTGTGTGCGAGCGACCTTCCCTCCTATCCCTGTCAGACACACAGGGGTTCATCAGGGCTGCGTGGCTGCAACAGCAGACAGCATCTGCTCTGGGCCTTTTCACTGGTGAATTAAAATTGAGGAGGAAAATGAAACGTTCCAAGTGCGCCCGAGACGCGCGGGTGCTTGGCTCTTCCCCTTCCCCGCCTGCTCGGTGTCCATTTGTCATCCCGCTCTGGTGGCAGAAAATCAGCTGGAAATGGGACTTAATTCAGGCTCTGTACCTGGAGGTGTTCCCAGCTCCAAGAGGAATTTATGCTCTCTTTGCTTCCTCGGGGCGTGATTTAAATCTCCCTGAAGACCCCGGCAGGTTTCAGCCCTCGAGTGCAGCCCCGCAGCCTCAGCGCTCGCTGTCCTGCCCGGCTGGGGGGGCCGTGCCGCCCCTCGGGACGGGGGCGCGGGAGCTGGGCTCGGGACGGGGACCCGTGCCCGGGACACACGGTCCCCGCTGGGTGACACCCCTGGCTCCGGCCGCACCCGCGGGTGGGTGCTTCGCAAAGTGGGGGTGTCGGGTCTGAGGGGGTACCGTCTGTAGGCACCGTTTCAGCCTGGGCCCGTGCAGGTCCCCAGGGACCCCAGGGCACGCAGCGGCCGCGAGAGCGTGCTGCCCGAACCGCGGGGCTCGCTCGTGCTTGGCCTTCGCTGCTCTTTCCTGCTGCAGCTGACCCTGTACCTGAGCCCCGTGTTTTGGTGCACGCGTGTTTTGGTGCACGCGTGCCTCTGGGCGATCGGATGCTTTTCCTTCGCTCAGGATCCAGCCCGGAGCCGCTCCCCGGAGGCAGCTGTAGTTGCTCGCTGGTCCCGGCCGGGGGGGCCGCGCTCCACCATCGCGGGGGGGCGGCTGGAGCCCGCTGCGGCCCACGGCAAGGGTCTCTGTGCTCAGAGCACGGAGCCCATCCCTGGGACCCCGCTGCGATGGTTGGGTGCGGGGGCTGCCCCCCCCGGGCGCAGCGGCTGGTGCCTCCCAAGCTCCTCCAGCATCCTCCCGCTCCTTCCCAGTGCCGAGTGCCTGCCGCCGGCTTCCGGGAGCTTTCCCTTGGGAAGCCCGGAGCCCTTCACTGCTGTCCGAAAGTGGGACCCTCTGAACCCAACCAGCCACGGCCGCCGGGCGCCCGGGTCCCCCATTACCGCTGCTCCCTCCTTCCCGCAGCTTTTAACGATAGAGGGAGTAATGAACTTGGGCAGAGATCAATGCTCTCTGCTCTGATCCGGGCTTTATTCTGACATGCGGAAAACACCGCAGCAGCTAGAACTTTTTTAAAACTATTGATTTGTAACGCAGGTACGAGACGGTGCGGCTCCAGCAGTCGTGCGCGGGGCCCTCCCCCAGTCGGGGGACCCTGCCTCGCGGGGCGGTGGTGTGAAAAATGCTCCTGCTCTTTCTGCTGGAGGAACCCTGGTGAGGGAAGGGCGAAGAAATACAGTTTGCATTTTCAAGTCCAGTTTAAAGAATCTCTTTGTAGCAAGCATCTGTCATCTCATGGCAGAAAACACCTGAAATAATCTGATTTTTACCGTTTAGCTAGAGAGCAAATATCCTTCAGATTGCTATGTAGCGCACAGATAATATCGGGTGAGTGAAGTCTGCATCTGTGCCTCCCCTTCAGCGATGAAGCTTGGTGTTTAGGGTGGAGATACGCTGCCTCCAGGCTCCTTTTTATGTTTTTAGACTTTTCGAAATAGCTGTATAAACCGCATAGGTCACGGCGCCACGGTTCCGACCTGCTGCAAGGCGCGGGTTTGGGCAGGCGCTGGCGGTGGCACCGGATTTGGCCTCGAGCTTCACGCAGCCGAAGGCAGATCGGGATCTCGCCCTGTGCGCTCAACGCTGCTTGCGGCAGAGGCGTTGCCGTTCCCAGCCTGGCAGGGGGGTGTGCGGAGCCCCCTTCCCCCTGCCGGGAGGGCTGATTTTGGGAGCTCCCTGCCTGGTTGCGCTGCGCTGGCCAGGCCCCGGGGGCGGCTCTGAGCCCACGCCTGCCCAGGCCCCGGGATTTTCATTTTGAGACGGATGTGGGGCAGCGATCCCCGGCACACGCGGGGGGGTTGCACCTTTGCTCGTCCCTTAACGTTTAAAAACCGGGAGCCGGACCCCAGCCACGTCCGTGTGGCGGGGGGGGGTGGGTGTCCCGGCTCCCGTCCCCGCTCCCGGGGCTGCAGCGGGGAGCAGGCGAGGGTGCAGGAGCCGCGCACCCCCCCGAGTGCCCCAGCATCTCCCTTGCGTGGGAGCCGTGGCTTTCCCGGGGGGGTCACGGGCGTCCACCGGCCCCGCTTCCCGCGCCGCCCGGGGGGTGAAACGGGGGCGGTGGGCACCGCATCCCCCGGGAATCGCCTCACGGGCACCGCATCCCCCGGGAATGCCCCCACGGGCACCGCATCCCACGGGCACCGCATCCCACGGGCACCGCACCCCCCCGCAGGTGCCCCGGCCGCGGCGGGCGCTGTCCCGGGTGCTGAAGCCGGGACCGGCGGTGCCCGGGGGTCGCGGGGGCCGGGGTCCCTTCCTGCTGTGGGCCCCGTGGGTGCGGGCAGGGCGGTGCGTGGGGTCTCGCGGTCCTGAGGTGGGGGGGTCCCGACAGGGCGGTGTTTGGGGTCTCGCGTGGGCACGGTGGTCCCGGGGGTCCCGGCAGGGCGGTGCGTGGGGTCTCGGGGTCCGGGGGGGTCCCGGCAGGGCGGTGCGTGGGGTCTCGGGGTCCCGGGGGTCCCGGCAGGGCGGTGCGTGGGGTCTGCGTGGGCACGGTGGTCCCGGGGGGTCCCGGCAGGGCGGTGCGTGGGGTCTCGGGGTCCCGGGGGTCCCGGCAGGGCGGTGCGTGGGGTCTCGGGGTCCGGGGGGGTCCCGGCAGGGCGGTGCGTGGGGTCTCGGGGTCCCGGGGGTCCCGGCAGGGCGGTGCGTGGGGTCTGCGTGGGCACGGTGGTCCCGGGGGGTCCCGGCAGGGCGGTGCGTGGGGTCTCGGGGTCCCGGGGGTCCCGGCAGGGCGGTGCGTGGGGTCTCGGGGTCCCGGGGGTCCCGGCCCCGCCCCGCGCAGTTGAAGAATGAACCGTGGGAAAAAACTTTGGGGGTGTGCGCGGGGCCGGGATCCCTCCGCCGGGCGGGGGAGGCTCCGGGCGAGCCGCGGCACCGCCTCGCCGCGCGGCGCCCTCCGCGCGAGGGAAGAGCTCCGCAGCGCGGCGGCGCCGGGACCGCGGCGCAGCCCCGGGGACAGGGCTCGGCCCGGCGGCGCCGCCGCCCCCGGGACGGACGCGCCCGCGGCAAGATGGGCGCCCTGGCCCTGGCCCTGGGGATTCTCCAGTACCTGGGGCTCTACCTGCAGCTCGGCGCCGCCTCCCGGCACCCCCCGTGGGACGCCCCGGCGGCGGGCAGCGGTGAGCGCGGGCAGCGGGGCGGGCGGCGGCCGGGGCGGCGGCCGGGCTGCGGGGCTGCGGGGGCGGGGTGGGGGGCGGCTGCGCTCGGAGCGCTCCCGGGGCTGGGTGCCCCCCCCACCCGGTGCCGGTCCCCCCGGTGCCGGTCCCCCCGGTGCCGGTCCCCGGCCGTCTGGTCACTCCGGCGGTGGGAGGGGGGGGGGTCCCGGTGCCCGCGGCGGCGCTGGGCTCGGCCGCCGTGGGCAGCACCGCGTCGCGGTCCGTGGCGCCGGCGGCTCCGGGAGCGGGGGGCGGCCCGGCCGAGCTGGGGCTGGGCTCCGCCGCTCCCGTCCCTGGGGCCCGGGGGGGTTTGCACGGTGCGTCCCGGTGCAGCGCCGTGCAAGCGTGCAGCGCCGTGCATCCCCGTGCAAGCGTGCATCTCCGTGCAGCCCCGTGCAAGCGTGCATCTCCGTGCAAGCGTGCATCCCCGTGCATCTCCGTGCAAGCGTGCATCCCCATGCAGTGCCGTGCAAGCGTACATCCCCGTGCAAGTGTGCATCCCCGTGCATCCCTGTGCAAGCACACAGCCCCGTGCAAGTGTGCAGCCCCGTGCGCTGCCGCACACCCGTGGCAGTGGGAGCGACCCTTCCGTGGGTGCAGCGAGGCTCCCCGCCCGCCCGCCGCCCCCCGCTTGAAGCGGCTTCGCGGGGGCTGGGGAAGGGGAAGCTGCTTCTGCAGCCCCCTGCGAACAACGTCTGTCCTGGCGTGGGGGCAGTTCCCACCCACGGAGCCCCTCGGAGGAGAGCGCCGAGACCCTCCTTGCGCTCTGCGGGGTGACACGGGTGGGTTTAAGTCTGAGCCCGAGGAGCGACTGCGGGCGCATGCCGGGTGCCCGCACCGCAGCCGTTCCCCGCACGCCGCGCCGGAGCTCCCGGTGTGCGGAGGGCAGCCGCGCTCTGCCCCGAGGAGCCTGCAGGCACGGGCAGCCTCGGGGCCGTGCCGGTGCCGGTGCCGGTGCTGGTGCACGGCGTCCTGCGGCGATGCGGTGCGTGGGCTGGTGGGTGCCTGCCTGCGCGGGGAAGGGGTGCTCGGCCTTTGCGTGGGGGGGATAAAGGCAGGAGGGTTTCCGGACCTGCCAGCCTGGCGTGCCGGAAGGAGATGTGGGCGAAGAGCCTCCATTAGCCGCTGCCGCTCCCCTCAGAAATTCAGCAATAGGCAAATAAATAGTGAAATGGTCGCTGTGAGGGAGCAGGGAGCCACGGAGAAGAAATATTCTGGGAGGGCGAGTGCACTTCGGAGCCACATTACGGCTTGCTACTACGAGCAGTTCTGCAGCAACTCACTTAATCACAACAGAAACCTTTATTAACGATACTGAAAAGCAGTGAGTAAGTGGGTCATGTATAATAAGCCATTTGTGTTCAGTAGGTGAATACCAATTTGATAAAAGCTGTGTGTGCTGAAAACCTGTATAAATTGCTGTTTAGCAGATCGGAGATTGATCATTTCATTACTCGCCGGTGCAGCTTTCCCTCCGCACCGCGAGAGCCCGGCGGGTCAGGGGCGCGGAGCAGGAGAGGGGCCAGGGCCGACGGATGATCTTAAAGGTCTTTTCCAACCTAAACAATTCTATGGCGGGGTGGATTTGGCCGCGGCCGGCGGGGCGGGCAGGTCCTGCCAGGCTCTGCCCGCAGCAGGCAGCGCCCGGAGCTCGCCGCCATCTCTGCCCGGTGCAGGCGGCCCGGAGGAGCCTCCGCTGCGCTGCGAGGGTCTGGCACAGCCCGGGAGCGCCTTCGCTGTTGTCTTTAACTTGTCCGCAGCGGATGCAGCGAGGGAGTTGAGCGGGAGCAGGGCGTGCTCCGCAGGCGTCGGCGGGCGCCTGTGGCACCTCTCGGGGTGCGGGCAGCTCCCCCAGCCTGCCTCCCGGAGCCGTGTGCCTCCGCTCACATGGCAGCCGGCGCTGCTCGGGGAGGGAGAAAGTCTCAGCCAAAGAAAGTCCTTTCCCTGCCCTCCCAGCAAAGGCTCTGCCTCGAGCGAGGATGGAGCGAGGGGCAGCTCCGTCTGCCCCGCTGCCCCCAGGAGAGCGCCCGCGACGCCGGATCCCCCCTCGCCATCCCTCCCCTACCCACGGCGCTGCCTCTCCCCTCCTCTCCCCTCCTCTCCTCTCCTCAGGCTGGCGCCTTCAATTATTCATGCCCCCCGTTGCAGACAGCCTGTGCATGCTGGGCCGGTGCCATCGGCTTTCAAACCGGCGCTAGCTGGGGAGCTCCAGCCGCCTTCCCAGCCTGCCGGCTCCCGGCACCGTTCGGTGAGCAGCTTGCGTTCCCGAGGAGGAGAAGCCCGGCTCCTTCCTTGCATCGTTTGCAAGCGTCAGTGCCTCACCGTCAACAAAGCGGCTGTTGAAGGGCTGAAGGCTGGAGGGAGCGGTGCCCCGGCTCCCTGGGGTGCTGCCCTTCTCCTTTCTCACACACCCCGATGATTATTCTATCAATTACTTTCATAAACACTTTGCATTCTGCCGGATTTTTTCATGCTTCCTGATGGGAATTCTCCACCCGATGTGTTTTTCCTGCTGCTGTTCGTGCAGTCATTCAACGCAATTACTTCTGACACCTCTCCTCATCAAATGTCTGTGCTTTCTTTTCCCTTGAAGAAGCTGACAGACGATGGGCCAGACACTGGGAATTATTACGTTAGGACAGTGACAGCTAATTTTAATCATAACGTTCCCTGGGAGCGAGGCAGGAAATCGAGCAAACAGCCGGTGCGGCTGCGCGCGGTCCCGGAGCCGTGGGCAGCGCGGCGGTGCCGGGGCAGGGACCGGTGACCCGGAGGGGGCCGGGGAGCTGGCGGCTCCGCTTCCTTCCCTGCTTCGGCGGCTGCCGCTGCCGGGGCTGGGTGGGCACCCGGGTGGGGACTTGGTCGGGTGCTCTCCCCGTCGCGGGTGCTCTGGGATTTTGGTTCATGGTGCGAGAAGGACCCGTGCGCCTCCGGGACGGACAGCCCTTCCTCGCCCCATCCGCCGACGGCTCTGCCTGTGTCCGGGCTCCTCTTCATGGTGGCCGTTTCCCGTCGGCAGGGTTAGCTCCCGCCTGGCTGCCCCCTCGGCGTGCGGCCGGGCACCGGGGCCGTCGGCTGGGCTCGGCTGTGCCGGCGTTGGTGCCTCGCACCACGTGCTCTGCGTGGAGCGGCTCCGGGACGAGCCCACCGGCCGCGGGGCAGGCGGAGCCGGGCAGGAGGGTGCTGTGCCCGTGAGCACCAGGCACCGACGGCTCGGTGGGACAGGCGCCGGCACCGTGGGCAGCGCTCTGCGGTGGCTGCCGGTGCCAATCGCTCGTGTTTTGGGTGCTGGGTGTGAGCCCGGCGGGGCTGATCTCCGGCGGAGCAGAGCTCCCGTCTGCCTCATCCCAGCTCCCGCCCGCTGCCGGGCGCCCTGCCTGCTGGGAATCATCCCCTGGCAGACAGCAGCACCAAAGTGCGTGGCGGCTGCGGGGCGGCTGCGAAGCGCCACTGAGGGTCCCGCCGGGAGCCGTCGTAACAGGCCATTTTCGGCTTTGCTACTTACGCTATCAAATAACTGCTCCTCCTCGGTCCCCTCGGGAGGGAATTGCCTGAGAGCCACGACTCCCTGGGAGCCAGCCGGGAGCAGCGAGTCCCCTTGCCTGCGGAAAGCTCCTCGTAGCCGGCGCCGGGCTGGGGGAAGGTTCTCGCCGCTGGCATCTCTTCTGCCGCGGCGGTGAGACCTGGGCAGCGGGGAGGCTGCTGGAGGGCAGGAGCCGAGGGGCAGCCCAGCTGTAATGGTTCACTGTTAGAAACGCTCGCAGGTTTCAAGGTTAATTCCAGCTCCCTGGCAAGGTGAGCTCTGGCCTGATCGCAATCACCAAATTAGCTGGATTTCTTTTTTTTTTTTGCTTTTAATTTATGCTGCAAATTTGAGCTAATTCTGCTGCTAATATGACAGTAAGTAGGGGCAGAGAAATGGCGCTCCCATTCCCAGCGTGCCGGCGGGAGCCCTCCCGTCCCTGGCTGGCGTTGGCGGTGCTCCAGCCCGGGGCTTCCCTTGGAAAGGGCAACTGCGGGATCGCCGGCGGAGAGCAGCGCTCCCGCCGCGCCGGGGCCAGGCTGCGAGCGGCTCGGCACCGGCCGGGCGCTCGCCGGGCCAGCACCCGCCAGCAGAGCCGGGAGCTGCCCGAGTGCGTCTGTGACCAAATCTGTCCCCGGCTCCAGCCCCGGCCCTCGTCCCGTCCCTGCCGGCCGCTCGCTGCCGAAGCCCTTTGCCCCGGCACAGCTGCTGGAGTCGGAGCTGCCTGCCCTGCTCTCGCCGGTGACGCCGGCCGTTGCGCCGCTGTGTTTGTGCATCGGTTTGTGGCCGCGATGTGTTTTTGGTGACCCGGGGTCGGCATCCCTGCTCGCAGGCTTGTCGGGGGAGATTCATTCACAGATGTTAATGGGCAGATGGGAAGAGGAGGGAGGTTTTAGCCCAACCTGCGCAGCAGATGCCGGCAGCCCTCGTGTCCCTGCCGCGGCGACAGCGTGGGCCTGGTGCAGCCAGCGCGCCGGAGCGGTACGCGGGCTTCTGCTCCCGGGTCCGTCCCAGGGGATGCCTCCTGTGCCTCCTGCATGGGCAGCCGCGCCGAGGGGTGGAGCGGCCCCGCGGCACCCAGGAGGGTCTGTCCCTCCCCGGGCTACTGCCTGGTGCACGTGCCGGAATGCGCCGTGGGCGCCCTTGCTGCCGGCTGGACACGGGTGCCTCTGCAGCCCGGACCATCCCTCGCCATCAGCCGGGAGGGGACGCAGGTGCCTGGGGAGAGGAAGGCGCCGTCGGCTGCGGTTGCTGTCAGATGCGTTTGCTTTTCCCGCAGCGGTGCAGACGCGCGGGGCGGCGCAAACCCAGCGGGTTGGAGAGCCAGCCCCACGCCGGGGATGCACTGCAGGGTTTGCATGGACTTGCCAGTGGACAGGAGCGGGAGCGGGAGTGGGAGCAGGAGCAGGAGCAGGAGCGGGAGCAGGCCCTCAGCGGCCGTTCCCGGGGAAGGCTGAGCACTGCTGACAGCCCTGGTGCCGAGCTGGAGAGCGTGGGGACGGTGGGGATGGGAGGTACGGGGGGACACGGCTGTCTCAGCAGCTCTACAGGGTCCCCTCCGTGGGATCTCCATGCATGTGCTCTGCAGCTGGCAGGGCTCGGCTCGGCTCTCCTGGCAGCACCGGCTGCTTTCTCCTGCCTCTCGTTTTGCCCCGTGGTGGCGGGCACCGAGCGGTTGCCGGGACGTGGCTGCTGACTCTGCTCGTGGCCAGGCTCCATCAGAGCTGCCGGCAGCATGCCTTCGGCTGGGGTTGGGGTGCCCCTGGCCCCGGCGCGCACCCGGGGCTGCAGCGGCCCCGTCCAGGGCTGGTTCCCTTCCCGCCGCGTCTCACGGCACGCTCCTGCTGCCGGGGCGCGGGGAGGGGGCCGCCGAGGGAGCGGATGACGGCAGTGCGAGGCTGAGCCGGCAATCAGTCCTCCGAGTGTCTTGACTCACCGAACCACAATAAACCATGAATTATGACTGGGAGCTTTGTGAAGGGAAGAATAAGCCACACTTGATCACAGCCCACAGCATAACAGCGGCAGCCGGAGGGAGGGGTGAGGGGTGGCAGAGGCTGCTCCGGCGGCACGGTCCTGCACCCACCGGGGCTCCTGCTGCCCCGGGCCGGGGGCTTCCCAGCCGCCCCCAGCCCCTGTCCCTGCCCGGTGCAGGACGGAGCCAGCCCCCGTCACCGCCGCCCGCCCGGCACGTGCCGCCCCTCCGGCCCGGCTGCGGCGCTGGCAAGGGGCTCCTGCTCGGTTAGGCAGAGAAAAGCGTCTGATTGACCAGTGCTGTGATGGTTCAGTGGGGTAAACAGCTCACAGAGCAAGTGCGAGCGCTAACTAGGTGATTAACATGCATTTGCAAATGTCCAGTACATATTTAATCGCCCTCCAGTACACGTTTACACAAACATTAACCTGTCCGCGTGCCCACGTCGCTGTTTAAGCCGCGGCCGTCCCAGCAGCCGGCGGCTGGTGCCTTGCGTGGGCCGTGGCGGGGGGCCGGGAAGGCCAGCGTGGCTCCTTGCAGGGCTCCACCAAAACCGCCGGCAGCGGGCAGGGTCCTGGCCAGGCTCCCGGGGGCTGCGTGGCCTCGTGTGCTCCGCAGGGCAGGGATGGGGGGGATGCTGGGGGACGGGGCAGGGGATGGGGCAGGGGGACAGGGGTCCCGCGGGTCGTTTCCAGGTTCCCGGGGCGATGCACGGCCTGGCCTTGCCCCCGGCACGGGGCAGGGGGGGCCCCCCCTTCCCGCTGCCCGCCGGCTGCCGGCAGCCCTCCTGCCCGTGCCGAGCAGGGGCCGTGGTAATGAATCTTGCCCACCGTGGGGAGGGAGCGCGGCAGCCTGTATATCTCCGGTTTATGAGAGCACCAAGCTGTCCCAGCAGGCGTTTTCAATTCCGTTTATCTGTGTTTCCCCATTGAGTTCATTTTATTTCCCCTGATTTTTGTTTCCTGGAAGATTTATTGATCCTGATTTTCTCAGTTTATGACAGGTAGCAGGCCATAAAGCATGCGGAGCAGCCAGCCCGTCACCGGCCCCCTCCCTTCTGCCGGGAGGACGCAGCACCAATGTCAGCGGCGGCGAGAGGGATGGTGCTGGGCGATGGGGGGGCCAGGGGTGGGCAGGGGGCTGGGGTGCTGGTCGGCTGTGCCGCTGTCCCCTGTCCCCGCCAGCAGCGTCGGTGGGAGCGGCGTCCGGGCAGCTCGGCCGCCCTGGTGCAGGGTCCGTGCGCGGCCATGGGGCTGCTCATGGCTGGGGGCTGCCCGGGGGGCCTGGATCCCCTCTGCCCGGGTCCCTGCGGAAGGGCAGGGCTGGGGCTGGGGGGTGCAGCGAGATCCGTCCCCACCGCGTCGCCTCTGCCGGGGCACCCGGGGTCCGCGGTGTCCATCGGGGAGGGCGCGTGGTGCTGCTGGAGGGATGGGGACCGGCCCCTCTGTCCCTCCCCAAAGGTGTCCCCTCCCGGCAGCCCCGCGGACACGCGCTGCCCTTCTGCCCCAGCGCCACGGCCCCCTTCCAGCTGGCTTCCAGAGGGTCCCCAAACCGCCCCTCGCTTCCAGGGGCTGTTCCGAGGTGCCGGTGCCAGCTGCCAGCGCACCGCCCGAGCAGGGGCAGGGCTGGAACAGCCCTCGGTACAGCAATTCTTTATTTTCCCTTTGCCAGCAGCCGCGGGTCTGACGCTCCTGCCCTTTGCTTTGGCGTCTGCCACCACTCGGGGCGGGGGGTCGCGCCGGCTGCCGCGCAGGCGCCCGGTTGTGGACCGGCGTGCGGGAGGGAGGGCGGCTGTGCCGGGGCTCCGGCTGCAGCCGGCGTGGGGCTGAGCCGGCCACGGAGCCGCGTGTCAGCTCAGCACAAGGGTGGTTTTTAGCACACCCTGCAAAAGCAGAGTTAAACGCTGCTGTTGGAGTTCAGCCGCTCTGCAAACATCCGAGCTCTCGGCTTCCCGGGCGGGGACTGGCTCCAAAGGCTGCGCAGGTGAGCACGGGCAGACCACGAGACGTCTGCTCCCAGCAAAGGGGTGACTCGGTGACGCTGGTCACTTGTTCCTCGCCTCGCCAAGGCGCTCCTTCCCGACGGCTCAGCCCCGGCTCTCCCGGGCGGCTTTCCCGGCAAAAGGACTTCGTTCCCCCCAGGAGCTGCCGTCCCCCTCCGTCAGACCCCGCTGATTTTTCGGCGGGGGCAGGAGAGATAAACCGTCCCCCAGGTATCTCCGTTCTCTCACTGACCCGTCACCTGGAGTTTCTCTGTCCGTCCGTCCGTCTCTCATCTCACATCTGCTCTGCCGTGCTGCTTTCTCCTTCGCAGGCACATCCGTCCCTGTCTCGCCGCCCCCCTCCCAGGCTCCGGGTGCTCATCCCAGGACGTGGTTATAATAATGTGCAGTTATTAGGAGCCTTCATTGCTTTTCCCTGTAACACATCAAATGATCTTTTGCAGCTGAAAAGCAGCGAGGAAGCGACCCGTGCGCTTCCAGCCCCAGGCTGCCCCGCTCGCTCCGTCTTGCTCTCCCAAAACTCCGTACTCGGGAAGTGGAAATCCCCCAGCAGCTGGGGGACGAGCCGTCCCGGCTGGAGCCCCCTCTCCTGGCACCTCTCCTGGGCCATCCACCGCGTCCCGCTCTCCCGGTGCCACGCGGGACTGTCCTGCCGCAGTTTTGGGGCTGGGGACTGTGCCGGCGGTGGCCTGGCTGCCCCTTGGCCGGGGCGTTCCGGGGTGACTGCTGGGGCCGGGGGGGCCAGCACAGCCCGGTGCCCCCCAGGCACGAACAGCGTGGGCGTCCCCTGGCACCGGGGTCCTGGAGCCCCCTCCGGGGCTGGGAAGCTGGGATGGAGGGGGAGGGCAGCGAGGCAGAGGAGGGGACGAAGGGCGGGGATGTGGGGGGGGATGTGGGGGGGATACAGTGGGGTCTGCGGTCCCCACAGAGGCCATGGGAGGGGGCTCCCAGGGCAGGGGCTGCCTCGTGGGGGGCCGGAGGCTGCGGGGCTGGTGGGTCCCCATTGGGACCTGCCATCCTCTGGATGCACGTGGAGGCGGTCGAGCCCTGGGGTTAATTAATAATACACTTCCCAATTAAAATCTGAAAGAAAGAAGGTGCTTGATTCAATCAGGCCTTTTCTCTGCTCATCTGCCAAATTCCCGTCCGTGGGAGCAGATTTTAATTGCGTTTGGAGTAATTTGGACATGGCTGGAGCCCTCAGGCCGTCACCCCTGCCTCTGCTCCGCACGCCTGGCCAGGACCGCGGGGTCTGGGGGGGCTGGTGCGGGGTCTGCCGGGACCCCCTGGCTTCGGCCATCGCTCCTGCTATCAGGAATGCTGTGGAGCAAGAGCCCGATCCTGGGCCACGGTCGAGGAACGGGTGGGCGAGTGCTGGTTAATGGCTGGGCATAGCGGCCCTGGCACCGCTGCGGCAGCACGGACGAGCCCTTTGCCACGCGCCGGGGAGCAGCCAGCGCCGGGCAGCGCCGGACCCTCCTGCTCTTCCCGCAACCTTCGATCGCTGGAACGGTTCCCCGGCCCGGGATTCCCTCTGCTCTCCGGCGCGGAGCCCACGTGGCTGCTGCTGCTGGGGTTCTGGGTGAACGGGGGCGCAGGAGCCGCGCCGGGAACCCCGCCGGGAGAGCAGCGCTCGTTAAACCCCCTGTGCTGGGTATTTCCCTCAGTTCCCCTGCTGAAATGGATTAAAGGAAAGCGATAAGTATATGGGATTTCCATGCGTCCGGAGGGACGACAGGGAGATATTAAAGGTATTAACTTTTCCATCTGGGCTGGTAATCACGCATTTTCACGGGGGATCAGGGCTTGGTGACAAGCCCTGGGGAGCTGCACGCTGCTCCCGATGGGACGCGTGTCCAGGGGCTCCGGTGGCACAGGGGGGACCCACGCGGCGGCTTTGAGCCGGCGCTGCCAGCAGCATGAGGTGGCCGGTGAAGACGGGGGGGCACAGGGCACCGGTGTGGATACAGCGGGACCCCGATCCGGCCTCGGTGACCTGCCCAGGCTGGGTACCATGCACCGCGGCTCATGGCAGGGCAGGGATGGGCAGGGACGGGCAGGGACGGGCAGGGATGGGCAGGGACGGGCAGGTCTGGCCATCCCACGCTGGAGCAGATTCCAGCTGGACCAGGTTTGTCCCAGTGCTGCCACCAGCCCCGAAGCGATGCTCCTCAGGCGGTGGGGACAGGGCAGGTGGCCCCCGTGCCCCGCAGCCCCTGCCCCTGCCCGCAGCCCCTGCCCACAGCCCCTGCCTGCAGCCCCTGCCCCCGCACACAGCCCCTGCACGCAGCCTCTGCCCCTGCCCGCAGCCCCTGCCCCTGCCTGCAGCCCCTGCCCGCAGCCCCTGCCCCTGCCTGCAGCCCCTGCCCGCAGCCCCTGCCCCTGCCCGCAGCCCCTGCCCGCAGCCCCTGCCTGCAGCCCCTGCCCGCAGCCCCTGCCCGCAGCCCCTGCCCGCAGCCCCTGCCCCTGCCCGCAGCCCCTGCCCGCAGCCCCTGCCCCTGCCCCTGCCTGCAGCCCCTGCCCGCAGCCCCTGCCCCTGCCCACAGCCCCTGCCCGCAGCCCCTGCCCCTGCCCCTGCCCGCAGCCCCTGCCCGCAGCCCCTGCCCACCACGGCATCAGGGGAGTGTGGGGACGCTGGCAGCCCCAGGTGCGGCCGTGCCGGCATAGGGGGGCTCAGCCCCCCGTCCCCGTGCCGTGCCGGGGAGAAGCCACCGCAGAGTGTGACAATAACATTTGCTGGTGACCTGCACGCTGGGGCCGTCTTTACAGAGGAACAATAATCTCTCCAGAGGAGATGAAAAGAATTCTAATTACATCTCCGAACAATATTTGTTTTGAGCGAGGAAAGCAAATCATATGGCATGTGGGAGACTGTTTGGGGGCCGCATCAAACAAGGATTTGTTTTTCATTTATGCTCTGATCTAAGCGGAGATGCGATCACGCTTTATTTATTTATTACATCTTGGAGGCGCGTGGGGGTCCCATGCCCGCTCTGGGGCGGGGGGTCCCTGGGGGTGTCGTGGGAGCGGTGGGGCCAAAGGCTCCTGCTCCCTCCCCCCCCCCCCGTCCTCTTTGCAAGGGGCTGGGGGGGGCTGGTGGGGCCGGGCAGCTCTGCCGGGCTGGGGAGGGGGCACTGGGGTGGGTGGGTGGGCAGCCGAGCATGGGAGGGGTCCACCTGCGCGGCAGGGACCCTCGGCCGAGGGTGCCGGGTCTGTTTGGCCGGCGAAGGGTCCGGTGCCGCTGGTGACCCTGCTGGCGTGGCCAGCGGCATCGTCCCTCGCCGGGGTGGTGGCGCAGCCCCGCAGGCGCCCGCAGCCCTCGCTCTGTCTCCTGCAGCCCTCTTCACCGAGACCCCCCATGACATGACAGCCCAGGCGGGCGAGGACGTGGAGATGGCGTGCTCCTTCCGAGGCAGCGGCTCCCCCTCCTACTCCCTGGAGATACAGTGGTGGTACGTCCGCAACCACAAGGACTGGACGGACAAACAGACCTGGGCTTCCAACCAGGTAACGCCCCTCGTCCCCCCGCTCCGGCAGTGTGCTGCTGGGCGCCGTGCCGCCAGGCAGAGCCCTTCCCGGGGGCTTCGCTTGCAGCAGCTGCTGGGGCTCGGGGGGGACCCCGTCCCGCAGCAGCGTCCCCAGCGCTGACCCAGCCTGCGGACAGCAGGGTCTCGCCCCGCTCCGCTCCGCGCTCACGGGCAGAGAGGAGCCCGGGGGTCCCCCGGCGCAGGATCGCGCGCGGGGTGCGCGGCGCCCGGCTGCGCCGAGGATGCTCCGGGGCGCGGGGCTGGTGAGGCCGGGCTGTCCTGGCCGCCCTTCCCGATTAGCCGAGGGGCCACGTGGCCCATCCCCTGGGACCGATCCCAGGCAGAGGCTTTGTCTTTGTGCTCGTGCCTTCTCCCATCGCATCACGAACTCGTCCCCTTGCATCCGTCCCCGCATCCTCTGCCCCCCCCGGCCCTCCCTTGTTTTCCCCATTTCCGTGTGTATCGGTCTCGGCAAACAGCTGTCTCTTTATTTCTCTTTCTGTTCACACAGAGATAAGGGCCAAATAATGGGAAGGCAGCTTTAGGTATTTTAATGAGCCTTTATTATTGTGTCTTTGGCAGAGCTGCTGCTGCTATTACCATAAATTGAGAGAAGCATCGGGGAAGCGCTGCCGCGCGGAGCGCTGCCGGGGGGCCGCGGGGGTGCGGGGCGGCAGGGCCGGGGCTGCGGGGCTGCGCGGCGCGGGGAGCGGGCACGGCAGCGGGCTGCGCGGCGTGCAGAGGACCCCGGCCGCCTGGGCCCTGGTGCTGCTGGGGGACCCGGGGTGCTGCCCGGCTCTCCAGCCGGCTTGGAAATATTTATGGTAACGGGGGCAGGCGCTGGCTGTGAAGCTGGGGTCGCTGGGGACAGGGACAGCAGTGGCGATGCTGCGGTGAGCTGACGGAGCCGAGCTGTGGTGGGCACCCACGGGCGAGCACCCCATCCTCTCCAGTGCTCTGGTGCTGCCG